>NC_040903.2:68435817-68749115 GCF_004126475.2 Phyllostomus discolor
GAAGAAATAATGAAAAAGGGGCTGTTTATCCCAAATATCCCAATGCATGTGGTACCATTGAAGAAGGCAAAGGAATCCGAGCACTTGAACTTCACCCTTTACTTGTAGCAGCTGCCCAGATGTTACATGCCCTTTACAAGGTGCCATGGCCCTTGAAGATTTTCACATCACTGATAACAGGAGACGGCATCTCTCCATCCATCTGGGTTGCGTCCCTACCTCAGGCTGTGCAGAGGTCTCTTCCAGGGGAGTATGGCAGGCGGGCAACACAGATCCACATGAGCATGTGTCCAGTATCAAGTCACTGGCGTATTTCAGAAGCAACATCATAAATACAGCTGCGATAGAACAGCAAGGGCTGGAACAACCACGGAAAACCCGTGGAGGAGGCGGCATCTGAAGGAAGGCTATAAATCAGAGGAAGCCGAGGAGAGTTAACAGATGCATGCAAGCAGGAGAACAATAGCCCAGAGTCATGAACTGAATCTTATGTGGCCCGGGAGAAATGAGCAGACTCATTTGGCTTGGAGAGAGGGTGTGCATACATACTCAGAGGTAATTTAGGAGAACTGATGAGGCCATGTGGTGGCAGTCAGCTGGTCGGGATAACATGGTGACCGTCAGTTTGGTATTGACCTCGATTTTGATCCATTTAATTGAGTTGGGTAGAACATTCCCCTTGGCGTCACCAATAAGAGAGAGAGTCAGAGCTAAGAAGGTTAGGAAAATTATTTATGTGACCTGCTCTGCAAACATCAATTAAAACATCCGAACAGGATCATCTCCTGAATCACTGAATAGAAACAGTAGGTCCCAGAAAGCACCCATTTCAGTCATGTAATTGATGAGGACTAAAGATGACAGTGCTACTTAATAGAGGAAAGCCTGTTGTTTTATTTCTTGATATGCTGTTTGCACACTGGTGTGATTTCTCAGATTCTGTGGGTCTAGTTCTCCTGACTTCAGAAAGAAAATGAAACTATTTTGAAAGAACTTCAGCCTTTGCTTATAGAGTGAATGGCAGAGTGCCTCGCCCCAGGAAGGCAAGCATGTGCGCTCCCACTAGTGAGGAGGTTCGGGAATGCAGCTGCCCCCGGGAAAGGGCAAGAAGGCTGGGCTGGTAGAGGCCTTCACTGCTCTGTGATGTGTCTGAGTTACCTGGGACTTCCTTTTTTCATTGAGCCTCCTTGAGTGATGATCCATCCCTTTGCCATGTTTCATTATCACGCACACCAGCAGCCGCAGTTTCATTATTGAATGTTACTCAGAAATAGGAAGAAGACTTCTATCTGGTCCTTTGTGTTCATAAGCAGAACTGTGTCACAGTTCTGCAGATGGTGGCTAATCGTTATGCTCCTAAAACCATGGAGAAGGAGTCCTTCTAGCCTGCACAGACGTCACAGGAGTCCTTGGTCTAGCTCGGGCTTAACTTGTCTAAATAGTTTAAACAGATTAACAGAAATGGAGAACAGGAGGTCAATATACTCAGCCTTTTTTTTTTTTTTTGTACAGTTAGGGGAATGCTCTTAATTCGTGGGCTCGTTGCATTTTAGAGCTTGCCATGGGACCTGAGGTTATGGTGAAAGCTTGGAAACCAGTGGTTCCAGGTAGCACAGTGTTGGTAAAAGGAACTCCATTCTCAAAGCCACCCAGCCTGCAGTTGGTGGCATTCATAGCAGTGGGACTTGAATGCAAGTATTTCTGCCACTGGGTAATAGGAGGGAGGCCTGGGACTTTCATCTAAACTCTTGGGTTCTTGGCTTCTCATATGTAAAAAACGTGGGCTGGACTAACTGACCTCCACAGTCTTTCCTGCTTCTATCATTAGGTGTTTCTATAGCTGTGTGACTTAGTTTCCTTTAAGTATATAAGTATCCCTGTGTCAAGGATATTGCTTGTCATTATCCCATCTGTACTCAGAACAGACAAGAACCATTGGATTAAATTGACTGACATTCCCCATGTCTGTCCTCTTCAACAACCTAAGTCAAGGCCGTTTATGTCACTGTTTTTCATGATTCCTGTTCCCAACCCTTTGATCCTCACTCTTCTGTGTGGCCGTTTTCCCTGACAGAGCTTGATTTTTATTTGTTCACTTCAGTATCATTTTTTAGTACCCGGCTATAAGCATTACATCATTGTTCTCATTCTCTCAGGCTGTTAGCATTGAAACAGGATTTTAT
This sequence comes from Phyllostomus discolor, assembly GCF_004126475.2. Taxonomy (NCBI): domain Eukaryota; kingdom Metazoa; phylum Chordata; class Mammalia; order Chiroptera; family Phyllostomidae; genus Phyllostomus; species Phyllostomus discolor. The sequence goes on from NC_040903.2 coordinate 68,438,001, forward strand.
GTAACTGATAAATTGGCATAAGGGCACAAACAAGTGGGCAGAGGACTCAGATAAGAATTTTCTTTCCTTCTCTCTCAGCAGCTGCTCAGTGATAGCCAGCCAGGAGCATTTCACCACGGCAGGTGCTACCAGACCCCATTGGTTAGAGAGGACAGGGCTCCCTAAGTGGGGGGACCGGTAGAGCCCTCTCCTTTCATTACCCTCGACACCGTGAGCAGGGGTGGGGATGAGAGCGCACTATCACGGCGTGGTAGAGTTCACCCAGTCCTGCCTTACAGGAGTGCCCACTCCACTGTCCAGCCCCACTACCTCACTCCTAACACTTTTAAAACATTTATCCTCCTTCTAGAATCTCTTACTGCTCCTCTTGAAATCATTGACATTGGGATGGAGTTTCACAATTTCTGAACTGGTATCATTTTGTTATGATGAAGAAGAGAGAAGTCAGTATTCTTGGTAACTTACTCTTTTTTCTTTCTTTTAGTGATTAAACCTCAAAACCTTGGAATGACTCCACCTTTCTTCTTTGTTTTGAAGTGTAGCTTCTTATCAGATTTCAGAAGACAGGCCAGGCTCTAAGGCCTAGCAGCCCTCCCACCGGGGCCACGATGGCCGGCCACGGTGGAGGCTCTGTCTTGGGAAAACCTCTCACAGATGCGTCTCAGGGGTATTTGTTGTCACAGTGTCTTATTCAGAACATTCTCTTTGCTCATCCCGCTGAATTCCAGCTCTCCTACATTTAAAACACCAGGCGCCCTCCCTTTCTCCACTCCCTTCCCATTCCTTCACCTCACTGCCCCACCCTCCAGCCACAGGTGGGCTTTGGTAGCATTTGAATAGGAATCGAGCTCAGATCAGAGCGGTAATCACGAACCGGGATGGTGCTTTAGTGGGGACTTTTCGTGCCTGTGGTAAAACTCAAGAGGCTACCAGGAAAATCAGAGTGAGCTCTTCTTTTGCGATGCATTTTTAGAACATTACAACTCTAAGAAAAGGATATGAAAAAGAATGGAGCTGTCCCAAGAAACTTCTGCTCCTCTTAACTTTGGGTTCAACACAAACCACAGGCAAGGAACAACCCTGTATTTCAGCTGTAGTTTTGTTTGCTAATAGTCTAGTTATAGTGCCCTGAAGCTGGGTGAAAAGATGCCTTTTTAGGGTGCTCACAGCAAAGCCCCTCACTCATCTGTTTTTTCTTTTAACAACACTGCTGCTGAAAATTCTAGCATTGACGGGAAGCAGATCTGACGAAGCGCATTCAACATTGCCTCCTTGCTATTATGCAGTTCTCACTGGGGCCCAATTCTTCTCTAAAATATATGCATACATTTTATTTTCCTTGATCTTAAGAATTTTATTTACCTTCTCTGAACAGACTACGACTGGGTAGAGCTGTGTTCTTCCCCCCCCCCCCCCGCCCCGTGGCAGTTCCCTAGGGACAGGAAGGCTGCCTGGGATCCAAGTGTCCCGCCCTGGATGCGCATCCGGAGTGGCATTCCTGAAAATGAGGGGCCACACCCCTCTTCACACACAGCTCCTCAGTGGCTCAAGTTCTTTCCCACAGAGGCCTAACTCCCGGGCAAGGTGCAGGTGCCTTTCAACACGGGGCGCTGAGGCGGAGAAGGGTGATGAGTTCTCCAAAATACCGGCCCAGAGCCAGGCTGTAGTCCTGTCCTCTGAGTGAGTGCTGGGTGTGAGGCAACGGAGACGATGGTGCCGCCGTGTGTCAGTGTGCAGTCTCACCATTTCTAAAGCCCCGTCATGGGAGCTCAGGGCTCCCATTAGGCCGTCTGCTCCTCTGTCAGGCTCCTTCCTGAAAGGACCACATACCACGTTGCCCAGTCTGTCTGGCAGAGGAGAAATTGAATCGAGTCCCCCCCCAACCCCCGAGTTTTGTGATCTCCTTCCATTAGCCACTTGGGAAAAGCTGTGATATTAAAAGAAGTCTACCTCTGGCTGTGACTGACTCTCATCTCTTAGGCTCTTTTCCTGCCCCCTGTGACATACATGAAGTTCAAGTCAAATGCCTTTCTCCTTGGCCTTTTCAGGGAAGTGAGGAAGTGAGACCAGTCAGCAAGAAAAACAGGTGAACCTTAGACTAGGCTGTGGGCCAGCAGGTTGCCTGTGTGCTAGCCCCTTCCTGCTGGTGCCATAGGACACGTGGCAGACTGGACATTGTAACCCATCTGTGAGACAGACACTCATGCGAAGACAGGTAGAGCTGCTGCTGTTCATCTTGCTGTCTGGTCGTCTCTGTCTCAGCAGGTAGGGGAGACAGCAGGCATTTTACACACTCCAAAGACTTGGGGAAAAAATGAGAATATGCCCATTTTTATAAGTAGTCTTCTGGAACAATTTTTTCTAACCTCCCTTTAATAAAGACTAACTGGGGCCAAAAACTGGTTATTGGACTGGTTAGAGCTTGGCATTGTGTCCTTATAGCTACTTAAAGGATGGGAGGGAACCCCGGTGGTGGAGAGGGTAATCTTGATGCCACCTGGCCTGAGGGTAAGAGAGGGTGGGATGGGGGGTCGGGGTCCCAGGAGCGAGAGAGCGGCAGGAATGCAGTCTCTCTCTTCCCTCAGTAAATGCAGACCCACCAAGGCGGGGTGGTAAGCCCGAGCTCCTCAGCCATCACAGGAATCTCTAATATCAGGACAAATTGTTCTTGCTTCGTGGTGTTTTCTATCAGCAGTGATGAACAGGAAACTCCTGGGTTGCAGTGTCCAGATGGGTGCCTGAATAGGGTGCAGACTGTGTAAGTAGGTGGGTGACTAAGTGAGCAGGAGGACTAATACCTAAATGAACAAAGGGGCCAGCTGGGCGGGAGGCTTGTCTAGGGGGGTTAAGGCTCCTTCCAACGCTAAGGCTCAAGTTCTCGTGCTGTGCCCTTCCACCACACGTGGGCCCAGCTCGTCCCTGACTTCCAAAGGTTTTCATCCAAAGGGTGACCATCTCCACTTATGAATCATTTCCATTAGGTTAAGCTAGAATCAATAGAAAGTACCAAATGATACCAAGGATCTGTCCATCCTTATTTCTAGAAAATAATAAGACCTGAGTTCTGCTTTTGCTCTGGTGGTTTCCTCAACTTTTCTTCCTTACATAATCACTACCACTGATTATATCTGTAACTTGAGATGCGCTTATTATTTCCTGTGAGCCGCATAGCAATGCTCAAAGTTGTTCCCTGTTAATGTTCCCATTTTACAGAAGAGCAAAACGGAGGTTAGAGAGATTAAATGACTTGACCAGATTCGCACACATAGTGAGTATGGATTTTGGTTTCCTTCACTGAAAAGTCAATGTGCCTGGCTATTTAAAACCTCTGAAAGCCAGACAACTAAAGTTGTTTTAAGCTAACCTAAATCCAGACAACCATTTCACATCCCTACCTCTCATTTAATGCTAAAATGATCCTTTTTACCTCTCCTACTTCTTCATCTTTCCACCTGTTACTTGATTCTTAGAATACAACACGAGGCGTGTTCTTACAGCACCGCCAGCCACAGTGACATGTCCCCGCAACCCATAACTTTCCCATTGTTCCCATTTGCAGCATTTCCATGCAGCATTTGACTCTTAGAGGTAATAACTTCTTTCCCTGATACCTTCAGGATTTTATGTAGACAAGTTTAGTATTCTCAGAGCTTTATTTAGAGTGAATTAAACTTGAAAATCAGTAACACCTCTCCCACCTGCCACAGTCTGGTCACTGTCCTTGGAAGGCAGCCAAGGCTGCACCCCTCCTGTGGCTTGCACCTGCACACAGTGCCCAGAACGGAGTGCAGGGCACAGTCTGCCTCCCTCACCCTGTGCTCCCGGTGCGGTGCCTGAGATAGGACCCAGCCCTTTCGATGACTGTGCACAGGGAGAACCACCACCTCAATGCCACTGCTCTAGACCAGTGGTTTTCCTTTCTGCCACGGAGGCTGCTCCCCCAACCTTGGGCTGTCCCCTCCTAATTGTATCCCTGTCGTTTGTCCCCTGGATGTGGTTATCTCTGAAGTGCTGAGGAGTGGTACTCAGACATCCATAGGGGAGAACAAATTGCCTTGAACATGAGCTTGTGAGCTTGGTAATGGGGTGAGAGCCCAATTTCCTCACCTCTCTCAGCAGAAACTGCTCTTCAGTGACCTTGATGGCACCAGAAATGGGAAGTTTCTTCTTCTGCTCTCTCGGAGCCTGAGGAGTGGCTGCCGTGGCCCCCCTCCACCCGCAGACAGCCGGTCTTCCCCTCTCTGCCCCGCTCGATTACGCCTTTTCCTCTCTCTCGTTCAGGAAGGAAAATGGGCAATTTAATTGTTTTAAAAAGCAAGGTGAAAGGTTTCTGAAATTTTTATTTTCTTTTTGAAATCTCTGGAGTCCTTCCCTTTACCAGGAATCCTTCCTCTAAATCAATATGGTACAACTTGGTTTATAGCAGGCATTTCCTACCAAGTGGAATTTTCCACCACGGGTGGGTAGTGAGTTGTAGAGCAGTAAATTCAGCTATTTAAAATTTCAAACCTGCTGTTTCAATAGAGAGTGTGAGTTAAGCCTGGGGCTGAGGAGGACCACATCTGTCCGTGGGTATTTTCAGTAGCTTGCGGGATGCTCTTCTGAGGCTGCGTGGTTTCTGTGGACATCAACTTACATTGACTGATATAAACGAAAAAAGCGGATGGGATGCTCTTTCTATCAGGAATAGCCAAGGAATCTGAATTAGTGGCCCCCAAGATTTGACCAGGAAGGAGCTCTGAGAGATCATTTAATAGAATATCTTTTCTACCCTTTAACCTTAAAACTAGAAATTCTGAAATCTCTTTGAAAAGGTTTTAAAAGGAGAGTAGCATGAATGACAAACACGTCTGCACACAGAGAACTAGGTGGGGCTAGTCCTGCCTCTTTACCCCCAAAATCCACGTCAGAAACCAGTCGCTTAAGGACAGGGTATTGAGTGATTACTCTGGTACCTAATACACGTACTTCCCAATTGGTGATTGAATTCCAAAACTCATTTGTCCTCTCTGTATTCCTTTATTCTTTTTGTTCCTATACCTACTCACCAAAAATACTTGGGACAGCGATGTTTATTTGTAAATCACCAGTGTGGCATTGGGGAATGTTTTCTTATAGAAATAGCAGTGTGTGTGTGTGTAGAACAGGTTGGGTTCAGTTGTAACCATTTGTGGAACAGCTGGAATGTGCTAAAGCCTGATTTTCATGAGACTCACACAGCAGCGAGTGGATGCATGAAGCATAGTAGGAGCACACAGGAAGGCTAGTGTGTTGTAGGGCTTTGCTGAGTGGACCTAGGGACCCACCTGTCCCTAGGCATGCCCACACATGTCACCCAGGTAGAGCTGCTCTACCCCAGCCCTACTTCCTCCATCTCTAAAAGGCTGGTTTTGGGACAGTCAGAAGGTTGGACCTGCTACCTATCGTTCATGTGTCCTTGTCAACATCTCCAGGTGGGTTTCTCTACTGCCACCGATGACCACCGAGAGCCCCTGGGGGTTGTGCCTTGAAATGCACTCGAGGATTGTGTGTGTGCCCTCTGTACTGCAGTCTTTTCCTTTTCTCATGGATTTACCAGGAGACGAAATCCTTTCCTGCTCTGTCTGGGGGCTGATGGCTTCACAAACCAGCCACACTGCCTTTTAATGACTACTCTCTTTGTCAATAGCTCCAATTAAGTTATTTCAACTCAAAGTCTCCTTCTATTAGAAGGTGCGGGGGTGGTGAGAATCATTGCCAACCTCCCACTACACGGCAATTGCACTGGGTACAATTAGAAGAGAAAATGATTTCTCCTTGATTAAGAAGTTCCTCGACACCTGCAGGCAGTGTTGGGGCGGAGACGGATTTGTGGCATGGCTCAGAGGACACTTATCACTTCACAAGGCTCCAGATGCACTGTGCTCTGGGCCTTCTTGGCCTGGAAGCTTATTTGTCTTCTGAAAGTTTGTAAATTGGATGGACTTTTGAGAATTGCAGCAGAATTCTTGCCAATGGTATAAGATGGATAACGTAATACAAGGGAGTTTGGCTGGTTCTCAAAGTGGAAAGTGGTTTCTAAAAAGATCAGAATGAGAAGTGGACTCCCCCTGTACAGCATGCTGTGGAAGGGGATCGAGAAAGTGATAGGGGGTGGGCCAAAACCCTGGTACCTTAAACCTTTGGGGGAAACAACGGAACCAACTATAGAACACAGAGCAGGAGAGAAAATAGCCCAGCTGATCTCAGGGGTTCATTACAATTTGGTCACCATATCAGATTGTCAGAACAGTTTTGAATGTTGCCTGAGAATTTATTTTTTTCTACAGTTTCTATGAGATGAAAAGTAGCTATCTAAAGTGATGTAGGTAGGCTTATTCAATGTCCCAAAGAACATTTGGTTCCAGGAATCACAAGTGAAATTATAGTTAAAACCATTAGTGTATATGCTATTATGCAATTTGTAAAACATTTTAAGTTGGGGAGAATATTATTTCCAAATCAACTGGCTTTGTCTTTCTTGTCATTCTGTTATGCTTCCTGCTTCACCCTCTGCACTTCCAGTGCAATTAAGAACCTTACCAGAAAGCAAATGGAGCACCTGCCTCAAATTAGTTTGAAAATGTTGATATTTTATTGTTGAGATAACCCAGATAAGACACAACAGAAAAATAACAAGAGATGTTTGGCACATGCACACAGACTTCCATCCCCAGTACGTGACCCTGATACTTGTCAATCATTTAGGAGCTTTCCCCTCAAACCCTGAACTGAGCCTGGCAGCATTTTGTTAGCAGCCACTTTCCTCAGTTGCCATAATAGCATCTGAGAAAGATCCAGAAACCCTTTTCTTTAATTCACATACTTCATGTTATAAACTTACCATTTGAAGAAAATTTCATATTATAAAAATTATCTAAGTGTCATCTGTGGCTTCCAGTATCTTAACATCTCAAGTGACGTTCCAGTTCCACGTTACATAACAATCAGTTGCGTGATTTTCAGGCCCGTGCAGTGTCTGGCACAGTTCTCCGAAGTGGCGAGTTTGCCGAAGCAAGGGGGGATGCTTGATGTGCGCCCCCTGGGTCTGCATGCTTCTGGAAGGAATCCGTGTCCTCAGTTCTTTTGTTTCTGAACAAAAGATGGTGGTCACTGTGGTGGCTAGTACTTTCCTCTTTCTAACAGATGAAGACAGTGAGGAGGACGAGGAGGATGTTCCCTTAAAGAACTGTCCCTCCCACACCGCCAGAGCTGGGGACTGGGAAGATGGAGCACTTGGAGAACACAGAGTATTAGCTCCTCCCCTGAGCGGGACCTGGTTTGCAGGGGCCGTGTCTCTTTTCCCCTCTGCACATCATGGCTCAGGGGATGGCCGATCTTTGCTCATAACTGTGAAATCAGCTGTCAGGGGTGCGGACAGCTTCCTTCTCCATGTTCCTTTCCATGTGTCTGCTGCCTGTGGCACCTGGTGCATGACATGAGTTTGTGCTTTAAGCCCTGTGCAGAGTTCCCTGTGCCTCTGGGCCCTTCGACATCTGCTTCTGTGGAGTGTCTGGGCCAGGCTGCGGTCCTTCTTCCTGCCAAGCCCTGCAGACACTGTGGCACAGAGGCCAGGGCCTCTGCCCTCCAGCTTGGCTATGAGTTCATATCTGCCATCAGCTCTGCCAGGAGGTGAAGGCGGGTCAGATTCTGCTCTGTGAGCTTTCTCTGACTCTTTTGAACTTTCTATCAGTCCACGAAGAGATGCAGTCACCTCCCACCACTTGTGCCCATGTGGCCACTCAGACTAGAACATCAGCTCAGAGAGAGCATACCTCCTAAATCAGCAAGACACATACTGTGGTGAATGGCTCCCTCTCGTCAGTTGCCATAACAGACGCATCTGAGAAATATGCTCTTAACAGTTATGGCGAAAAGGAAGTATCGATGCAGCCAGCTCCCAATTATCTAAGGGCCACTTCTCCAGCTTGCGAGTTCCCGTGCTTTATAGTTCTGTCTCTCCTTTTGCTACTGTGTTCAGGGTGAACATCGAAAGGAAATAATGCACACATTTATTTATTTTGCTCTTGTTAAAAAAAATAGTCTGATCAGAAGTCTGGAGGAATTGGGGCTGAAACCTAAAATGAGATTTGGGATTACCTATGGGTTGTGTTTCTTGCTCTCATAACTAGAAACACTCCACAATAGCCTGTATACTCCCCTGTTCTTGCTCAGGAAGATTTATCTTCAGCAGAATGAAGAGGGGATTTTGCCGTTAGCTTTTCTGCACAGGGACTTTTCCTACAGGCTGCAGAAACTCTGGCCTTAACAACAGCACATTCTGGCAGAAAAAGCCAGGGCAAGGGCGAGACTGATTGGTTCACAGCTACTGTGTAACATGGGAAAATAAACTTCTCTGAGGCTCTTCTTTTTTTCTCTCTCTGTCTGGTGCAGATAAGTGTAACTGTCAGGGTTGTTGACCGGACCGCAGTGGGAAATGTTCACGCAGGACTAGCATGAGACCCAACCCGACAGGCACTTCATCTGGGTTAGGTCCCTCTGAGAGAAAGCCGGCACGCTGCCCATTTTCCTGCTGGGTGCTTGGGGCAAGGCATGGGCCTCTCAGTCCCTTTCTGCCCTCACTGGTAACTTGGGGATAACGATGGTAAGGATCATTTAGCTCTTCCCCCCAAGGACAGTGGGGGTAAGTGAGGTAGTGCACCCCAAGCCCAGAGAACACACAGCTCAGCCTATGATGAGTGCCTTGTAGGCAACAGCTATTTTTGGTTTCTCTAATCTCCTAATTTTTTGGAAAGTTTATACTAAAGACACCTCAATCAGATGTATTTAGGTAAAAAAGGAGATTTTGTTTGTGAAAAACATTTACTGTCCTGTATTTATTTACTGTTTGCACAAATATGTATGGCAGACACTGCTGGGTTCCAGACACTGGGTGGGTGTGCAACACTGGACCGTCGCCACCCGAACAGGAACAGGAAGTGTGGGAATAGTACAAAATAAGCCCAGCTCCTGGGGTGGATGACTCTTGGTGAACGAGGGCTTAGAGCCAAGGGAGCAAGATGACGTACCACCTTTCCCATTTCACGGATAAGGTGAAACGACAGCACTGACGATAACCCGTCCAAATCTTAGAGGATACACTGAGAGCAGGCCTAGTGCAGAATTCCCAAAGGCCAGATTGTAGGTCGAACCTTGACTGCACTGTAAGCTGCATAGAGGCAGAGGGAGGGGCTTCCCATTGGCATCCCCAGAGCACCTTGCAAGGCACTACGGCAGGCCAGAGGTGCGTCCTTGAATTGAAGTGATCTGAGGGGAAGTTGCATCCCAGGCCCCAAACAGAATGTACTGCTCTCTGACTCGGTTTGGTCTGAATGATAGTGCTTAGCACAACACTGACGTAAAATCGTCACCTATTAAGTATTTGTTGATTGATATACTGACTGCGTTTGACTGACTGATGGCATTTGATGGATAATCTCCAGTTACGCACACGTGCGTGGGCATGCACATGCCCCGTTCTCTTCCTGTTGGGAAAGGCAACAAATAAAACAGATCACACACAGGGTCCAGCACGAATAACACCTCTTTCTGATCACAAAATCTTTTATTGCAAAGTCATAAGCATGTAATTCTGTGACATAACAATATCACACTCCAGCACACTGTGTGACATTTTGGGTGAAATATCTACATTGCTGTCCATCTCGTGCAAAACACCCACGTACCCGACCAACCACACTCAAGCAGGCCTTGCTTCCAGTGGACCTTTATCTCTACTCAGTTTTTAGGACCACAGGTGGTTCAGCCCAAGTAGCAGACTGAAAAAGAAAAACAGACCTGAAGAATGCCTTCTGTATCAGACGTTTGCATCATCTGGCTTGTGTCTCCTCTTTATCATTTCACAGCTCCCGAGGTCCTCGCCCAGAAACCTTACAGCAAAGCTGTTGACTGCTGGTCCATCGGGGTGATCGCCTACATCTTGTAAGTATTGCTGCTACCTTGGCTGCCTTTTTTTCCTTTTTTAATACTGTGGTAAAATAGACATAACACTGTTTACTATTTTAACCACTTTTGAGAACACAGCTCAGTCGTGTTAAGCACATTCACGTTGTTGTGGGACCACCACCACTGTCTATTTCCTGAACCTTTTCATCTTCCCAGATGGAAACTCTGACCCCACTAAACAGTCCCTCCCCACGCCCCCTCCCCCAGCCCCTGGCAACAACGGTTCTGCGTTCTGTGTATGTATTGGATGCTCTAGGTTCCTCGTGTCAGTGCATCTCATAGTATCTGTCCTTTTGTGACTGGCTCATTTCACTTAGCATAATGTCCTCCAGGTTCATCCATGTTGTAGCCTGTGTCAGAATTTTTTTTCTGATGCTGAATAATATTCCATCTTGTATGTATGGCACATCTCGTTTATCCATTCACCCATCACTAGACACTTGGTTTCCACTTCTTGGCTGCTGTGAGGAAGTGGCTGTGAACGTCGGTGTACGGATGCCTGTGCGAGTCCTGCCCCCGGTGCTTTGGCTGTACGCCCAGAAATGGGAGTGCCAGGTCAGATGGGGACTCTCTGTTTAGCTTTCTGAGGGTCCTCCATGTGGTTTCCCACAGCAGCTGCACCACTTTGCATTCCCAACAGCAGTGCACACGGGCTCCAGTTTCTCCACGGCCTTGCCAGCACTTGTTATTTTCCACTTTCTGAGAGCAGCCTCCTCACAGGTGTGATGTGTCCTCTCATTGTGGGTTTGTTTGCATTTCTGCTTTGGCTCATGATGTGGAGCATCTTTTCATGTGCCCCAGTGAGGGAAAAAATGTGATGAAAACCCAGATTTAACCTTTGGATTTCTCATTTCTTCTCAGATGACTAATCGCCACTATCCAGGAAATGTAGCCCTAGGTCATAGGATTGTTGAAGTTATTTCAGGATGATCAATTTTGGTTTTTATTGTTATATTTTAATTTGCTTAAGTCCACTGTAAAGTTATTTTTAAGTTACAATATCTTTTTCCAACACTTATTATCAAACATACTTTTAGGGTGCATTTAGGTTAACCAGTTTCTATAAATGATAGATAATTGATTTTTCTTCCCCATTGCCCCCCAAAAAGAGAATGCTTCCTAGCAGACAGAACCACACAGTGAAAGGCTGTGATCAGTAGGGGGCTGTGATCAGAGCAGGTCTGACTGTATGTGGCATCCTCGGGGAACACTGGCCACACCCCCCACCACACACACACCCGTGTGTCTCATGACCTGAGAAGAAGATGGTCTTCTATGGCATACACTCAACTGGGCAGCTTTTGTAAGTGGCTAAGATAAAAAAATAGGGGGTGATGGAGGAACAGGTTTGGGGGAGAATATAAGATCAAGAATTTCATTTTGGGCATGCTAAACTTGAGACCCCTCTGAGGTATCCGTGGTGTGGTGTATGCACATGCGGAGGTCAGAGGTCCAGGGTGCAGATACTGGCATGGGGATCTGGGCCTGATTTGAACAGTACGATATCCAGTCCTTATCATCACAGTGTACAGTGCAACATGTGACTGCATTCAAGTATAGTATTAAGCAAAGAAATACTGTATTTTTTATTTCTATTTTATGTATAAACTTGATAGTTACCTGGTCATTACTAGCTTTGCTCCAGGACTTGGTATGTCAGGTCAATTTCATGACTGTGTGAGACTTCAAAATGTCGGCCCGGGCTTCTCTTTTCCTTGGTGCCTTCCAGAGCTCTGAGAGCCTCAGTCATGGAGGAATGGACTTTGGATACCTCAGTGGTGCCTTCCAAGATGTTCAGATCCTTGAGTGATAGGCCATATCCTGGAGATAATTTGCTACATAATACGACTGTGCTTGGAGGACCATCAGTTTCGAATTTATCATTATCGTGTCAACAGCTAGCATTTCTTGAGTACTTTCTCTATTCCAGGCACTGTGCTAGGTGCTAAAGATATCAAGGGGACAAAGATATGATGTTTCTCATCAGCATATTAACAAGGTATACGGGGCAGGGGACAAGAAATGTCATGAGTACATTAAGTGACATGCAGGGAGGCTTGTGTACTAGTGCAGAAGTTCCTGGGATGAAGCACCACTGAGGACAGGGGCATTCAGGAAGCAGGAGGCTTCCTGAGCCTCCAGAATGTCTGGAAGGTTGGAGGAAACTCACATAAGCAAAGAGGGGAGAAGAGAACATTCTGACCAGGGGAAAGATGCAGGCACTGGAACAGGGTGCGGAGGCATGGTCAAGGGCTGATGGAAGTACTCTGTGAAAGCCTGATGGCCTGGGCTGGTGTTCCTGGCGCAAAGCTGGCTCTGGGTTGAACAAGTGTTAGGAGTTAGAACTTGTGGACATCAGTCTCAGACTCTTGCTACTTCCCACTGACCCACTGTGCCTGGTCTCCCCATTCCCATCCTTCCTCTGAAGATGATGGGCGAGGCTGCCCAGGAGGCTGTGAACAGCACTCGGCACCCAGGGGAAGCCAGGCATCCCAAGGGGATCTGTGCAGGGCTCCACAGGGCTCCTCGATCTTCATATTACTTGTAGTGGAAGAGAGGTTAGCCTCTGCAAGTTGCTTGGAGTGCATTTTCACTTGACAGACTTGTCACGCTGATGTATGAGGTTGCAGCAAAGGTGGCTGTGACAGGTCACGGCACCACGTTTTCTCCTTTCCACATGCCATGAAAACATTCTTCCTTCTGCCGGTGCAGACACTTGATAAATTGGTTCTCTGTTGATCTCCGTTTCTATGTTATCCATCATTTGGAAGGAGAAATATTTTTTCCTATGAAGGCTACTCATTTTTAAAGCACATTTGATGGGTCCTTATCCTGCCAGGAATCTCCCTTTGGGGATCAGGACTTGCAAAAACATCTCTGCCTGCAGAGCCTAAACTGCTGGGAAGGACTGAGCATGGAATGTGCTAGCCAAGACAATAAGTTCCCAGGAAAGAAATTTCTCCATTCAAAATGCAATTGGCGTTTCGTTGACCAAACTTGATTTGGTGATTGCATGGGGACTGCCTGCCTTCTCACAACTTTAAGGACATAATTTAACAATCAGTTGCCTAAATTATGCTCAGGGATACAACATACTCTGGAGAAAGGCAGGGAATTTTTACCAATGCAGAAACTGAGGGAGGTCTGAAAGAGATCAGGCGTTACAGCGTTAGGGCAGGCCAGCTGGTTGGGGTGTGCTTGCCACGGACAGTGAGGGCATTCACCCGCACTGTGACTTCTGACCCTTTGCAGCTGGAAGAAAGTTCAGGCAAAATATTATGGTAATCCCTTTATTTTTTGACTAGCCTCCTATACTGTTCAATTTTTAAAAATATATATATATTTATTTACTTATTTATTTATTTTTAGAGGGGAGGGGAGGGAGAAAGATAGGGAGACAAACATCAGTGCAAGAAACATTGATCAGTTGCTCCTTATATATGCCCTGAACCCACAACCTAGGTGTGTGCCCTGACTGGGATTCGAACCAGGGACCCTTTGTTCTGCAGGACAGTGCCCAATTAACTGAGCCACACTGGTCAGGGCTATATTGTCCACTTTTTAGAACTAGGCCACATAAATATTGATTGGCTGGTACACAGAGAATAACTAGTTTTGTTAAGAACAGAACTAAGGATGCCCAATCTTCAAGCTATGTACATTTTCTGACACAAAGGATGACCTTCACCAGGGCAGTCGGCGTTGCTCTGCCACACTGACAGCCGCCTTTCTAGCATGTCCCAGGAGGAGAGCACAAACCCAGCTTCAATCGGACAAAATGTGGGTGATTACCGAGCCCCGTGAAATAACCAAGCCTCAGATGTGGTGGTGGTTCTTACTATCATCGATACGAGCCATGTTAACACTGATAAGAATAATTAACTGGCGTTGCCATCAGGCAGTAATCATCTTGTTATACTCCCAGCTTTGCGACATGGGACACATGGCCTCCTTCAAGTCGCCATGGGCCTGTGGTGCACACTTTGGCTTTGGAAGTTTAGAAACTAAATTAGAGGTTTATTCATCTTGCTCTGTCACTCCCCATGAATTGACTCATACTAGCCAGACTCAAAGGCAATTTGGGGGAAAAGAAAACAAAAAACAAAAAACTGGAGTGTCAATTCACTAAATCAAAATGAGATTTGAGTCCCGCAAGGTAATTGGAGATGCGTGTCATCGCCCTCGCATGTTCTCTGCCTGTAGGAAATGCTCTGTGAGAGAGCAAATTAAAGCCAGAAGTTTCCTTTAAACACAAGGAACCAGCGCAGGGGCGTTGGATGGCCTCGGCCGTCTTCATGAAGCCTGTGGTTGGCGCCCCGTCACCCTTCTCACCCAAAGGAACTGCAGTCAAGGGACCCGGCTATTCCAGCTGGCGGGTCGGAGGGGCCGCATGCTGATCAGTTCTTACACCTCCCGCTCCTTCCTCCTGCCTTATCGACCAGCCACTGCCCTGCTCTTTCCTTATTCTAGCCTCCTCGTTTTTATTTCAGCAGGCATTGATTGATGGATTGTGATAATTCTAGGTTTACTGGCTTTATTTCACTGACTGCACTTCAGTGTGGCTGCTTTCCGACAGCGTTCAGAAAGGTGCCTAATTTCCCCTCCACACTCGGTACTGAGTGGACCCCGTTGATGGCTGACTGCCTTTCCTTAGCTTTATTCTTGGACACAAGTACTACTTGACTAGATTTCAGCTTTGTTCGTGGGCCTGTGATCCTCTCCACTGCTTCAAGAGAAAGACTTTACTAGGCGTGTGTTCACAGCCGGTTCATCTCTAACCCCTTGGAAAATAGTCAAACATAAAATACTCTTTGGTTTCAAAAAGAGGGTGCAGAGGTATGCACAGTGGTGATGGAGAGAATTTTACAAGTGTGCCACTGAGATCCAAAAAATTCTGCATTTTAGATGACAGTAGGAGCAACTTCCTGCCAGTGACTTCAGGGAAGGTGGAATCCACCAATTTCCGTGACTTTGTCTTTGCAAAGACCCTTGGTGGAGAGGGTACCTGGAGGGAGAAGAGGCAAGGAAAATATCTCATCTACATCACTTTTATCCTCTGAATGGTGTGGCTTGAGGCTAGATAGAGAAACATTTCACCCCCTCTGCTCCCCTGTGTTCATCTCAGCATTGTCTCCTGGAAACTGTCATTCATATAGCAGCTAAATGCTGTAGAATATTTAGCCTGGAGAAGAGAAGGCAGGTGGGTAACAGTCACACCCTTAACTAACATTTATTGAGCCTAATGTGTGTCAGGCAGTATGATGAAGCAGCAGAGATGGATTCATTACCTCCCCAGCCTTGGAGCCACTTACTGTCTGCTGGAGGTGACAGGTAATAAATAGATAAGTTACGATCCAGCCTTGCTGGTTCTCACTGAGAGACAGGAGGGAGGGGCTGGGAGATCGCCCAGGGCAGAGCCGTGAACCCTGCCCAGCTTGGAGGAAGGCTGCGCATGAGGAGTGACCTCGACCTGAAGATTGAAGGACTGTCTTGCAAAGCTGTGCAGGGAGGTTGATGGTTTATCATTCAAGACTCAGTTGTCTGAGGAGCTGGTGTGCGTGCTGTGTTTGAAAAAAGACATACCAGTTCATTCAAAACATGATTTTAAAAATATGACTTGAAAGACAACCTAGCTTTGAACACTTGATATTCTAAAACCTTGTGATGGGAAAAATATAATTCTCTGAATTATCAGATTGTTAATTTACTAATGCCATACTGAGCCAATGCAAGATCAAAAGAGGCCTTATTATTTTTAAATGTTTATCATCTGGAATGTACCACAGCAGCACAGAGGCAGGAGGGAGGTAGAACATAGAGAGTGAAAAGACCCAAAAAGTGTACAGACAGGTGAATGGCCAGCTCACCAGAAAGTACATACAGTGGCAAAGTCATGAATTCAAACCACTTATTCTGGGCTAGGGCTGTGACTAAGAGGCACAGATATGGAGGTGGGAAGGGGAGAGTTCTGCTTCACACCAGCAATTCAGGAAACACTCATGGGGGTGGTGGGAAGACTTAGCCAGGGTGGACCAGAAGCACATGGCTCAGTGCCCGATGGCACGGGGGGGCACAATCCTGGGCTGGGTGGCACAAGAGACCACTTTCTGGCTTCCGATCTCCTGGCCATGCTCCAGAGGCCTGTCTTCTGGTCCTCAGGAGTACATTGTGAGACAGTGAACGGACCCAGGGCATAAGTGAAAAGTACAATTGAAGGCCAAGGCCAACAGGATGAGGTACCAAGGCATTTCCCAAATGCATATTAGTCTGCACAGACTCCAAACTGCTTACCAATCAATCAGATCACAGCAGACAGAGAAGAAAGGAAGGAAGCTTGGGGGGGGGGGGCGCGGCGGGAGGGAGAGAGGAAGAGCCCAACAACCAAGAAACCAATGTCTAGAAGCAAAAGTCAAATTGGAAGTCTGCCCGGTTCAGAATCATCAGTTAGCGCTCATGTTAATCACGTCCAGACTGGATATCGGTGCCCCTCGGGGCTTCAGCATGAAATACATCACTCGTGAGAACTAATTTTAGCTGCTGAAAGTCTGCTGTGTTTTTCCTAACACAACATTCCCGGTAGTTGGACGCTCTCCTCACTCCTCCCCCTCCTCCCCGCTGTGCCCTCTGTGCCACTGGTAGCGTGTGCAGCACTGAGAGTGGTCCTGTGTGACCTTCCTTCAGACGTGTTTCTCCCGCAGCAGGAGGCACGGCCCCTCTGCGCTCATCCCTCAGACTGCCCAGAGGTGCTGTCCGTTTGGCTAATGCAAGAACCAAAACATTATTCACTTGGAAGTGGGACCATGGATCCCACACAGCAGGTTTGGACGATGTATTGTCTAGTCTAGCCCTGTACTGTGTGAGAATCTGGTTTTCACTGTTTTACCCCAAGGTGGTATGCTGCTAACTTCTTGCACTTGGGCAAGTGTTTGGTCTTCTTCCACTCCCCAGCTCCCCAGCTCCCCTCTCCAGTTGTGTATAAACTTTCTGAGGAATGTGTTTCCTTTTCCTCCTCCAATATTCCTTTCCTTTCTCTCCTAGATCTTTTCTTGATCTGCTTACTCGTTCTCAGCTTTGAAGATATTGTCCACATCTCAGGGGCTGACACGGGGCACTTAGTCATTGCATGTTCACCAGCAGCACTTAGCTGACGTCTTCCTGCGCAGCATCCCTCAGGGAACCACTCCCTGGTTGCTTCGCAGCGTGCGAGGAGACAGCTGTGGCATACACCCAGTCGAATGCACGGTTGCTGATGTGACTGGCTGACACTTTTGTAATGACTCAGGTCACATTGGTCATTCTGGTCTATAAATCTGAAACCTGTTTTGCTCAATAAGTTGACCTTGCAACTGAGCACAAGAGACTTATCAGCTTTAAAGGCTTTGGTTTACTGTATTATTTTTTAAAAATAATCCAGAGTAAGAGGAATAAAACCCAGATTCCTTAGTACAGGCCCCGGACATTCATTAACTAAACAGTTGGCTACCTACCGAGTGTCAGGAAGGAAGGACAAACGGTGCTGCCGAAGGAAACACAGGACTAGAGCCATGGTGCGCAGACCAGACTCTGGTTCCCGAAGGAGGAACGCCCGGGCCTGACTGATCTCGTAAATGGTTCTCAGAGGCTCTGGTCCTGGTCTGGCCGTTGTGTGGTTTATCTAGTTTGCAGTGTACACAGAGGTTTGTCGTTTCAGTCCTTTTCATGGTACCCTAGTCTAATTGCATAAAAATCACTTCTTCGTCACAAATATGCCTTTGACTAAATGTTCTCAGGAAATCTTGAGCTATTCCTAGAAATGAGGGCTTCTAGGCTCAATGCTTGGAAACACTGGTACACAAAAATCAAAGCTTAAATGCAGATCTCTGGTGCACTCTGTCCTCACATTCATAACACAGTGCACAGAAAAAAGGGCCAGAGGCAGTGTTGCTCTTTCTCCCTTCTGTAACACGTTAGAAGTGTAGGTCAGGATGTATGCTCAGTATAGGTAAGTCTGAGACTTGGCACACAATTTGAAAATGATGCAGCCTCGTTCTCCCGTTTAGCGTATAGGAGATTGGACCGAATCCTCAGGGCTCATCTATCCATCTCTCCCCCCATTTTGTTCTTACTGGTGGGAAGCAGTATCCCATGTCAGGGTATTTTGGCTGAAGGATGCTAAAGAGGATTAGATGCAGTTGGTGGCCTGGCTAAAGGTGAGGGGGCTGGCATTTAGTGATTGCTGAGCGACAGGCACTTTCATTTGTTATGTCTGTTCTCTACCTATCTTTCCACCCATCTACCTATGCACATGTTTCATATACAATATGCATTATTAAACAGCATGTGTTGTACATACTATAATCTCTCTGTATAAGGTGGGCATCCTTTTCCTTATTTCACAAAAGAAGCAGACTAAGACTGGCTATATAGTTTCCCCAGGGTCATTCAGCTGGTGGTTGTTGGATCCAGGACTTGAATCTTTGTCTGTCCACAGCCCTGACTGAGGAGACCACACCGTGAAGCCTCCCTGAAAGCCAAGTCGGTGTCGGCCCTCAGAGAACAGACCTTTCCCTGAAAAATCACTGTCTTCTCCAGAGCCCTTCCACCCAATTAGATTAAAACTGCAAATTCTGGGTTGCCTCTTTTGACGATTATTCAATTGTCATTGTGAACTGTGGCATTCAAATCCTTATCATATAAAATAGTTAAAATAACTTTTGGCACTTAAGAAGCACATCACAGCTATTGAGAAAATTCGCTTACATAAATGACCTGATTACCCAATTACACTGGGTCAGTGGGGGGTGCCGGAGCTTCTGCCCATTCCCACAGAGGCCCACAAGATCGAGATCTTCTGTCCTTTACATCCCCTTGCAGCTCTGCGGGGGAGCTGTGTGCTGAACCAAGGCTCCTGGACAGACGCTCTCGCATTGGAATGTGGTTCAGCATGGGCCCGGGTTCATGTCTCTCCATCCCTCCCTCCCGCAGACAGGGCCGTGATGGTCCTGCCATGCTCCCCCATCTATCTTTCCAGAAGGCAGGCTGGGTGGAAGTTAGGTGTTGATCTTCTGACTTCAAGGACTCGGAGCTGTTCTTTATTTCTTCAGCAGCTCTTCCTATCCTTGTTTCTGGCTCTGTTTCCAAATTTATCATATACGAAAACATGACCTCCTGACTGCAGAGGCAGGTTCAGGAGAAGAGTGTGGGTGGGGTGGCCCCATCATTGCTGTGACATATCTGGCTGCAGAGCTCAAAGGTTAATAATGTGACTTGGCTCTGGAGTTGGATGAGGAAAGTTAAAATTTTGTCCCACCCCTTAGATAGGAGCAAGTTGCCTAATCTCTCATGCATGTCCTCATCTGGAAATGGGAGATTGAAATGTTTACCTCATAAGCACGCATTCAGTGAGACAATATGTGTAAGTTGTGTAGCCCCGTGCCTGGAACACAGTAAATGCTCAACAGATGGTGGCTCTTGTCATTAACTTTTATGGGACACGCACAGCGTAGTTAGTTTTTGTAGAGAAGTCAGTGTTCCACTTGTCCTGTTCAGGTCTTGCTGGACGCTGCAGGGTGAGAACAGAGACTGTCTGCACTTCTATGGGACCAGCGTTTGGCCTGACGTCTGTGCTCAGTAAAAATCTGTAGAATTGGATCGAAGTGGTGTTGGTTCTCTCAGTGAGAGCTCTGGGCAAGTAGATGCCCAGATCCGCTCAGCCGTCATCCTGAGGCCATCTCTTTCTCTCTCTGGGACTCATTTCCCAGTTTCTCACGTGAGGGGTTGGACCAGATGAGCACTTCTGGACCCCAGGATAAAATTCTGTGCTCACCCCGCTGCTATGCAAAGTCCTTTTTCAAATATACTTTTCAGCTTCTGGTCTGAAGGCTCAAGGGAGGATGGGGGTGCCATGTGAGGTGTGTCATCACATGGGCATCTGCTGGCTGGAGGGAGCCGGGGGTGGGGGGTCCCTGGAGGAACCCATCAGGGCACCGCACAGGTGTGAGCGCATAGCGCATAGAAGACGTGTTCTCGTTCCAGTTTGATTTGAAGGATGCCACTTACAGGCAATGCTGTTGGCAATTAGGAAGCTTCACTGCGAAAACTGTAACACCTGGGAGAGTTTAGCTGAATTATTTCCTTCAGCATAAATACCTGACTTCTTAAGTCAACTTTAGTATGCACTGTTGGGTGTGCATGTACACACATGTGCATAGCTGTTTCAAGTAGCTATTTAACATTAATAAGATAATAGTGAATCAACAAACATTTACAGAAAACTGTTGAGTGCTAATGAAAAATACAGAAGAAATACAGTGTGTGACATAGTCTTTTTCCTCCAGGAACTCAGAATCAAGGTGGGAAAATAAATGTAATAACCATGAAATAATCCTTTTTTGCATTTAAAAACTATTTTATTTATTTTTAGAGAGAGGGAAGGGGAGGGAGAGAAACATTGATGTAAGAGAGAAACATCAACTGGTTGTCTCTCGCATGCACCCCAACTATAGACAAACCCACAACCCAGGCATGCGCCATGACTGGGAGTCAAACCAGCAACATTTTGACTTGTGGGACGATGCCCAGCCAACTGAGCTGCACTGGTCAGGGCTTTGTCACATTTTGTAAGAGGACCCAAGAAAGAAATGGGATTGAGGTAGAGTGTAACCAGTGGGAAATTTTCAGGGAGGGGCTGGGCAGGTTGTGCGGCAGTCCTGAAGCACTGAAGCAGGAGCCAACTGACTCACTGTTGCTGAGTGTGCCCCGGGCTGAGCCCCAGGACGGCAGAGATGAGTGGGACACTGTCGCCTCCCTCAGGGAGCTCATAGCCTAACAGAGGAGATGATGGTTGCAGATATCAGCCGACGTGGGTGCCAGAGTGGTGGTGCCTGGGCAGCGGGGCGCACAGAGGAGGAGTGCCTGCCCAGCCAGGGTGGGGGCCAGGAAAGGCATCGCGGAACGAGGGCCACCCAGGTGGAGCTTTGGGAGTACTCTAGGCACAGGGAACAGTGTGTGGACAGGGGTTGCTGTCTGGTGAGGATGAAATGCAGTGGCTTCCCGAGACCAGCTCCACGTTATCTCTCCTGTCTGTTTCTATATTTCTTGTTTATTTTGAAGTTTCTTGTTGAGTATCGTCCCTTTCCCCAAGCAGAATGGCAGCACCACGAGAGTAGAACTCTGATGGTCTCATTCGGTGCCTGGGACACAGCCATGCCGGCTCAGTGTTGGGCACAGCCGGAGGACTGCCTGATAGATGTTTTCTTTTTGTCCTCTGTCTTCAGTGGGGACCCCAAGGGTCTGCTTGGGGAAGGCAGCTGTAGCCCAGGAGAGCCGGGGAGGCTGCAGCAGGCCTGTGCTCTCTTCTGGGTCGGAAAGCAGGAAAGGGCAGGCAGCTGATATTCGGTGGAAACCTAAAAATGAAAACATCAAGCACATGGCCCTTGAAGTGGGGTCATTTTTGTTCAGGCTGGGGTCTTTCTGGAACATGCAAAGAAAAAAACTAGCTGCTCATATACAGCCATCTAGTTGAAGCTAAACTTCCAGGTAATTTGAATTCTCATACCCCATACACATACATCCATGCTTTATATGCCAAGAAAGTTTCTGAAAAGCATTCACAGGAAATTAATAGCAGGAGTGGGAATGTGGGTCAGGAAGGAAATTTTCCCTATATTCTTCTACTCTTCTGTATTTGAACTTTTTAACCATGAGCATTAATTCCTGTGTAAATTTTTTTTAAAGAACAAAAGTAAAGATACTTGGGCTCTGCCCTTAGAGATTTGGATGTGCTCAGTTTGGGGAGGATGTGGGGCATCTTAAGGTTTTACCCGTTTCCCAGGTGACTGATAAGCACCAGGCTTGAATCATAGTCATAGCACAGGTCCTGCCTCCTCCTGGGAGCCTCCCCCGAGCACACACTCAGGCTTCGCACTCTCCCCTGAATTCCTGCAGCAGCTGGCATGGAGGAAATCACCCCCCCCCCCCATACACATACACACACCCTGGGCATCGAGGCCAGAAGAGCTTACTTCCTATGCAGCTCTTGCAGCCAGCAGCACCTAACACAATGCTGCAGCTCCACCTCACCTTAAAAGTTGCCTTCTCCAGACTGCCATTTGTGGCCCTTGACTCGATGTCACCAGCTTAGAGTATGGAGGGCCAGGAGGCAGGTGCTGTAAATGCATCTGGCTGGGCCTGAGTAATAGGGAGTAGTGGAGACTGCAGAGAACTGGCTGGATCAACACTGCCTATGGACATTCATTTTCAGTCACATTTGTTTTCAGTCGCTGCTGGCCACACAGAACACATCTGTGGGCCAGATTATGCCTGTGGAAGATCAGTCTTCATCTCCGGTGTCTATACATTCTTGCTGTGATCTTATCCACTTTCCCAGCCTTGATGCGAATGCTGATGGCTTTAACTCAGCATCCCTAGGCCAGAACAAGTCCTGGCTTCAGGCTCTTGTCCTCACTGCCTGCTGGCTGCCTTCACACACACCTGGTCTAGCTCACCACAGTCTGAATGGAATTGATCATCTTAGCCTCTGTGGGATGTTGGCTTTTTGAGTTGCAAGGAACAGATTCTTTCCAATTACCTTAAGGAAAAGGGATTTGTTACACAGCTTTGTGTGGACTGAGCAGAAGTCCCTGACACTGTTACAGCCCCAGGCACCAGACCTTCTCACAGCCTAACCCCTCAGCTGCTCTTTCCCTCCTGCCATCTCTGCTTCTCTCCGTGTCTGTGCTATCAGCTCCCACTCTTCCCAGCTTGTCTTAGTCTTCTACCCAAGCCGAGGCAAGCCCCAGTGTGGTTACTAGAGCTGATTACTGCTGATGTCAGACTGTCTCCTGGGTCCCCACACACTACTGCTCAGAGCTGCTTCCCTGAGCAGGGCCAGTGAAAGGAGAAGTTGGAACTCCCAGGTACTTGGTGACATACATGTTGGGGCCGGCCCTGGGCCCACTCTTCCCCCTGTGTTCTCCACCGAGGATGATGGCGGCTCCAGTCCTCCTCCCTGGATACCTGGCGTTTACCTGGCCTTCACGTCCCGCATTAGAAGACTCTGGAGGCCTCTGGTGCTCTCTCCCTGAACTTCTTTTGGAATCTTTCAAAAATGTTGGAATGTTTGGAATGTTCCCTGTGTCTAGCCGCCATCACCTGCAGCCACCTGTCCTTTTGCCTGGTACAGCTGCTCACTTGTCTTTGTCCCTCAAATCTACCCTCCCCTCAGCTGCAAAGCCATTTGCTCATGTACCTCCTCCATCTACACCTTCCTGTTACCCAGAGGATAAACTGCCTGCCTTTGTATGGGGAACACAGCCTCCCTGGTCTCACCCCTGTCCATTTCACCAGCCTCGTCTCTGCTACTCACTGATGTATCTTTTACACTATAGCAGCAGCTTAATGCTCTTAGATAATTGTTCTTAAATAAACTGTGCTCTTTTATGCCTCCATGCATGCCTTTATTCCCGGTTAATCACTCCCACCTGTGGCCCCCTCTGTTCTCCTATAAAACTCATCCTCTGAGACAAAGCAGAGACATCTGCTACTTTCGGCTTTCATAAAACTATTTCAGTCAATGTCCATGCTCTCTCTACTCATAACAACCTTTGCATACGTCTGTTATTGTTACTACCTCTGCCATTATCTATTTGGATCTCTCTCTCCCACTGGACTGAGCTTTTGAAGGCAGGAACTGTTTTTTATTTATCATCATATCTTCATTATACTTGTATATCAAACCCAGCACCTGGTAAATATAGATGCAAAATAAATATTTGTTGAACAAATGAATGCTGTGCATGAAGCACACATGGGACACTAAGTCTGGATATGCTGGTTGATTGAAAACGATGACCATGGAGTACTGTGAGATCCATGTGGAAATGCTTCGTCAAAGTCACTGCCCGATGACAGCCGTTCCGACAGGTGTACGGTGATATCTTCTTGTGGTTTTGATTTGCATTTCCCTGATGATTAGTGATGTTGAGCTTTTTTTTTCATATACCTGTTGGCCATTTGTATATCTTCTTTAGAGAGATAAAAAGAACAAAAGACAAAGAGTGCTGGAGAGGATGTGGAGAAACTGGAGCCCTTGCACCCTGTTGATGGGAATGAGAACTGGTGCAGCCACTAGGGAAAACAGTGTGGACGTGTCTCCAAAAATTAAAAATAGAACTACTGTATGATCTCTCAAACCCATGTCTGGGTGTGTTTCCAAAAGAACTGAAATCAGTATCTCAGAGAGATACTAGCACTCCCAAGTTTATTACAGTGTTACTCATAATACCCAAGGTGCAGAAGCAACCTCAGTGCCTGTCGACAGATGAATGGGTAAGGAAAATGTGGTATACACACGAAATAGAGTATTATTCACTTTTGTTAAAGAAGGGATCCTGAAATGTGTGACGATATGAACACAGCTTGAGGATATTATGCTAAGTGAAGTCAGTTACACAAAGAAAAATACTACACGATTCCACTTAAATGAGGTATCTAAAATAGTCAAACTCACAGAATCAAAGAGGTGAATGGTGGCTGCCAGGAGTGGGGGAGGGGGAGGAAATGAGGAATAATCAATGGGTGTGAAGTTTCAGGAGAATAATATGTAGACACACGCTCTACAACACCATGCCTGCAGTCAGCAATGCTGCATTACACACTGAAAAACTTGTTAAGAGGGAAAATCTCATGTTAAGTCTTCTTACCACAATCAAATTTTTTAAAAAAGTTATACTCCCTGCCCTGGCCGGGTGGCTCAGTGGGTTGGTGCATCATCCCAAATAATAAAAGGTTGCAGGTTCAATCCCTGGTCAGGGTGCATGCCTAGACTGTGGGTTCGATCCCCACTCAGGGTGCCTATGGGAAGCAGCCGATCAGTGTTTTTCTCTTTCTCCCCCTTCTCTTCTCTCTAAGATCAATAAACATATCCTCAGGTGAGGACTCAAAACTTAAAATACTTTTTTTAAGTTTAATATCATCCTGATATTAAACATGGCTGGTACTTTTTTTTACTACTTTTTTGCTTAATAAAAATTGTATATATTTAAAGTGTATGTGATGATTCGATGTGCATATATACAAGTGCAATGATTAGTTATAGTCAAGCTCATTATCATATTTTCTTCTTCCACTGTTACTATTTTTTTATTCTGTACTATTTATTTTGCATTCTGAAATCTACTCTCTTAGCAAATTTCCAGGATACAATACAGCATTAGTGACTGTAGTTCCTCCTCATGCTGCCCATCAGATCTCTAGACTTACTCATTCTACACAACTGCAGCTTAGTGCCCTTTGACCCCTGGTAACCACTGTTTAGCTCTCTGATTCTGTGTATTTGACTTTTTTAGGTTCTCCATGTAAGTGAGACCATGTGGTTTTTCTTCCTGTGTCTGGCATGTTTCACTTAGTGTAATGTCCTCCAGATTCTTCCATGTTGTTGCAAATGGCAGGATCTCCTTTTATAAGGATGGATAATATTACCATGTGTGTGTGTGTGTGTATAAATAATTGTGATATGTGCATACATATCACAATTTTTATCTATTTATCTGTCAATGGTCACTTAAATTATTTTCATTTCTTGGCTGTGAGTAATGCTGCAGTGAGCACAAGGGAGGCAGGGAGACAGAGACAGAGAGACACAGTGTGTGTGTTTCTGTGTGTCTTCGAGGTACGGACTTCACTTCCTTTGGACATATACCCAGAAGTGGGATTGCTGGACCATATATGCTATTTTTAATTTTCTGAGGAACCTCCAATAGTGTTTTCCATTGTAGCTGCACCATTTTTCCTTCCCACCAGCAGTGTGTAAGGGCTCCCTTTTTTCCATATCCTCACCAACACTTATCTTTTTTTATTTTGGTGATACCCATTTTTACATGGGTGGGATGATACCTCTTTGCCTACCACCACTGTGATATGAGCTCTCTCCCGGCCGTCCTGCATCTGCCTCTGGTACAAGAGCTCCAAGCACAGTTAGAACCGTAGGACGGAGTCGATGGATGAGCCCTGTGAGGGTGTGTGGCCCGTGTTGGGCATGGCTGTTGGTCCTGGGGCTGACAGGGTTTGATGTTATTCTGAACCATACTCTTAGGCTGGAACAACTGGGAATGGCTTTATTTGCTTTGAGTACTGATGGTGAGATAATTTGTAGATTATTTAAGCAGCTTGATATGTAAAATAATCCCCCAGAGGTTACACATGCAGATGGGTAGGGCCAGGGCCGCGGACATCAGTGCCCGGTGCACGGAGGCAGTGCAGAGCTGCCGCTTCTCCTGTCCGCGCCTGCTGCACTGACCTGCTGCCAGAGCGGCCCAGGGGGGGAGCCTGTGGTCCGCTGAGATCTGAGGAAGGTTTTACCACCTCTGTCTGCCCTTCTGTTCTTTTACAATCCTGATTTTGAAATCCTCTTTTTTTTTTAATTTACTTAGTCTCTAAGCTAGATCTATTTCCTTTTCTTCTATCCTCAGTACAGGCACATAAACACAGTATTTTATTACTCCCCCTCCCCAAGAAAAGAGCTAAAACCAGAAGAAATTAGGACATACATTAAGAAAATTGGCACAAGAAGAGCACGTCTTTCTTGGAATTTTCTTAAAGATTCTTTTGCTTGGAAAGAAATCCAAACTGTAAAGTAAAACATACTCCATTGTTAATAGACTAAAATTCAGTTATTTTCCAAGACACACTAACATTTTGCTCTGTCTGCTTTTCCTAATATGCACACTCCTTTTAGTCCAGGTCCTCATTGTGGGAAACATTTACATATCCATCTCCAGGCTCCAGGGTTTCCTGCGCAGTGAAATATGTGCTTAGTGGTTTCAGAAGCACTGGCTCTTAACTCATTTCACCAAGAGCAGCAAATCCTTAAAAATGAAATTTTCCAGGCACTTGGACCCTAAATCAACCTTGTGGGGACAGACGCATTAGAATCCTATCAGCCCGAGGCCTTATAGCCTTTAAAAATGTCATCAGCCAGTCCCCAGCGCAGCCTTGTGTGGCTGAAGAATGACTGTACCAAGGCTGTTTTAAACCTTTATTAAATTTCTCATTTGCCTGCAGCCTCATCCCTTACAGGCCTGGAGTCTGTTGGTTGCTGTTAATTTGTTCTCGTTAAGCTAGTCTCTAGGCTATAGCTGTGTTTTCAGTGAAGTTTGGCTCTGTGGGAAGATTTGGGCTTGTGTTGGGGCAGAACTCTCACTGTGGTTGCCACCCTCTGGCTTGTCAAGGTCAAGTTCTGTGCTCTCCAACTTTGCACCTGGCCGTCCAGAGTCTAGCCCAGCTTTCTGCTCCGTCTGTTACTTACAGCCCCAGCCTCAATCCTGCCCCTGCCCCGCTGTCCCACCCCTGCTGGGCCCGTCTCTGCCCCACGCTGACCTCCATCCAGCACATGCTAGATCTTCCCCAGGGCCTTGACCAGCCAAGCGAATTGGGACAGGGAGTCAGAGGACCACTGTGCCTTAAAACCAGAAAGAATATCGGGAATTTTCTAGTCTGTCCTCTCTATGTTCAGATGAGAAAATTTGGGTTCAGAAAACATGTCAGGGGCCTGTTAATGGTGAAGGGCCCATCAGAGGTGATAGCGGAACTGGAGTGAGAAACCATGACTTTATGGGATGAGTTGTATTTGGGGTATTTAATAAAAATGTCTCTTCCTGTTATGTTTGTCAGATGACTGTTGGTATCTCCAGAACTAGATGTTGCTTACAGCAGCATCCCAACGTCCAATTTAAAAATAATTTTGAAGGAGTTCAGCGGAAAAGGGTGACAGCATTCTAATTTATTCCGACTTCTGCTTGTGCTTATTGCATATTAATAGCAAAACTGTAACCTTTCAAATACCTCGGTTGGGCATGGTAGGATGACAACATGCAGTTTAGGGTGATTTTTATCACACTGATAAAATTTCCTTGTCTTCCTGTGATGATTTGTTAAACAAAATGGACCTGGAAGGGGCCCTAAAATGTACGGTACACTTCAACTGTGTTGGTTTTTCACTGACGCGTCATCTGTAGAGGGATAGCATTACACACGATGTGATCAGTGACATTTATACGTGGAAGGCTGTCTGGGAGGTTTTCAGAGTATAAGGGATTCTGCGTTGAATAATGTGCAAAGAGCTAAGGTGGACTTTTTGCTGTTTATTAGATCACAAATTAACTTCTGTGCCGGCAGAACGTGCGACTCCTTTGCTGAGACGGTCTCTGCAGTGCGCAGTGCAGGGCGTCTCTGCTGCATGAAAAGGGCCCTTCCTTCCAGCGGGCAGTCGGTCTCACCAGCACCCTGGAGCTGCCGCGTTTCAGACCCTTACTTCGTCTTCTCTTCCAGGCTCTGTGGCTACCCTCCTTTCTATGATGAAAATGACTCCAAGCTCTTTGAGCAGATCCTCAAGGCGGAGTACGAGTTCGACTCCCCCTACTGGGATGACATCTCGGACTCTGGTAAGTCTATGTGGCTCTAGCCCGCAGCCCAGGGGAGTCACATTCAGACCACCTGACCCTGGCAGGCCTGGGACGGGGGAGCGGGGTTCAGGATGCTCTGCCCTTGGGCTTGACTTAAAAAGTGAAGGTCAGACTTGGAACAAGGGGCCCAAATCAAGCCGTGGGACAGGGACTCACTCCACCACCGAATCCTAGCCTCGCCCTGGCCTGGGGGCCCCAGGAGTGCTCTCTATGGGCTGAGCACTGTAAGCCGTATAGGCATGCCACCTCACTCACTCCTCAGGACCACCCGTCTGATGGTGTTACTATTATTCCTGTTGGACAGATGAGGAAGCTGAGGCCCAGAAGGTGAAATAACTTGTCCCAAGTCACACAGGTGGTGAGTGGCAGAGTTGGGTCTCACACCCAAGCCCCGCTCCAGAGCCCGCATCTCAGCTACCGTGCCACACCACGTTCCCAGGGAAGTTCAGTGTTTCTTCCTCAGGGGTGAAGGTCAAAACCAAGGCCCCTGTAAACTGATGAGATTTCTCAGGCTGATAGGAAGTGGACAGTAGTGATCTTCCTTCCTATCAGTTCTCCAAGGCCCACAGGAAAGAGCCATGTGGGTAATATTTTACTTCTGACGTGGGAAGGGCACGGCTTTCCCTAGAAGCCCAGGCCTGTGGGCAGTGAGCTGCCTGACCCCGAGAGCCTGCAGATTGCCGGCCTGGTCCACGGCATCATCTCCTGATTCTGTGACCTGGTCTCACGTGTTCTCCGTGTCCTGCTGTGGGGTCACGCCCCATCCTGGGCCTCCAGACCCTCTGTACTTCGCACATGGGTACATCTCACTGCATCACCAGTCCAAGACCTGGCCAGGGGAGAAGATGCCCCGGAGGTTTTGCTGGCTCCGTGGCATCTAAAACACAGAGAGGACATCAGCAAAACAGCTCCCTGTGGCAGCAGTGAGCAGAATGAAAGGCTCCTGGTGACCAAGATGTTTCATCTCGGAACTGGAAGTGCCACCAGCTGCCAGAGGAAAGGAACTTCTGAGCTGGGAAGGCAGGGTCCCCGGCCTGGCATGGCTGCCTCTTCTTTGGCAGGTCCCCATTTGGAGTTCTAAACGTTGGCTTCCCTTTTCCCCAGATGTTGGTACCGTGTCCAAGGTACTGTCACATCTGTGGAGGGCCTGTCCCATAGTTTTTGTGCTACATACAACATTCAGAGTCCGCTGGTATCCATCTCAAGCACAGACCGATTCCTTCTCTTGTGCTCTTTCTGAACAGCGAAAGACTTCATTCGGAACCTGATGGAGAAAGATCCAAATAAAAGATACACATGTGAGCAGGCAGCTCGGCACCCGTGGTAAGAAAGCGCCTACGAGAGACCGTGTATCCACCGCCGTCCCAGGGTAGACCTCCTGTTGGCTGCCACTCACTGTGAAAGCCACAGCAATGGCTGCATTTCACTCTGGCCAGTGGCCTTAATCCTGTCCCCATGCCAACACCTGAAATCCTTTGTTCCCTCAAGCTCACTCTTCTAAATGGACAAGTTGCTAATGACAAGTTACGGGTGCAAAAGCTGGCTGTAGCTTTTTCACTTTACATGACTTTTGGGGGGATCATTTTTATTGAAAGTAATTGCCCAATGAGGCATTAGGATGGGGGTTTTATTCCTTGAGTTTATTACTCAGTAGATAAATGAACTGTTATATATTTTTTCCTTTTCAGGTGCATTTCATGTTAGTGTGTCTCCAGCTCCAGGGGGACTAGCTGGCAGTTTGTGGCATTCTGTGCACATTTTCAGCAGTGCCCTTGAGGCCACCTTGTTTTGTGCCACTTGCTAGATTTGATCCCACCTTCACTGTCCACTAGCTGGGACTTTGGGTTTATGCTTCTCAGAGCCCCATTTGCTCACCTTTCAGTTGAGAACACTGATACCTACGTTACAGGGGTGACAGAAGCAATAGTCAAGATAATGCACATAAAGGGTTTGTACAACGTCTGGCTTATAGTAAATGCTTCCTTACGGCATTATTTCTAAAGCACCACGTGCATCTATTTTGGAACAAAGGCCTGGGGTAGTAAAATATGCCACATGATGAAAATAAATTCTGCCTGGGAAACACCCTAGAAACCCATCCCCTTGTTTATCCCACCACCTGCCGTAGCCTGTCCTCCAGGGCCTCGGGTGCTGGGTAGCCCCCAGAGAGGACCTGCTCAGGGCAGTGCGGTGACCTGGCTCCACAGCACCTCATTTAGGGGGCACCTGTTATATTCTAGGCACTGTACTAATTGCATTAAAATAGCATCTCATTTTGTTTCTTTCTAATAATTCTGTAAGGTAGGCTTTATCTCCATGTCAGTAGTGTAAGCAAAGGGATTTCGAAAGGTAAAGTGACTGAACCAAGACAGTACAAGTAGACAGTGGCAAAACCAGAACTGTGGGATTCCAAAATGAATGCTCTTCGTCAGCAGGCAGATAGGCGGCCGGAAGGGGAAGGAAGGAATGGGCTGGAGGGGGAAATAAATACTTTTCTGAATGAGGAAGCGGTTTGATTATATACCATCTTGATTTTATTTATTTTTTTTTTGGACAATAGGTCAAAGTAGGTGATCATAAAGAGAGTAAAGTTTTCTTACTTTATAAACAATAGGCTTAAAGCTGTAGGACCTTTCCCCCTGGTTTTATTGAGATATAATTAAAATACAACACTAAGTTTAACGTGTACAGGGGAATACCTTGACATACGTATTTATTGTGATGTGATCACCACGGTAACTGAAGTTAACATCCATCACCTTATATGGTTACAAACATTGTTCTTCCCTTGCAATGAGAACCTTTAGAACATAGCACACAGTGCTGTTAACCATGGTCACCATGTCGCACATTACATCCCCAGCACTTGTTTATCTTATACGTGTGGGACTTTGGGGATTATCTAATAAAGGAGGACCATCACCTCAAAATAAGGGAGATGATTTGCTTTCAAACATTTGTTCGCTAATCCAGCCTCACTTTGTGGAAGGCAGGGAGGAGGCCAGTAAAATCCAGTTTCTCCTTCACCAGCCATTTTGAAAAACTGAAGAAAGGAGAGGTCTTTTTACTGAGGAGCCTGGCAAAGGGACAGGTGGGCTCAGCAGAATCAAGAAGGACTTCACAGAGGTGCTGAGCCTGGTGCTATGTGAACCGTTTCACCAGGTCAGCAGGATAGGGTGGGGCTTCCAGCCCAGGTGAGCGAGCGACCTGGCTCACACATGGGGCTTCCACTGAACATCCATCCCTCGTGCCAGCAAGAGCGACAAAGGGGCGACACAGGGGATGACACTAGGAAGGAAGCAGAACTCAGGTTCTGGCGTGAGCCCTGTGTAGCCTGCTTGAGTTCCAGTCCTGGCTTCACCACTATTACTGAGTGGTGGGCAGGCTTCTTAACACTTTGGACCTCCCCTGTAGAACTGAGATCATGAATAACAGCAGTAGATATTTTACAGGGCTTTTCTAGAGATTAAATAAGATAATACATACAAAAAAGAAGAGTACCTAGTGCCTAATAAACCTCCAGTCTATATGAGTTGCCATTATTTTAGTGTTGTACTATGGAATTTGTATTTTTCTCTTTGGACAGTGGGTGTCCCTGGCAGATCTTAAGCAGGGTGATCAGATTTGCATTTCAGAAAGCTCATCCTGGCTGCCCGATAGAGGACTTATGGAGATGGGGCTTGGGAGCATGGCAGAAAGGTGCAGATGGGAGGCAGAGGGAAGGCTGGCCCAGAGAAGCGTGCAGGTGGCCTGCCCAACGGCACAGGAATGGCAAAGACTACAAGAGACACCCCCACGGCCGGGAAACGATAGGTCCTAGGCAGAGCGCTGGAGGGCAGGGTGAAGCACAGGGAGGGTCTCCAGTGTAGGGGGCTGGGCGGAGGATTGTGCTAGGAGAGCCAGCAGGCTTGCGTGAAAGAGAATGAGGAAGGTGTGGGGTCCTCCAGATGGGGATTGCTGGCATGTGCTTTGCTGAACGAGTCTGGAGCTCTGGGAAAAGGTCGAGCAAGAGAGGAAGGCCTGAGTCACCAGCCTGTGGGTCACAGTAGGATGTGTTAGCATGTGAGCTGAACAAACAGATGCCTTCTTCAGAGGTGTTTCCCTCCAGTGTTTTATAATTTTTACTATTTGTTTCAAAATTTCCAAAAAATCAAACATTGGAAAATGATTTTTAAAACAAGAATGCATCTGACTCAGGCATCATTGAAATGCCCCACATGCCTGCCTGTATGATATACCTGTTGCCTTTACGTGAAAGTACTCGGGCGAAGGAGAATGCAGATTCAGCGAGAGCTGGCGGAGAGTGGAGCGGTCGTTCCAGTGGTGTGTAGCTCTGTCCACATCACCCTCCTGGAGTCCGTGGTCTCCGCACATCAGCTGTCTCCAGAGGGCAGCTTCTCTTATTCTGTGCTTGATTGTCCAGCTTAGTCAAGGCCACTGAGGGCCAGGAGAGGCCTCCAGAAGTCACAGAGGCCTTCTCTGAGCCTTAAAATAGGCCACTCCAGACAGGGGAGGGCTCCTCGTACAGGCAGTCAGCCCTTCTTCCAGCCCATCTTTCCTGAGCCCCTCACTTGCAGCCCTGCCTTTCTCCTGGTGGTGCACGGAAGGAACTAGCAGGTGGCTGGCTGATGGCCAGAGTGCAGGATATGGTGAGTGACATGTGGGAACCCACCTCTTGTTACAGGGAAGCACCTTGATGGGGTTCGCTCGTCCTGTTCAGATTGTTCTGAACTTCAGTCTCCAGTTTCAGTGACAAGGAAACCAAAGTGATGGTCCTGGGCATTGGTGCCCCAGGTGTCACAGCACCCCATGGCAATGGCATTGTGCCCACCTTTGGGACCTGGTGTGTTAGCCAGGCCAGGGTGGCACCTGCAGCCCTCTTCTCAGTATTCACAGAGACCCCTCCCATCATCTGTCTCCACCCAGCAAAGCTAGAATTAGGACACAGCCCAGGAGCCTGGGAAACCCCTGCCTGAGACACACACAGGCATTGCCAAGCCTGTCTTAAGCAAGTAGCTAGAAAAATGCAAAATTGGAACCGCAGAAGTAGGGCAGCCTCCATATAAAACACCAGAAAGTGAGGAGAGATGAGTTTGATTCTCCTTGTGTGGAAGAGGACACAGTGTGATTTATAACATATATAATATTTATAATAAATGCCATCTGCAGTGCCGGAATAGAGGTAAAAACTGAAAAGCCAGAGGGAGTAGGAGATCTGCATGAAATGTGACTGTCCATGTGTGTGTGCATGTGTGTGTGTGTGCTTGCAGTGTGTATGGATTTATAAGGAAATTCGCCTGTATTGGAGGTGTTGTGCATTCATAAGAAAATTGAGATGCCAACTAAGGCTCCTTCCAGTTCTAAGCTTCCATGTCTCCTATTGATGAATAGCACTGAAGCCAGTAGCACTGTGCATCAGGAGCATCACACGTTGTCATAGTAACCCCCCTGGCTTATGGTGAGCCGCAGCCTCTGTTCCATTGTGGTGCCCACAGGAGGAAGATCCTGTGCTGTCAGGCCCAGGGTGGCTGCACCCCCAGAATGACTGCCCACCAGGAGCCTGTAGACCACCATCGTCTGCCCTGCTTGATTCTTTCCTAGCACAGCATACCTGAGCACGGTGGGAAGTGAGCGAGGAACATTCCTAAAATAACTGGAAGTGTGCATTTTCCTTCCATCTGAGTCCATGCTCACCCACGGAGAAGGGAGTCTCCCGGCCTGCTCACCAGTCTGTTTGGTTTGGAGCGTGGGTCTGCCCTGCGGCCGTGCTCAGCCCCTTGAGTTCCATACTTCCTACTGCTTCTGTGCAGCTGTTTCCAAGAAAGAGCTGGCCACCAGCGAGTTGGAATGGCCTCCTTTTCTGAGGATGGAGCTTTTACAAAGAGTGTGGGAGGAAATACTCACACAAGCCCGCCAGGAGAAAGAGCCTAATGAAGATGTCTGCAGCCCCCTAGCCTCCTCGTCACTCTGGTTTTGGATGGACTACCCACTCAGATATCCTATTTCTACTCACTGCGTGTGTCTGGGGGCAGGGGGTGATTGACTGTTGTTGGGAGTAGAAATCTGGTTCATGACAGTTAGGTTCTGAGCATCCTCTTGCCCAAGTATCCCCAGCCCTGCTGGGAACAAGTCAGGAGTCTATTTGGGGAGCTGCTTTGGGGGGAACATCAGACTGTGTTCAAAACATCGGCCCAGCCTGACCCAAACTGAACGTCCAGTCCCTCAACCATGTTTTCCGTTCTACAGTGAAAGGCTGGTTATATGGGAACATATTTTTTATCCAGGGAGTATTTCTTGTCTGAATAAAGCATCTTCCTTTCACTTCCCAAAACATGTGGACTTAATAGTCTGCATCCAGGCTCTCTTGCGTCCAGGACCCTCGGGGTCTGGGAGACAACAGGTTTCCTCGCATACCTTCCAGCCAGAAAGGATAGCCCATGTCCCTTGCATCTGTCTGCCCTTTAACTTCTCCAAGATGGAAGGAATTATTTCTTAGGCATCAGGTGTCAGCCTAGAATGTCATGGTTTGCTGAAAAGGAAAGGGAAGATGGAAGGATGCAAGCCCAGAAGACTGAGCGTAAAAGACAGCTTCCTCTGAATCCGGGGGGAAGGCCAGTGGTTGAATGTGGAGGGAGGACGGTGTGAGGTCGAGAAGGGATGTGCGGGAGGAGAATGGGCCGTGAGTGCCCTCCAAGTGATGACCGAGACCAGAGAGGTTGTGAGCTGAGAGAGAAGAGGGAGAGAGGGAAGTGTAAGTGGGGTGGGGGTCAGAGGGAGGAAGTTATAGGATGGGGGGGGGGGACTCTAAGGACAGGAGGTAAGGAGGAAACCTACCTTCTTTTTTGTTAATGGGAGGCTAAAGAACAAGCAGGAGTTACTGCCTAGTAACAGCAAGGACCCAGTTGAGCGTAAAGTGCATGTGGCCACGTATGAGAGCTCATCTGGGAAGTTCAGAAGCAGATGTGCTGGGCAGGGCTGAGCCAAGGCTGGGAACCCTCTCGCTGAGCACAGAGGAGGCGGGGTGTGGAGGAGGTGAGTGGAATCCTGCAGAGCTTAGTTCAGCTTGGATGGAACCATAAGGGAGCTGTGGGCCCACGGGTGTGAGCTGGTCCACGGAAAGGAGGGCCCAAAGACAGCAGAGAGAGAGGAGCCTCCGGCAGGAGGAAGCTGGGAAGAAGGCCCTGGGACAGTTCTGGTGGGCAGACCGGGCAGGGAACACATTCAAGACAGTGGAGGTGAAGCGCTGCAGGTAGAAAGCTGGTGTGGAAGGAGGAGGGAGAAGGTTGTGCTGTCATTGTGGATGTTGCAGGAATGGGGGTCAAACAAGGAGAAGTGAGAGCCAGGCAGAGGTCAGCCGGGAAGGTGCTGGCCCATCCCGGAGCGGCTGCAGTGTGTAGAGCTGGGACCTTGAGTGCGGTGGAGGGGATGTGTGGTCAGACCAGAGCCATGCCGGGGGAGGGCAGCGAATGCCAGCCTCTCTGCCAGCCTCGGGGAGGGGTGAGGACAAGGCTCCCCTGGGAAAGCATGGCCAACGTCAGAGCCCCAAGAAACCCTTTTGAAAAAGCACCTCCGCTTGCGTTTCAGGATCGCGGGTGACACAGCCCTCAGCAAAAACATCCACGAGTCTGTCAGCGCCCAGATCCGGAAGAATTTTGCCAAGAGCAAGTGGAGAGTAAGTCTTGCATTGATCAACCCTCCCCCCACCCCCGCAAGTTGAACCACTCCTGGGGTCACTTGAGTACCTTTTATTCGAAGGGTTACTGTCACCCGTGTTGCATGAAACCCTAGAACCTCATCCAAACAATTTTGCTAATTTTAACCAATAATGATGAAGGCCTGCAGTATCACGGTGTGAGACGGATGAAGGCGGTGATTTAACATTGCCCCTCTGTAAGTCAAAAATGGCAATAGTGCCAACTCTGACTCATTTGCTGCATCTTAGCGTAACCCCATTTTTCTCCTTTGCTGGAACTTTGACTGGCTGACTTGTAATAAAGTGACATGAGGGGAGACAGACAAGAAATCTGAGCTGCAGTCCTCAGTATTTTCTGGTAAAGACGTGATGGGTGTAAGCTATTGAGGTTTTGTGACCATCAGCTGGCTGCCTAAAGCCTGTGTTCTACTCAGCACGGGGAGGTAAGCGCCAGCAGTGCGCAACCATACAGAGACTATTAAATTAATTCCACCAAACTCCTTTGTTTAGAGGAAATGCTATTATATAGAGCAAAATCACCAGTGATAGGAAAATTAAAATTATTTTAAAATGTCATTATTTCAAGGTATGTATTATTATAATATGCCTTTTATTGTAAAAGTCCCTTCTCTTAGGGTATAGAGAATTGGTTTGCATTTATTCTGTATATGTATTATATAGGAAGAAAACTCTTTTTTTGTCTCCACAATATATTTTGATTGGGAAAGGGCCAAATACATTAGTGTATTTTTGAAAGAAGGGACAGTATACATTTTCTTTCTAGAGTATCATGAGAACGTTTTCAGAAGTTCAAAATACTTAGGATAACAGGAAAAATAATATGAGACAGTCTGCATCTTTTTCACTAACTGGAATTATTCTGTCTGCTTTTTTCCATTCTTAAATTGCAGCAAGCATTCAATGCCACAGCCGTCGTCAGACATATGAGAAAACTCCACCTTGGCAGCAGCCTGGACAGTTCAAACACCAGTGTCTCAAGCAGCCTCAGTCTGGCCAGCCAAAAAGATTGTGCGTATCTAGCAAGAACAGGGTTTTGCCACTGACGTTCACGACAGGTCTGGGATAGAGAGGAGGGCACTGTCGTTTGCAGAGTCCCTGCTGTATGGCAGGCACTCTCAACCATTTACCCCATTTAATACTCCTAACAACCCTAGGGCATGATTTGATTTGTTAAATATTTTCCTTTTTATCAGATTTATTGGGGTAATGTTGGTTAATAGCATACAAGCTTCAGGTGTACATATTTATAATACGGTGTCTTCACACTTGACTGTGTGCCCACCACCCGAAGCCTGGGCTCCTTCTTGCACCTCGTATTTGACCCCCTTTACCCCTCCTTGTCCTTCCCTCGTCTCCCCTTCCTCTGGAAAATGCTGTTATCTTTGTCTAATAGTTTTCTGTGTGATTTGTTTGTTGCTGTCTGTTTTATGTCCCACATGTGAGTGAAGTCATAAGGTCCATGTCCTTTTCCTTCTGATTTCTTTCACTTAGCATAACACTTTCAAGATCTGTCCACGTTGTCACAAATGGCAGTATTCTGTTCTTTCTGTGGCTGAGTAGCATCCCATGGCACACATGGCCCACATCTTCTTTATCCTCTCATCCATCAGAGGACACTCAGGTTGTTCCCGTGTCTCGGCTGCTGTGAATAGAGCTGCAGCCAACATGGGAGGATGTAGATGGATAAGCGCTTTCAGTTTTTTCAGGTAGACACCCAGGAGAGGTATTACTGGGTCATATGTGCTCTATTTTTATCTTTTTGAGGAACCTCCATACTGTTTTCTATAGTGGCTACACCAATTTACATTCCAAAAATTAATTATTGTATATCCACACAAACCTAGGCATGGGTATTTCCGCTCATAGCTGAAGGGTCTGCTCCAGGTCCCTGTCTATCCTGACAAAAGCCCCGGCACCTTCTGATCCATCTCCCTGCCCTCTGACTTCCTTGTCATTGTGAGTCACCTTTAAGGGTTGAGGAGCGGACAGCAGAGGCTTGTGACAGTCTGATCTCGGGAACTTTTCATACAGATTTTTTATGAGAATGATCGTTGGAGCTGATTTATATAAAATGCATTGGCTTTGCAATCAAAGTAATTGTAATACTATCTCATTGTCCTTCACCTCAGCATGGAATGCTGGGTCACTGAGCCTGCACTTACACTCTCCTTATATCTCCTTCACTCCTCCCCCCTCCCCATATCTTTACCTTAATCTCCTCTCAGGCCGTGCAGCGCTCCCCTCTGCTTTGTAGCAGCTGCCTCGATCTTCTCCATCAGCCCTCAGCACCCTAGCCATTGAGCACCCATCAGCTTGGCCTCATTCTGGGCATTATGCTTTTTCCTATTTCCCCTAGAAAAAGGTTTCCTTCATCACTAAATAACCCTTCCACCTCATTCAGGAGTGTCCAGCCCTGCCATTTTTCCAAGACTCTCCCCGAGCATCCCTGACCCAATTGCACACCACTGTACATTCACAGTTCAGCCCCGATCCTCTCCACCCTCTGCTGAAAGGGCACCCGCGGTCGATCCTTTCTTGAAGGTTCATACAATGGCTGTGGCAGTGAAGCCACCATAAGCACTTATTTAATGGGTCATCCAAGCCTGCAAATTCATAAGGGGGTGGGGGCCACACTACTGGAGCTGAGCAGCAGTGGGTTTACACACATCCAGACCTTCGACGCCAGCATGCCTGCTCGGGGAGCTCTGTACTGCAGTTCATAAGGAATCTTTTCAGGCCGGGGGCTGCTGTGTCCACACAGGAATCGGCAAACAGCCCCATTTCAATGTGCTCTGGTCACAAATGCTTCTTAGCCAAGAGTACAGATCACACGCCAAGCAGGCATCATAAGGGGGTATATCCCATTCTTTACTCATTCTTCAAATAACGACTTCATGAGGCTGTTGTAAAAAATAAACAGTTCTCATGGCAGTGGATATTTAATACCTCACCAATGCCTAGTACATAGTATGTGCACAGCAAAGGGAACCTATCATATTGTGGTGACTAAACCATGTCATAGTCAAATGCAAAGCAGTTATAATGAAAAAAAGGAGGGAAGAGTTGAGTCTAAGAAGAAAGCATTCTGGTCATACTGTCCGTGTTTTCCTATGGGAAAGTAAGACCTAGCATCCAGCATGGGGAAGTTTGGCCTCTGCACAAACCCTTGCCATCGGAGCAGGGAGTATTTCCTTCTGAAGTTGTGAATCCTTGTGTCCACTGTCCCTGCAGGTCTGGCACCCTCCACGCTCTGTAGTTTCATTTCCTCTTCGTCAGGGGTCTCAGGAGTAGGAGCGGAGAGGAGACCGAGGCCCACCACTGTGACGACAGTGCACTCT
Source organism: Phyllostomus discolor (assembly GCF_004126475.2). Taxonomy (NCBI): domain Eukaryota; kingdom Metazoa; phylum Chordata; class Mammalia; order Chiroptera; family Phyllostomidae; genus Phyllostomus; species Phyllostomus discolor. Next base: position 68,477,477 of record NC_040903.2, read on the forward strand.
GGAAGCAAGTGACCGGCTCTGGAGGTGGGGCCCAGGGGCGGGGCCTCGGGCAGAGCCAGAGAAGGGAGTCCCCAGGGGCCACCAGTGCCACCAGCCACTCCAGAGTGACCCCACCTTGCATGGTGCACCTTCCTGCACAGGACTGGAAGACAGAAGTTTTTTTATGGCCATATTTTATACTGCAATTCTGAAGTGTTCATTTCTCATAGACTGTACTGACTCAAGGGAGCTGATTTAATAGGATCTGGTGCTGTACATATGAATCTCGCAAAGCTCTAATGGAATGAACTTTCTTTGTCCTCTCCCCGGCTTCTGTCACTTCTGCTCTTCTCAGTATAGGCAACCGTCTATGTTGTATTTTTTCGTTAATGACAAAAAGAGGTTTCAACTGGATTATTTAAGTATTGGTAAATATTGTGCATTAGGGTTTTTTTTTCCTTTTAAGATATGTGTCCTTGCAATCCGTACTTCTTGGTTACATGACCTGTATCTTTCGCTTGTTGGTAGTAGAGTTTTATGTTAACCGTTAAGAGATTTTGTTTCCTCCCAGTCAAATTTCAAGGTATTGGATATTTTTTGAGTTTCTAACATGAGGATTGAGAATCTGTGTCCAAGGTGAAGAGAGCACTTTACTCCTATCCCTTCTGTCTCTGCCCCACCCTGGGAGGGGCAGTGCTCTAAGAAGACACCTGGGCGCTTCTGCGGGCCTGTCTTCTCTCTGGGCGCTTTAGGAGGGAACCTGCCGAAACCCTTCCTGGCAGCTCCTCCAACACCTCCCCCACCAACCAGAGAAATCGAGGGGCCTCTCATCATCAGCGTTGAGAAGTTAAGAAGCCTGCTCCCCCAAGACTGAAGGTTGAAGACGTGCTGTGAAGGGGACACCCGCCCAGCAGATGTGTAAGGACCTTCCTCACAAAAGGAACGAGGCACCGTTCCGTTCAAAGGGAACTTTCCACGCTGCTTATTTCTCATGAGGGGGTAACCCATGAAAGCTCTGCTCTCAGCTATGCAGTTTTCAAAGTAATCTCTCTTTCTCTCTGTTTTTTAAAAATGCATTTCTAATCTCTCACTTAAAATGACCTCCAAGTCATGTAAGTTGTTTCTGCATATTTTTACTCTGTTCTTGTACGAATATTATCTGGAAGAGGAGAGGGAAATGGCGTTGGAAAAGAATCCATTTATCTGGGGTGGTGAAGAGAGTTGACTTGCCAAGCAAGCAGGACACGGGCTACAGTGATGGCCAGAGACTGTCTCAGCCAGGCTCAGCTGGCGCTTAAAGCTGTCCCTCTGACCAGGGCTATCAGAAAACCAAAGACCTGTGATGGGGGCGTCACCAAAGGTCCCAGTCTGCCGGGGACTGAAGGGTTTCCCAGGGTGTAGGACTCACAGTGCTCAAACTGGCAATGGCCTGGGCAAGCCAGGCCACATTGTTCACCCATGTGGTGGATAGATGTGCAAGATGAGCAAGCACAGTGTGAGATCCAGAGCAAACCACTTTTCAAGGGGAATAAAAGCATGCTGTCTCATAGAGGCAGGCAGGTGTCTCCAGAAGCCAACTTTGCAAAAGCTCTCTGTCGACAGCCATGCAGTGCCAGGAGCCTGCATTCCGCACGGTCCCTGTAGGTCTGTGTGTCCCTGTGGGTCCACTGTTGTCCTCACGCCCTGCTCCTGCAGTTGGCCAGATTTGGCAGGTCCTATGGGCCAAACAAAGGTGGGCCAAGTGTTTGTCACTTGCACATCTTTGCCTGTGTCCAGGCCACGTGTTTAGAGGTAGCTTCCCCAACACGCGCACACGCAGTGTCAGCAGGTTCAGTGCTCCCTTCCGCCTCCTGTGGGATGGCGGTGCAGGTCACATCGGAGCAGCTCGGAAGGCAGGCAGCGGGTCTCTCCTGTTCCCACACACGTCACAGGCACTCAGCCCCTGGGCAGGAATCCCACTTGGCATCTGCCACACATGCAGCCAGAGTAAAACCAGGCTATCGCTCTTTGAAATCTGTATAAAGCCTGGAAAACTCTAAGATGACAACAGACCCAGTTAAGAAACAAGCATCAACTGAGTTGGATATGCATCAAACCCACCCCTCAGCCTTCATGCAATAAAAGCATGAATCTTGTACATGCAAAGAGAATCTGAGGAAAGGTAGGCATCTCTCCAGGAGTTTTAGTAGGATGTTGCTCATTAACGAGTATAATGGGACATTTAAGTTTCTACAGCATAAGAAAACAAGGAATTAGATGTTATCAGGGGGTGAACATTTGCCTGAATTTGGTACCTACAACGTGGGCCGTGTAGTCTTCAGTTCTTGGTTCTGTGTGTGATACGCAGGCGGTTAGTCGCATTGGAAAGGCAACATTTGAAGCCAAATTCTATTACTGGTGACTATTGTTTTCTGGAGCTGTTATGTGGTGTGCATGTTATATTCACTTCGTCTGAAAGTCTGTCTTACCTGGAAAGTGCAGAACAGCCGAAAGGTGGGCACAGTGGCCAGTGCCCTCTGTGGTTGGGGTCGGCTCCTGGTGGCCGTGCTTGGCCTGTGACATGTCAGGACTCGGTCTCATAGTGCCGTGCCCGGGGATGGGGACGGGTTTCATCCCAAAGGTTGAACTTGACATCAGGCAAGTCCATAGCATCTCAATGCCACCAGATTTAGATCATTTCCTATTGTTTTATGAAGAGGAGAAAATAATTACCGTATGGGAGAACTTTTGACCTTTAGGGAGAACATGAGAGGTATAAGGCTAGAGGTTCTGTTTCAGGTGTGTTTGGTATTACTTATGTCTCATAACCACAAGGGAAGAGAGCCCAGAATGTGCCTTTTGTTAAGACCTGCAGGGTGAGTGGCAGAGTCCCAAGACCCTCGCTGAAGTCTAATTCCACCAACAGGAGCTGAGCACCTCATAGGTGCTCCAGCTTATACCCGCCCTTGAGCCACTGTGTGGCTGAGGCTAAGGGTGGACCTCTGGCCCCCACCACAGGCTTCCTCTCCACCCAAGCCCCCCATTTGGTCTCTTTCACCTTCTCAGAGCAAGTGGATTTTTTCCTCACTTGAATATTACATTCAAAACAGTGTCCTCGAATGGCCTCCTCAGCTGCCTGTCTGTGCCTCCCTAGCTCCCTGACCTCCATCTCGCCATGAAAGCCATAAGTGAAGCTAGCACTTGTCTGGAACAGTGAGCATGTGCCCACGTGCAGGCCCCAGACTGACCGGCAGCACGCCGCTAGCCAGGGCCCGGGAGCCTAGACTGCTCACTGCCGTCCCTCAGAGAGCATGCTGGGCTTTGGGGTGTCAGGCTGGGGTCAGGTAGCAGGAGCTGGAGCTGAGAGGGGCAGTGTCTGCCCATGTGAAGTGCCCATGACCATGGACACCCTCAAGAAAAGATGCCCAGAGGAACTGACAGCCACGCCAGGCTGCTCCCTGCACTTTCACCACCTCCTACTGCCCCTGGCTCCCAGGAGAACAGAGGGGATATGTCCTCTTCACATTCCCTTTTCAAAGAAAATTGCAGAAAGCAGGCCCCCCAAAACCACTCATGGCTCTGCATTCTTGACTATGGCGGTGATGCCAGTCACTTCTAAAATTCTACCACCAGAATGGAGCAGCTCCCCCTGGCACGGGAGCCTGGCCTGCGAGAGGGACCCACTCTTCAGCTAGCTCTTAGCATAGTGTCCTAGGAACTTGGCAGTCAGCTTGGGACTAAAGAAGACACCCTTGGCTAAACAGGCCAGGCACTGGCACTGCAGAAGCACGAGCCATCTGGTGAAAGGGATTAGGCACGTGACCCTAAGACTCAGTTTACCTGCTCAGCACTAATCTCATCCTGTTCATTGCCTACCTTGGTGCCCAGCGTGTCCTGGATGGATTGTGGGTGGGAGAGGGAGACTCAACTTTAGAATGAAAGGCAAGGACAGCAGAGATGAAGGGAGCCCAAGGGACCCCTCCTGAAAGGGGACTGACCCTCTCCCTCAAGGAGCAACAGCTTAATCTGACTAACCCGCTGGGGTTTGACAGTTCAGGAGCAGGTTCAGGCAGAAAGAAAAGACTGTATCCCAGGGGAGATAACTAGGTGTTGTTAAGGCTGTGGCCCTGTGGCCCCATGGCCCCTTGGCCCACCCGGAGCCTGGGCTGCTGTCACTCTCACACTGGAGAGGCCACACCGAACCGTCATCGCTCCAGGGCTGGAGACTGGAGGGCTGGGCCATCGCCTCTGTGCTCCTGCAGGCAATGCCCCCTACTCTGTGTGATCGTCACAGCACACTGTGGGGTTTCCTTTGGAATTGAGAAGGGGAAGCAAGGACTGGCAAAGGGCAGCTCCCCTCCCCACCCCGCTTCCACAGACAGAAATGAGATGCACTCTCCCAGGGTCCCACATTGCTTCTGGCCAGCGAAATGAAGGTCATTTTGACTCAACCAGCGCACGAAGCCTTTGCATGTTCTCCCGAAACGATGCCACTTGTTCTGTCTACTCACACTCGGCAGTTTGCCTTTTCCTTAACACATTCCAGACCAAAACACTGTTTAGTTTGTCTCCAAAACAAATGTATAACTGTACGAATCCACCATTCTTTGCGGGGGAGGGGGGCGTTGCTCCTGGTTCTAGTTGGGGACTTCAAGTGTACCTGGCAGTTGCAAAACAAAGTATTCCTCCAGTACTTTGGCTTTCAGAATCAAAAATGTTCGGATAGTAAAGGCAAATTGGGGAAACAGATCCTAAAAGGAGAGAGACACTTCCTGAAGATTCGAGAAAACTGGTCTGCAGGTGAGCCAGCTACTGTGGACAGCCCACGAGGAGGAGAAAGAGGAAGACAGAGGCCCACACCCTCCTCAGCCCAAACCTCCATTGTGGTCCCCGTGCCCTGCGACCTGCCACCCAGGTGTGGGCGCAGCAGCTGGCCCCACTGCGAAGATGGCCCTGTATGCTGGCCGGGGCCTGGCCCGAGGCAGGTGGGCAGAGCGGCGCCCCAGCCTCCCCGGTACCTGCAGCAGGAGCAGCCCCACTTGTGGCCCCGGGGCCCCACGTCTACAAACCCAGAGGCTGTGCATTTGGCAGCCAAACCCACAGCATGTGGCTGCCAGGTCTGGTTTTGTGGACAAAGCGAAGTGTGGAATGGCTTCTCTGTATCTTTCTACACCAAAGGGACAAACTGTTGCATTCACCCTTTGTACTAAAGCGCTTCTGCATTCACCACACTCATTTTTAACCTTTTGGTCTCCAGGGAACTTCTATGATGATTATGTCTTCTGATTATTTACTGAATTATTTTACTCAGAGGTGATTTTATTTTCTTATTGACAGGAAAAAAAGAAAACAAGAGGAGTGTTTGAGGCATTAGCTGTAGCGATAAAATGTCACCAGGGACTCAAAAGCCCCAAACACTAGATACATTACTTCTCAGAGGGAAACCTTAATCTGGACAAGCTGAGGTTCCTAGGACTTTGGAGAAGGCCTGCACTTTGGGGAGCAGGGTGCAGCCAGCACTGGCAGCGGGCTGGGAGGGGAGGGGAGGGGAGGGAAGGGAAAGGGAGCTGTCTGTGCCCTTCTCCCCAGGACACTTGGCCTTCAGAGTGGTGGGAGACGCTGTCCAAATGGCAACAGAAATGCTTGGTTTTCAAAGAGAGCGTTTATCTTAGTCCCACGCTCATGTTGGAAGACATAAAAGATACATTCCATCCAGAATCAAATTTGGGGCAATTTCTCAATTGGCTTTGGTCACTACACACAGTGTCATCGCCCCTCTTGCAGCTGTCCCAGCACTAAGCATGTTTCCCAAAAGCTTCCGATGTCAAACCCAGGAATGTCCCCGTGTCTGTTATTACCGGGCTTGCAATTGGTTCCACTTTTCCATGAAAACATGCTCGTCCAAAAGAAGGGAAACTGTGCATTTAGTCCATGCATGTAACAAACTCTGCAAGAAGTTTAGCCCTCATAGGTTTGCGGCTCTGCAAAAAATGTGAATGGGCTACGTAGCAGATGATTCTCTGCCTTGACAATCATGTACACATACCAAGGTTTCTATCATAATGGCAACGAGACCGATGACTTCTTGTTTTCCTCCAATAAAGACGATTAATCACCTTTAGATGCGTGTGGTTTGTTCCCTCCCTCACCTTGAGGTGCACGTGGGGCAGGAGGCGGGTGTTCCAGCAGCTCTCTTCCTTCTTTCTGAACTTGGACCTGAAGGAAGGGGTTTGAATTGAGCCCCCAGAAACACCTGAGGTCCCCTAAATATCTCCTGTCACTAGTCCAATGAGCAAGAAGCACCAAGGGGGGAGACAGTGGGCACAGCTCGGCTTCGGGGTGTGTGGAGGGTGCCCAGGTTGAGCACCCTGCGAGACGGGAAAGCTCCCCTTTTCCTTGCTGCTCCAGAAGGTGCTAGAGATGAGCCCAGAGAAGCTCAAACCACACTAACTGGACAGTGACCGTTTGGAGGAAAAGCCAAGGCATTAAAACGCCGGGAAGCCCTCTCTGAGGATGGTGGAGAGGGCTCACACACCCGTCAGTGTTTTCAGCACAGCCCTGAGTTCTCGATGTCCAAAGGAAGGTTCTTTTCTAAGCAGAAGGCTGGCTGCTGTCTTTTTCTTTTGGGGGAAGGGGTTTGTGGGGGACTTAAAGCTAGTTCATAGGTCATTATATATTTGAGGGAGATTGGTTCTGACAGTTAGTCAATTCCGTCAATCAAAATAGTAAGTGACTGTATAGGGGAAAAATGGATTGCCATGTGTTGTAGAAATGGGGAATGAACTCCGTCCCACACAGCCAGCCTCAAGTGACCACCGCATGGGCCCCAAAGAAATGCAGGCACCCCTCATTTTATTGCATTTCACAGATACTGCATTTTTTCCAAGACTCTCCACCTGCAAAAAGATCATGACTCACCAATGGTTATCATTTTTTAGCAATAAGATATTAAATTAGAACATGTGCACTGTTTTTTAGACATAATACTATGGCACATGTAATAGGGTACAGCATAACATACTCTATTGCCTCACTGTACTGTGACACTCACTTTGTTGCAGGGGCTGGAACTGAACCCATGATACCGCCAAGGTGTGCCTGTTCAGTATACACCATCTGATGTCTAGTCCTCTAGTTGATTATACTTTCTCTTGGCTGAGACCCTAATTACGAGGTATGCCAACACAAAGAGGCCATTCAGTGGGTTCATAGGTGACATTACTAATGTGGATTTTATGGGAAGAAAAAGGTCTTTGGTAACTTAGGACTAATTAAAGAGAGGGCTCACCAGCCATGACTGAAAATTTGGCCACAGCAAATGCACATTTGCATTGTAGAGTATAAAGCTGATTCTGATAGAAAGCAGGTGTTTTTTCGGTCCTTGGAGTTGAAATGTGTGAGGTCAAACTTACTTTTTGCCCGGCTGCAGGCACACGGACCAGGCCAGCACACCTGTCCCTCCAGCATTCACCCAGCCTCCCTATTGCTCAAGCCTCCCTGTGGCACTAAGACTCACCCCAAATTTTCTGTATCTCCAGGTAAAAGTTGGTCCCACACATTCTCACGCATATTTGCCACTGACCACAATGCGTTTAGAGGCTGACAGTCTGAGAAGGAAAGGAAAACCTTTGGGTGTAGTTACAGGATTGTCCCCCCAGGAGAGAGCCAGGCCAGACCACAGCAGGCAGGAGCTCAGTGGCTGAAATGGGTGCCTGCCATGTGCACCCAAACCCTACTGGCCCTCTGTGCCCCCAAGGAGGACGATGACAACTCTATTTCGTAGAGAAAGGTTCTGAGATCAGAATATCTTTGAGTCACGTGCAGGCCAGGCCATGCAGCCAGACTAGTTGTGTTCTCCAGGGCGTGTGTGTACTTGGCAGCCCCAGCGCTCTTCTGTTTGAGAATGACCAGGAAGAAGAGCTGTGCTGAGATACATTTTTTAAATGTATTGAGTTGCAAAACTTGTGTTCAGCTCCTAGAAACTATAATCTCCAAAAGAGTACCCCTATTACATTATCTCTTTGTAAGCAAGAGAGAGAGGCTACACGTGTGTGTGCGTGCACACACACGGATGTGCCACACCAAGGCTTCCAGCTGAGGGGACTCGCAGTGGGACCTGCTGCCCCTCTAGGCCATGCCCTCCAGGGCCCCAGCACAGGGGAAGGGTGTTGATGCAAAGCTGCCATGCAGGGACCCGCTGGTTTGTGTGTGCCCAGTGGACCTTGCAGTTTTAGACTGTGACTTGTGAGACAACTGGAATTTTTATCGGGTTTTCAAGGCTGGAGAAAGCTGCTAAGTGAGAGGTCAGGATCAAGACCCAGGCTCCACAGGGAGTTCACTGGGCCTGTTTTGTTCAAGGATGTGAGAGGAGCTTTGGCCTGTAAGAGGCTACCTCTAAGGGTTGATGCATATAAAAGTACTTTACAGACCACACTTGGTAGAAAAACGTGTTGGCTTTCTTGTCACACACAAGAAGTCCAAAGAGAATTTCCCTTTGTTTCGGGTCAATTGGCAGCAGAGAAATTACAGCTCAAGGCCCGCAGAACCCATAAACCCTCCTGGTCTGTTCCCCTGCCAGTTCCCACCGATGCCTTCCAGGTAAACCCTGTCACTAGCTTGTTTTCGTTTATTCATTCAACAATTTTTGAGCACCTACCATATCAACAATTCTCATTCGTGCTAAGAAAACCAAGGTAGGTCTGACCTGCACCCTCCCCTGAAAGGCTGTGTGAAAGAGGGAGCCCTGTAGGTGAGCCTGGGGGGAAGAGCAGAATCTGGACAGGAGGGATTTGTAAGAGCAGCGTGAGAGAGCACGGAGGTCGGACACACGTATGTGGATGGAGTTAGACATAGTTCCTTGGGCAGGAGAGTAGGGTGCAGGTAAGCCCCAGAGGGAGAGAGAGAGGCAGTTTGGAGGAGCTTTGTTGTTATCAACAATGAGTAATAATAGTAATGCCACATATGGGCCACGTACTGTGTCCTACATACTGTGCTGAGTGCATCTCATTCAGTATCTCATCCAACCATTAGCCCAACGAGGCAGCTGCCCTTGTTATCCAAATAGGTCCAGAAAGGTTCAGTGATTTACTTGAGGTCAGCAGACTTCCAAACTCAACCTGGACCGACACCAAAAGCCATTCTGCCGTATCACCTCACATGATTTGGTGTAGGTCACTGAATTCTAAACTGTGAGATCTGGACTTCATTTATTTAGGAGGTAGCCAGGGACCACTGACAATTACCTTGACCAGTGACACAATACAATCAAATCAGTTAACATTTTGGAACATCAGCCTTACTAGGGTTCATTCCACACCTCTGAGAGAAAGTCCTCTTCTTTGAGAGCGCAGGCCAGACTACTCAGTCCAACAACCAGGAACCTCGGAGAGCATGGGCCTTTCTGTGTAAGCAGCTGTGTTTTCTGCTCCTTTGTTCTAGTTCTCAGGAGAAAAAAATGTCCCAGAAGCTGGATTTGATCTAGAATCGGAGATGCAGAAAACAATTACGTGACTTCTGGGGATTTGTTTGCTTGTTTATTGTGCAGCTAGTCTGTCCTCCTGTTCTGATTAATACCGTCTCTGGCGAGTTCTGTTCATGCACACGGAGTTTCGTCCCGGACATGCAGGCTTCTCGTCGTTTGCTAGTCTCCTCCAGACCGGCTTCAAAGCTGATTTATTTTCAAGAAAGTGCCTCAGATCTCTTGTTTTCATCCGGCCTCCCCCGGGAGGAACTGTATTCAGCATGAGCTCATCTCCCTAATATGTTTCTACCAGGAAGCTCGGACTCTTTCCCAAAAGGCACAGTCAGCCAGGAAAACGCAGTTCTCAGTCAACTCATTAACTCTTTTCTTCTGCCTACATCTTTGCCCGTCTCTTCCCCTCCCTATAACATTTGTTTAGCTTGAAATTACATTTTCTTGAGCATGTCAACATCTCTTTCCGTGGATCTTGCTAGGACAGGCTGTGTATACGAACTCACAGAGAGAGGCTCACTGGGATGCTGAGTCAGGAGCCCGGCCCGGCCGTCCTCACACTGAAGAGCATGCGGACCGGGCCAGACTGTGAGGGCCAGTGTTCTCCAGCACAGACAAGGAGGCAGCGGGCTTTCACACTCGCTGAGTCCAAGTCCGAGGTGCTGGCCACCTCGGGGGGAGAAGAGAAAGCTTACTCAGGAGTACGTCCTTAAGATTAATTTTCTTGTATCTGGACAGTAATCCTTACCACGGGGGTGTCAAATTCATTTTCACCAGGGGCCAGTCAGCTTCCTGGTTGCCTTCAGAGGGCTGAATGTAACTTTAGGACTGTATAAATGTAATTACTCCTTAACAGTTAAATGAGAGCTCAGTACTGCTACCAGGTAGAAACAAGGTGCTGGGACAGATACAACAAGGTGGAGGACCGGACTCAGCCCATGGGCCCTGTGTTTGCCGCCTGTGCCCCACAGTGAATGGGTGTCTCAGGAGCCAGCCCGGGAAGGACTTCACATGGGCTCTGGTTTAGTTTCCCACACTGCCCGGCAGCACAGACCCCCTCCCCACTGTGCTCCTGGCAGAAGACCCCCAAGCTGCCACTGTTCAAATGGCTGCAGCCCAGGGCTTCCCACCTCCTCCCAGCAGTCTTGCTAAATGCAGATGCTGATGCAGCAGGTGGTGCCCATGCTGTGGACCACCCTTGGGTAGCAAGGGTCCCAAAGACATGCCTCGCTGATTCTCCTTCCCACCTGCACATTCATATCACCTTGGGAACAGTTCCAAAATGCTATGGCCCAGGCCAATGATATCAGGATCTCTGGTGAAAAGATGCCCTCGGTGATTCTCAAGTGCTGAGCCCCAGCAGCCTAGCCATCACACCCACTCAAGCTGAGCAACTCCATGGCTTCTAAAAGGACAAATCTGCTCAGTAACTGTGATTACCCGCTGTCTTCTTCTAAGAGACTGTGGTGCCTCTTCTCATCTGACTGATCTTCTATCCTTTGAAGCCCCCTAAACCCTCCCACTGTGTTTTTAGGAGTTCATTGACTCTCACCAGCAACCCCCCATAGTCTGCATGTGGGTGGAGAGGAAGAGAGCCATTCCCAAGGGCAGGGAGGGCCTGTAGCCCTGGCCACTGAAGGACTCACTGTAGACCAGACAGTCCCGCCCAGCTGGTGTCAACCACCACGTTAGAGCCGCAGCGGGCAGGCGTATTATCAGAGATTGATTTACTCATTTCCCACCCACAGCATCAGGTGACTGCTGCTGTTTTACACTCAGAATATTAAGTCCTTTGATCCTTTTAACACTCCTATTACATAGATACCGCTATACCTCAATTTTATAAATAAAGAAAATGAGACTCTGAGATGTTAAATGACTTCTTCCAGCCATCCCACTGTAAGTGGTTGTTATGGGTTGAATGATATCCCACTCCCAAATTGTTGAAGTACCTCAAAATGTGACTTTTTTGGAAATAGCTTTTTTAGGGTAGGCCCTAATCCAATATGACTGGGATGCTTTTTTAAGGAGGAAGGAAGGAAGGAAGGAAGGAAGGAAGGAAGGAAGGAAGGAAGGAAGGAAGGAAGGAAGGAAGGAAGGAAGGAAGAGGGAGGGAGGGAAAGAGAGAGAGAAAGAGAGAGAGAGAAAGAGAGAGAGAGAGAGAGAGAGAGAGAGGGAGGAAGGAAAAGATTTGAACACAGACAGACACACAGCCACGTGATGATGCAGACAGACACCTACGTGGCAAGGGTGCCCGAGATCACCAGAAAACCCCCAGAAGCTGGGGGAGAGGCGTGGAACACATGCTCGACCTCCAGCCCCCCGCAGGGCCCAAGCCTGCCAACACCTTAATCTCACACTTCTTACCTCTAGAACTGGGGTGCAATGAGTTTCTGTTGTTGAAGCGCCAAGTGCGGTGCTCCATTACAGCACCCAAGGAGACTGACGCAGTGACAGAGGCGGGATTCCAACCCAGGCCGTCTGGGGCCAGAGCCCAGGATCCCACTGCTCCACTGTGGTGGGCGTTGGGGCATCTGTCCTGCTCAGACGTGCCCAGTCTTCATCTCTTCCTTCACTCCGTTCCCCTCCCCTCATTTATTCTCTCCAACCCTACTGTTTCCACTTGTTCTAGTCTCTTTCCATTATGTTAGTTATCTGTTGGCTGCGTAACAAAATACTTAAAACTAAGATTTCAAACAACAAACATTGACCATCTCACAGTTTCTGTGGGTCAGGAATCTGGGCGTGGCCTCATTTGGGTGCCTCTGGCTCCTGGTTGCTCAGGAGGTTGTGCCCCCACAGTTGTCTGCTGGGGCTGGGGCATCTCAGGACTAGGCTGAGACTAAAGGGTCTGCTGTCAACTGACTCAGGTGGTCACTGGCAGGCTGAGCTGCTTATGGACGGTTGGATAGAGAGCTTCATTCCTAGCCATATATGTTGGCCCCTTCTTATGGCAGCGCACAGTGAGAGAGAGAAGTCAGGATGGGAGGTACAGTTTTTTTATAATCCCGTCTTGCAAATGACACTGCACGGCTTCTGCCACATTGTTTGCTAGAAGTGAGGATTATCCAAGGGTGTGGATATCAGGAAGCAGGCATCATGGGGGGCCCTCTAGGAGGCTGCTACTACACCATCCTCTCTGCCAGTGTGCTCGTGACCACTCAGCCACCCTTGCTGCTCGGGGAGCAGGGGTGGAACCTGGGCTGTAATTCGTGGTCCCAGTACAGGTGGTGAGGGAGAGGCAGTGTGGGCACCGACCCACTGATGCTGGAACAAACTGAGCTGTTCCCAAAACTCCGTATACTCAGTTAACCTCCTTAAAATCTTTTATTTGCTGTAAGAATGTAGCACAAAATACCAAAGCATGAGCAAACTGCCCTGAGGAAGCCTTAAGCTTCAAGACACAGCACTTCTGTGTCCTGAGAAGGAGGTTTTAACTCCTCAGAGAAAAAATAAGTTTTGGCCAAATGCCTCAAATCCACAGGTGCACTCTGTTTACCAAACGGTGTCAGTGCATTTGTTTTTAACTCACCGGAGTTCAGACACTGCAGGTGTCTGATGGGAAGTGAAATCAGGCCCTGAAGCGTCTGGTCCAGTAACTCAGATTAAACATGTACACACAGACTGGCTTAAAAAGCTTTGCTCCTGCACGAGTCGTAATGCATCCTCTCTGCCTGAAGATTAATAGGAATAAGCTCACAGGCAACACCTACCATGGGATTGAGTAGTTGTGGCCCCTACTTGCCAACGTGCATGTGCAGAGGGGTTTACTGTATGCAGCACATTACTGTGAATTGTCCTTTAGTCCTCCCAGCAGCTCACAAGGTAAGTGGGAACGACACACATCATTTATGCCTTGTGCATGAGGAAACTGAGTTCCAGAGAAAATAAGTGACTTGTTTGAGGGCCAGTCATACATGAGCAGGCCTGCACTGCAGACCCCTCTCCCCTGAGCCCGGTGCAGTCTCTCCCTCCCACTGCCAAGCACATCAGGGAGGGGCAGCCGTCACCCGGCTACGTGAAGGGTAATAGGTGGACTCAGTTCAGAGCTTGGAAGAAAAATACAAGTTTGCACTGAGGCCTCATGGGGCAGCAGTGAGTATAACACAACCCACAAGCTGGTGAGAGCAGACGGGGGTGGCTGGGATGTCTCTCGGGTCCTTCCTGACCCACTCTGTTGGTTGGACTTTCAGCTGTTAGCTCTGTAGCTCCTCACAAGCTCAGTGTGATCAGGGCTGAAAACTTCATCCTCTTCCGCCTTCTCAGGTGAGGTCTTTTCATTCAACAAAAATCTTCTGAATGCCTCCTATGTACCACGTGCTATTCTAGGCACCAAATACATGGCTGTGAGCGACACTCATCTCTACCCTCGCTGAGGTTCTATCTACCCCCTCCGAGCATCTCTGGTGTCCTCAGCCCTTCCGTGTGTGCTGGTGCTGCAGGCATGATTGGGAGAGCTGGAGCTGAGGGCTCCTCATCCAGGGTTGAAGAAGCAGCAAGCTTCCTACTCTCCAGAGCAGGGCTGTGCTAAGCAGCCTGTCCCAGACTGGGGGGAATGCCTGATCCCCTGGTGATGGACCCTGCACAGATGCGCCGAGCCAGCATGCGTTTGAACATTTCTGTTAAAACGCTGGCTGGGATCACTGAGCACCAGACATTATCTGTCCTTGTCTCATCATAAGCCAACAATTCCCCATGTCCCTCTGTCTCACATCAGCCCCGAGGGAACATCAGAGTCTGGGAGCCCACATGGAGTCCACAGACTTGGCCGTGGTCTCAGATGTGCCACAATGAGCTGTTTCATCCTGAGTGAATCATTTTGCTCTTTGGCCTTCGGTGTCCTCATTGATACAGTGAGGCAGGTTTGACAAGAAGATCCCTGAGGGACTCTGGCACTCATCCAGAACCGAATCCCGTATCAGCATTGCCGGGTTCCAGTGCCTCTCTGAGCGTTTTGCTCTTTGCCTGGAGAAGGGTGCTGCCATGTCTAGTGTACCCTATTTGCCTTCTGAGAAACAAGGAGAAGAGTATCAGCTGAACCTGAGATTTTCAGGCTTTTCCAGACACGAATCCCAGAGAAGAGGCAAGGAAGAGCATGAGGTAGAGTTGGGAAGTGGTTCTGAAACCCACATTTCCTGTTGTTTCTTTCCAAGTCTGGTGTTAAATTAACAAGCTCAAATGTGAATGTTAACAAGGATGACTCAGGCATAGAGAATGTGGTAGCATGTTGCTGGCTTTAAATAACGGCAATAAAAGAACTTTTCTGATCCATTTGTTGACAAAAGACAGCAAGAGGTCATTAATCTAGTTCAGTAATCTCTAAACAGTTTTCATTATGCACCCTTATAATAAAATGTTTTTGAACATGTGAGCACCCTTCATATATGAATATTTAAATGTTTGGAAATTACAGGCATGTCATGCTATACTTACCTATGAACATATAAAACATACACAAAGGAAGAAAATTTAAAGGACGAGATCAAAACAAAGCTTTCATCTTTGTAACGTGAATGTGATTTAGTACGTTATTTTTTTTAGTATAGTGGTTTGAATGCCTGGCTCCAAGTCTAGTTTACCTAAATTCTTGGTTTCTAAGCACTGTTGCAACTGAAATAGTTGCAATGCAAAAAATATGTAGGTCTAAATGGAAACAATCTCTTGTGGGGTGCTTGTAACTGGGACTGACTGAATGCACTTTGGAGACGGAAGGCAGCGACTTTGCAGGCTGTTTTCTTTTGCCCTTCCAGCCAAGGATCGTCACCATGCTTCACAGACAGGCCACTATAATCCAGGGACAAACAGGTCTCCATTGGCCGTATTTCTCTGTAAAACAATAGGTCAACATTTATTTTAACTCTTAATAACACTTAACTCTTTTGAAAGCTCACAACTGAATGGAAATATGTCAAATGTCCTTTTGGGGTAAAAAACTCGAGAGAGAGCTTAGAGCTCACGCCACTAAAGCAATGACCTCAAACTCTTGAAGAGTGTGGCCTCTTTGCACCAAGGAGAATAAGAAATGACACAGCACAAAAAGCTTTTAAAAATTAATTTGTAAAGAAAATGTGATATAGACATTCAATGAAATATTATTCAGTTTAAAAAAAAGGAAGGAAATCCTGCCATTGGTGACAACGTGGATGAACCAGGAGAACAGTACGCTAAGCAAAAAAGCCTGATTCCACTGACACGAGGTATCTGAAATCAAACTCATAGATGCAGACAATATGACGGTGGTTGTCAGGGGCTTGGGGTGGGGAAAGTTGAGAGTTGTTATTCAATGAATATGAAGTTTTGGTTATGCTTGATGAATAATTTCTAGAGATCTGCTGTAGAACATAGTGCCTATACAGTATTAACAATACGATCTTATGCACTTTAAAACGTGTTAAGAGGGTAGATTTCATGTTAAGTGTTCTTATTTTAAAAAGATAAAACAAAACAAACAAACAAACAAACCCCAAAGGGACACAGGGAAATTTGAGAGGTGTCCATATGTCCCTTACTTGATTGTGGTGATGGTAGCACCTGTGTTTGCATATGTTCAAATTCATCAAACTGTACCCATTAAAAATGTGTGTTTCTATTTCTTCATGACCCATGAACACAAACAATGACATGGGGTTTGACTTAGGGAGAGGAGAGGATGGGGAAAGGGAGAAAAAGAAGGAACAGCTGTGATTGAATAAACAATAAAAAATTTCTTATTTTAAAAAAGTGTGGTTCTTTATATATCAATTACACCTCAATAAAGCTGTAAAAATGATTTGTATTACTCGAAGAGGCATCTATGTCTATTGAGCACCATAGTAAATACATGTAGAAGGCATGCTTCATTGATCTACAGGCAAGACTTGGAACTCTTAGGAATTAGGAAACTCTTGCAACGAGTCTGCAGTCCTTGACCATAAACTCGAAGACACAGGGAGAGTAGATAGAAATAAATATCCAGACCTCTAGTGATTGTCTAGAAAACCCAAACCTATTACACTGTGACTAACTTATACTAACCAAAGGGCTCATGGTACAGCAGGCATCGTAAGGCCTTTTCTAGTTCCGTGTGTGCTGATTGACACTTGTGACCTTGTGGAGCAAAAAGTAAAACAAAGAGTGAAAATGGAGAGGCATGCAGATAGAATGCTTGCACAGAATGGGAACCACCTGAGGCATAATTGAGATGCAAGGACGTCAGCTGGCGCAGTGCTTCTTAGACTCAGTCATGTGAAACACCTGGGCATCTTGTTAAACTGCAGGTTACGATTCAATAAATCTGGGATGGGATGAGATTCTGCGGGTCTAACGAGCTCCCCAGAGACGCAAGTGCTGCTAGTCCAAGACCATACGCTGAATAATAAGGCCCTAGCATTTATGTCTTCAACAAGGGAGACCAGTCTTTCTTGAGCTTATTTCAGTTTGCAGGCAGGAGCCAACAGGAATGGAATCCGGTCAAGGAAGGCATTGGTAAGCTCCATACAGAGCACAGAAGCTACAGGTAGTAACTATTAGCTGCTTGGGTGCCCATATAACTAACAACTCCTCACTATTACTTCCAACCAAATTGGATGGTACCCTTGAGTTAAACTTTTCATTGAACTCCCATCCCTTCCAAGGGGTGGACGGAGCAGGCAAGCTCTGGAGTGGTGCTGGTGGGCACCACAGCGCCCCCTGCTTTCTGGGGGTCTTCCAACAGGGGGCAAGACGCTTTTGCAGGAAGAGGCAGCAGCTGGGTGGTGAAGATGAGGGCTGAAGGTAGATGAAGTAGCATCATGCCTCTGTGCTAGGCGCTTAGCACAAATCTTTCTGCTGGAGCTCTTGGCGTCCCTCCGGGACCCGAACCACCAGTGTTAAAGCTCTGGCAGGAGTAAGCGGCTCTGGAGTGCTGGTCGGGTCGGCTCCACTGCCCGCCCCCAGAAGGTAAGAACCTATGACCAAAGGGACAGCCTTTTCTGTCTCGGGGGACAACCGTAGCTCTGCCCCCACGCCGCCTTTTCTGAGCGAGGCCACCTCTGTGATTTCAAGGTGACACCTGGCCCACACATTGTGACCCAGGGCAACTTCTGTGGTCTTCAAAAAGACAGGAGACCAGAGGGAAGAGGAGAGGAAATTTCAGGGGAAAAGGGGAAGGGTTTACAAGAACAAGTATAAAGGACACATGGACAAAAAATAGGGGAGGGAGTGAAAATGGGAGGGAGGTGGGGAGGACTGGGAGAGGTGGGCTGGGATGGGAGTAAAAGGCAGAAAACTGTACTTGAACAACAATTAAAGTAAAACTTTTTTTAAAAAAGAGAGAAAAGCTGTTAGACTTGGTCACAGCCGAACCAGGCTCCCTATCCCCCACCCCCAAAGCAAAGGTGTGCAATCCTGTTCTTCCAAGAGGAAATGAAATGTTTTTGAAAAGTTTCCTAAAGTGATTGTGAATTCGTTTGTGATGTGCTTAAAAACATCCACCCACAGCTTCCCACTTTGAGCAGATTTGCTGGTGAATCACATTAGGAGGCTAGTGGGTGGATCAGCCTGCTTAGGAAGAGCTGCAGCGGCAGCCTCTCCGCCCCCCCCCCCCCCCCCCCGCCGGAGTTTTTGTTACAGGCTGACATAGTAGAGGGTGGGTATGAATGACAAGAGGGCAAGCGCCGCGACGATTTGCCCCTACTATCCCCGAGCACGAGTCAAGCACCAAATGGCTATTTGTTGGATGAATTAATGAACTGCCAAATTATACTGGGTCAGTAATGGAACAGCTGCGGTGGCTCTTGGCTGGTGGGCCCCTCCGCCTGGACAAGTAGTACACGTGATTGCTTCATGCCGCTCACTGTGGGGCGCTTTTCCCCAGCAGCACGTTTGGGCCCAGCTGGCTCAGCTGTGGGGGTTCACCTCCCCTTGCCCAGGCTCTGCCCTCCCTGCCATTCCTTAGTCTGCGTGACTTCGGGCCTCTTAGGAACAGCCTGGGCCCTGGCTGTGCTTCCCTTATTACAGAGGACTGGTAGGAAGAGCCTTGTCCTGGAGCCCTCAGCCAGCACTGTCACCGGCCACACTGTGTCTTCATTAAGGCTGGTGGGCAACAGACAGGCGGGGTTCCCAGCAGACAGGGCTTTGCCACACTTAACTGGAAGCCCAACTGGAATAGAGTTCAAAACCCTCCCTCTACTGACTTACCTCCTTTGCTTGTCTTTCCTCTGATGTGCAGGCAGAGGGGCTTTTAAACTTGCAAAGGTGTTGGTTCAGAACTGAGCATCCCTGCCTAGTGTGTAAGGGCAGCAGTGGGAAATGGCCAGAGCCCACATGGCACCACAAGGGACACGAGTCCACCAGCCTGGCCTGGACCCCACCATAGTGTCCGCTTAGTGTCATCCCACCACTAGGATGGATGTTCACCCAGTCTTCAGGGTTTTCCCAGGTTTTTTTTTTTTTTTTTGAGATATAACTGATACACAGCACTGTATGAGTTTCAGGTGAATGGCATAGAGGTTTGACTTGGGGATACTATGAAATGATTTAACCAGTGGTATTCATAACAGCTGGAAGGTGCAGTGTTCCAAGTCCATTTAACCAGAGACAGTTCCAGGTGCCTTCTTTCAGTTGGCTGACTGTGCGTATCTGATGCATTCAGGATGCCTAGGAGAGAGCACCAGGAGCTTTGGAGACGTAATCAAGAACACACATGGTTAGACAGTGGTTGCTAGGGGTTTGAGGGGAGGGGGAATAAATAGTGGAGCATGGGATTTTGGGGGGCAGTGAAACTACTCTGTATGATACTGTAATAGTGGGTACATGTTATTATACATTTGAGAAGACCCACAGTATGCACAACACCAAGAGTGAACCCTAATGTAAACCACAAACTTTGGGTGATGATGTGTCCTGTAGGTTCACGACTTGTAATAAATGGCCCACGCTAGTGGGGGATATTGATGGGCAGGGAGGCTATGCGAGTGTGGTAGGGGCAGGAGGGTATATGGGAAATTGCTATACCTTCCTCTCAGTTTTGCTGTGAACCTAAAACTAAGCAATAGACATGGTTTTCTTCCTCAGGGTCCAGGGGTGTGCTGGGTCAGGGATTGTGTTGGCAGGGAGGATGGGTGAGGCCGATTGGGTGGGGGCGGGGGTAGGAAATCCAAGGTTGCCTTGTTGGTGATTTTGAGGCTCTGAGGAAGGTCTGCTGCTCTGGGAATGAGATCCAGGAGTAGAAAGCCATGATAGGACCCTAAGCTGGCAGGGATTCTGGCAGATCTAGACCCAAGTGTTGGGCTGTCTGCACAGTGAGAGTAGGAAGAAAAGTCATTCTTGGTTATCACAGAAACTCATCTAGTGCACCTTCCCTCGCCCTGCCTCCCCCAACCCTCCCCACCCCCTCAGCTCACTAATGGGATTTATCTTGGCTCAGGCAATGTACAGGCATGAATCACTCATTCTCTCTGCCAGACACTTTGTTTATTCTGGACTACGAGCAAGGATGGGCCTCCCTGTCCCCCTCCCTGAGGCCCAGACACCCGCCTGCCACATGGCCAAGCATGGGCAAGCCTGAGACGCAGGCCCGGCATCACCGTGTCCCAGCAGTCAGCTGTGGCGGGCTGACTCCCATCTGGGGCTGATTTACTCTGCTGGTAGCTGCTCAGAGGGTGGGTGAGTGCCTGGGGATGACCTTTCTCACTCCTTGTTTGAACTCCTACAGTTTGGCTCCCATCTTCAGGGCCTTCTAGCTCAATGGCTCTCAGCTACGGCTGTACCTTGAACTCACCCGTGGGAGTCTTTGCTGGTTGTGATACAATTGGTCTGTGCACTGGAATTCTTAAAGCTTCCTCAGATGATCCTAGTGTATGAGGAATGTGGGACTCAAGGCCTAGCCTGAAGCATTTCTAGATCTGATGAGGAAGAAATAGGCTGGCCCTTGAGCTCCTTACCACCTTCTTGTACAAAGCAGAAATGACTTAGAAAAGAAAGGTTCTATTAGGATGCTTCTGTCTGTTGCTTTGGCAGAAATGTTCCTCATCTTCTCTCCATATTCTTTAACACCTGTAGGGTCTTTAACATCTGTAGGGTCTTTAACATCTGTAGGGCGCTCCCTATTCTGCTTTGCATTGTGAATTTCCTGTTCATGTGTCTCACATTGGAGTTCCCGACTGCTCCACTGTGAGCATCCAGCAAATCACCAGGTCACTCATCTCTTCCCAGTGGAGCAAAGATTTAAAAACACTTTTGACACATTATATGTCACAGAGAGAGTTGACAGATCAAATACAGAAGGCCCAGTTAAATCTGAATTTTAGAAAACAATGAATTTTTTAGTATAATATTTGGAATATACTTATACTGACATTATTCAAGTTTACCTGGGCATCTGTATTTTTATTTGATAAATCTGGTGATTATAATAGACATATTAATCAGAACTCTTGGTTATGGATGACAATATCCAAATCGGAACTAATTCAGCAACAACAACAAAAGGGGAATTAATGGGTTTACATGACTGAGTGGCCCGTGTATTGGGGCTGTATTTAGATGTGTTCAGGGTTCTCTGTCTATAGTTCTTGGCTCTTCTTTTCCCCATCCAGGGCGTTCTACAGAGAGAAAGAGGCCTTCAGTGGCTCCGGCTTCACACAGTCCTAATAGCTTATGATCCCAGTGGGAGAAAGAAAGTCTCTCTTGGGCACTCCAAGAAACAGGGAAGGATGGTTTTTCTGGCTTGAGCTGCCAAGGAACTTGAATACTAGGATACTAGGTTTGCTCTTGTGTTTCTCCATGCCCACCCCTGGGGCCAGGAGGCTGGTCACTCCCCACCCAAGTCACAAGGATGCATCGGTATTGCAGTAGATTGGGTTGTGGGTAGTTTTCCCAGGGAAAGGATTTTAAGCAAATGCGCGCCTATTCCATCCAAAGAGGAGAAGTGTTTCTTGCTCATCCCAAATGTGTGCATATACTGCCTAAGGAAGGGAGACTCCAAATTAGTTAGGAGGACTGTGCGGTCAGAAATAGTGGAGGACTCCCTGAAGGTCTCTAAATGAACCACATGGTTGCTCAGCAGTTCTAACAAAACAGTACACACTCCTTACCTAGCCCACTGCCTGGGGCTTCTGCCTGTAGAAGGTGAAGGTTTTCAGTGTGTCATTTGGGGAGAGGGGGCTAGAGGGCCAGTGCTGCCCTCTCGGGGGCATCCTTCTTCCAGAGCTGGGCACCTCACTGGCTGTGAAAGTGGGAACCCTGTGGATGAAGACACTCACTTCCGATGCCCAAATGACTCATCCACGACACCCTTGACGCTCTGCCCTGGTAACCTCACCAACATGATACCTGGAAACACCCTGGGCCCTGGCCGGCGGCTCAGCAGATTGGAGTGTCGTACTATACACCAAAAGTTGCAGTTCAATCCCCAGTCACAGTGCATATGGGAGGCAACCTATCAAAGTTTCCGTCTCCCTTCCTCTCTCTCTCTCTAAAAATCAATAAACATATCCTCAGGTGAGGATTCAAAAAACTTCTCTGGCCCCAGGGTACATGCCTAATTATGCTCCTGAGGAGTAGATCTATCACAGCCGCCCTATTCTGATTTATGTTGTGAATTTTCTAAACAGTCTCATGTTTGAGTTCTCAACTGTTAAACCAGAGCAAAAGCTCCTTGGAGGCAGTGATTCTCTGTGTTTTCATAGGGTCCTACATGGGGCTTTGCTGGGTGATGTAACCAGAAGGATGGCAACAAGGCTCCATAATTCTTTGGTCCCCAGCCTTGTGAACCAGGGTATTCTATATGCCTCTCTCCACCAGGGAGTGGTTATCAGAGTCACGTTTCTAAAACAAAATTACTCTCTCCCATGCTTCAAGAAGTCTGATTGAGAATATTGGGATGCAGGATTGGATTGAAATGTGTATTTTGGTTTTTGATGAGCTCTACCAATAATTCTGAAAAATGACTCTTTTACCCCACAAACCACCTTTAATTGAAAAATAGTTCTGAAGTAATTCTGTTTTATTGCTTGGAATACCAGAAATAAGTGTGGAGCAACAATGCCTGTGGTTTGATTTCAACACATGCTCACACTTTGGTATACCATAATTGTGTTGGAAATAATTTAATAGATTGTCAGCTGACCTAGAGTTACGTGCTGCTAACCACTTCTAGTCTTCTATTTAGAAGTACTTTCATGCACGCATA
Source organism: Phyllostomus discolor (assembly GCF_004126475.2). Classification (NCBI taxonomy): domain Eukaryota; kingdom Metazoa; phylum Chordata; class Mammalia; order Chiroptera; family Phyllostomidae; genus Phyllostomus; species Phyllostomus discolor. The sequence continues at coordinate 68,500,057 of NC_040903.2, forward strand.
AAAAGGAGATCTCTAGAAAAGGAGGTTCCTTAATTACAGCAGGTGGATCCTCTTCTTATGATGGCTTAGCTGTAGTTCTGACAGCGCCTGGGAGTGGCACTCAGTCCTTTCTCCTCTGGCTCCTGGAAAACATGTTGTGACAGCAGTCCCGTAATATCTTGGGGTAGAACCGCCACCAGCAACACAGGTATTAAATGCGGTGATGACTGAATGCTCTGTTTGTTTTGCCTTATGTTACAATGAATCAGAATCAAATCCTGTCCAGTACTGTCAAAACCAACTGGGAGCTGGGAAGCATGTGGCCAAGAATAGCAGTGAGAGGGACCACTGTGGGATTACCAGGCTAGTGGAATGGGATGGGAAAGTGGTGGGTGAGAGCTTGGAGGAAAGACCCACCACCTGAGGCTCTGACTCATCTGTAATGTAGATGCCACCTGTGGACTCTGAATTTATTCCAGTGTCCCAGTTATCTGTAACTATAGAGCTTCCCCATATGGGAAATCCCTGCCACCCCCAGCCACCCACATCTCATTCAACTCAAGGTAAACCACTCTTCTCAAGAACCAGTGAGAAATAACAAAATCCTTGATGTCCCAGTACATAGACCCTAAATGAAAACAAATGAGTTAAAAGCATCCAAGGATGGACCTCTCCTACTCCAGCTCCTGCCCCAAATGAAAGCAATATTTTTCAGTCAAGCTAAGTTGCCACATTGTAGGTATATATATGTGAATGTTAACATCTAACCAAATCCATTATTTTCAGATTCATATTTTAACTGAAATAATACCTTTTTATTCTCACTGGAGGACATGCTTGTTGATCTCTAGAGAAAGGGGAAGGGAGGGAGAGAGGGAGAGAGACATCAATCGGTTACCTTCTCATATGTGTCCCCAACCAAGGACCAAACCTGCAACCTAGGCATGTGTCCTGACTGAGAACCATACCCGTGACCTTTCAGTTTACAGGACGATGCTTCAATCAACAGAGCCACACTGGCCAGCACTGAAATGATAATACTTTATAATCAAATTTTTCCCATTGGGTTTCTTCTCCAAGAGTAGATACCTTTCTACTGAAATATGACTTCTGCAACCCCTCTCCAGAATCTGAGATCATTGTCTAAAGAGGTCACTCACAAGCCCAACATTTCTCTGCAGACTTATGATTTACCTTGAAAACTACTGAAATTTTTCTTATTCCAGATCATAATAGGTTTGGGCTTATTTTAATGTAAAATAAGAGTTTTAAATTATTTACTATCAGGAAAGCTAAAATGAAAGTGCTGTCATATGAGCCTATATTAGAGTCATAAAATTTTAAGTATATAGATTCATGAATATGCAGGTAAAGATAACAGTGTTCTTTTTTCTTTTTTTTTCACTGCTTTATAAGTTATGACTGTTAATTACTAAGGAAAGCTGGGAATATTGCCAGAGAAGTATGTAGTATAACAATTTGGGACACTTTTGGTGTAAATTTACTGAGACAGTGAAGTTTAATGGTGGGCTGGAAATGTTTCAGTCCACTCTTTTACTGTCATACAAAATATTCACCAAAAACGTTTTCTATAAGGAAAGATAAAGAGTCCTTAGATAGGGCCCTTCATTTTACCATTAGTGTAGTAATTTTTATTACATACCAAGTAATTAAGAGTCCCAGACATTTTATAGTTCTCTCAGCCCATTCTCTTCACCTAACTCTCAAGCCTTCTTTCATTGCCCAGACCTTGCCATGTTAGTTTTTCTTTTTCTTTTTCTTTTTTTTAATGTAGTTTGCTTTGAAATTGTTGGGTGTATTCAATCTTGCAAAAAACATCTGCCTAAATAAGCCAACTTTGAGGTCATATTTTTTAAAAAATGTATTATTATATTCAACCAGAGGTGTGCTGTTAAACCAGCTCTCCAGAAAAAGAGAAAATCCTGACTTGTGGTGTTGGACAATTACAGTGGTGTAAGCATTCCCACCTCGGCTGATTTCAAGCTGCCAACCTGTCACTGACTGGAGTTGGAAAGAGAGAGCACAGCCGGCTCTCCTGCTGGCATGAGCAGGGCCAGCAGGCTCCAGCACAGCACTGACAGTAGCTTATGCACACAAAGATGCACACAACCTGTATGTGTAATTCAACAAATACTTGCAAAGAGAATACCCATATACCTCCACTAAGGTCAGGAAATAGAACATTCCCAGCACCCCAGAAGTTCATCACATGTTCTTTCCCCCTTACAATCTTTTTCCCAGTAAAGTTACCAATATCCTCACTTTTGTGGTGACGTCTCCCTGGCTAGTTAAACTTTTACCACCTACGTATGCATCCACACACACTCTGAGTTAACTTGGCCCATTTTGAACTTTATATCAATGGAATCATTCTCTATGTATTCTTCTGTGATTTATTTTGGTCAACATTACATTTGGGAGACATATCCATGTTGGTGTGTGTTGCTATGGTTCATTCATTTTTGTTGCTGTGTAGTATTCCAAGGTAGGAATCAACTCAGTGATATGCGGGGACCAGTTTGTATAGACTCAGAAAAGCTGATGGTTAAATTTTGTAGAATTTTGCAAGCTGGTTGATATGTTGGTAGCCAGAAATTGGCCATAGTGAGAGTATTTACATCATGGAAATTGGCAAATGCTACAGATCAGGGCTTCCACCCACCCTGTTGCTACACATCTGCCAGCATGCCACTGAAGGTTATAATTTATCCACTCTGCAGGAAATGGGTATTTGGTTTGTGTCTGGTGTTTGCCTATGAAATTCTCTTATATGTCCACTGGTGGCTATGCACTCACATTTCTGAAGGTTAGAATACCCCCCAGGAGGGAAATTGCTACATCATAGGGTATACACATATTCAGATTTAGCTAATAATGTCAAATAATGTTCCAAAGTGTTTGTACCAATGCACATGGAACCCCAGTGGCTTTGAGAATTCCTGTTACTTAATATCCTTGCCATCTCTTGCTAGTGTGAGACTTTTAAACTTTTGCCAAAATAGTGGTTGTATATTTATACAACATTATGGTTTTGAGTTGCACTGTTCTGAGTTGCACTGTTCTGATTACTCATGGGGTGAGTCTCAGCTTTCTTCACGTTATTTGACCCATTTGAATGTTTTCCTCTCAAAGTACTTGTTCAAGTCTTTTGTCTGTTTTGTTTACTGTCTTTTTGTTATTGGTTTTTCTGATTTATTTATATATTCTGGATATTCTGCCACAAGCAACTAATGCTACAAATTTCCCTCTTTTTATTTCTTCTCTGAAAGTTTGTTATTATAGTTGCTATGCCATTAACATAAATATCTTGTTTATGGTTAACATGGGCAAATTTCTACTGACTTTCTATTTATTATGAAGTGTGCATGAATTTTGTTTGACGTTCTTTAACCTTCACTGGAATCACTTCATTTCTCTTCAGTCTCAGCTGTAATTTTAAGGTGAAGTATAAAGATTGGTGTCATTTCTCTGAGGCTCAAAGAGGCAGTGAGAAGACAGGAAATTCTACTTGGGTTGTGCATAGGGTCCTGTGTTCTACTCTCCTGTTTCTGATACTTTTAAATGTCCTAGGTCCACTCTGTCTAGTTAGTGTATTTTGTCGTCTTGGATTCTGTAAACTTCCTGCAACCCAGCACAGTGTCCTGGAAGATGGTAAGTCTCAAAAGCCTTTCTGCGTGTTCATCTTCTGAGGTTCCATTGAATGCTAATAGTAAATGGAAAACGTAAGCAAAAGGATATCATATTATCAAGACGCATGTCCTAGTCTGTTCAAGATGCTATAACAAACTACAGGCTTGGTGGCTTATAGATAAAAAGCACTTATTTCTCACAATTCTGGAGGCTGGAAAGTCCAGGATCAAGGCACCAGCAGTTTCAATGTCTGGTGAGGGCCCACTTCATAGACAGCTATCTTCTTGCTATGTCCTCATGTTTCAAGAGAAACTCCCAGAAACTTGATTCTTCTTGCTGATGCAGTAAAGAATTACAAATCAGCAAGTCTATTAGCATGCAAGCAGGGTTTATTGGTGATCTGTTCTCATGAAAGAGAACAGGCCTACTTAAGGTGGGAGTGGGAAGATGAAAGGCATAGGTTTGGGGCAAAGCAGGGTGAGGGCGGAGAAAGTAAGGGCAGCCAAAGGGCAAGGTGGCAAATGCAGAGGTGGGGTGGCCAGTGAGCCAAGAGCACCAAGCTGAAAAGTTCTTTGTTCTGAGAACTTATATAGTTGGCAGGATGGGGTGAAAAAGTTACATAGTAACATGTAAAGGTGATGCCAGCTTTTGGTGGGGGGGTGGTGAATACCCAAAGGTGTTAATGGGCTTCTTCCTTTGGGCACTGTGGACCCTCTCCTGCATTTCAGGCCTTGGGATGAAAGCATGGTTTCAAGGCCTTCTTTACCAGATAGTGGAAACAATACATAGAATTTCAAGAACTGCCCTCCTCCCCTGTTAGCATAGTGTTTCTTGTGATGTTGGAGCACCTGTCAGTATTACTGAACCAGGCTCAGGACTGCTGAGCAGGGGGCAAGCCATGTCTCCCTCCTCCTCCCTGGCTTGGTTTGCTATCTATCCTATCTAACACTCACATGGCAGAAGAAGCAAGAGAGTTCTCTAGGGTCTCTTTTATAAGGGTACCAATCCTGCTAACATTTTCTTTACCTGCATGGTCAGGAAGAGATCAACACCGCCACCCCTAGCCAATGAGAAGAGAAGAGACAAAGTGGAAGCACACAGCTTCCATGTAAGTGCCCAGGCAGAACTGTGTACATCACTTGCACTCATCCTATTGGACAGAACTTAGACATGTTTCTACCTAGTTGCAGGGAAGGCTGGGAATTATAGTCTTTAGCTGAAGAGTTAAAATTTGAGTTGCAGTAATCAAAGGAAGAAGGGGAGAAGAGTCTGCTGGGAGTCAAGTAACAATCTCTTCCCCAGGTCCTCAGTCAGGCCACCTGGTGACAATATTCAAAGATCACCAAGGAAGTGATGTCCTCCTGCCTCTGTCTCTGATCTCACTTTCCCCATAAGTTTTCTTCTTCCCTTTCTGCACCTGCTCTTCTCTCCTGAGGTTCTGCTATGCCTTTGAGCTTTCAGGTTTTCAGAAGTAGCTTACTTACCTTCTTTCAGATCCCTCAGGTTTCTATAAAATACAAGCCAGTGAAAACGTAGGAACCTTCTTGAGGCAGGTTTCACCCATTGTGTGTCATAGCCTTAGTCCTTTGGTTGTATCATGAGCAATCAGAACTTTCACTTTCATTTTCTTGCCATTTGAATTTGGCCTAGGAATATGAAGCTGCTTGGGAGAAGGCAAGAGAGACAAGATGATGGGGCTAACCTACTTACAAGAGAAGGTGTAGAATACTGGTTGGTTCTCCACCAACATTACAATCACCCAGGGAGCTTCAAGGTACCACCAGGGCTGAGACCCACTGGTGTGGATAATAAACAGAACACAACCAGGTTTTGCAAATTTGACTACATAACCCAGTAGGCAGGGATGACAAGGTCACTGTGCTCCACCATAGTGACCCATCACTGTATCTCAACTCTGGCAGCTCAGATGTAAATCACCTCACCAAAGAAGCCTTATGTAAATGTTTGTGCACCCTAAAAGACCATTTAGGATATGAGACAGAAACCAGAATCCTGTGAGATAATGCAGCCTCCTGGGAATAAAAAGCACACTGGTGAGTCTGATTCCAATTTCAGTTGCCACATTTGTCACAGCATCCCTCTGCTCTCTCTTCTGGACAGCCTTTCTCATCCCCAGGACCATATCTAATACCCTAATATTGTTGCCAACAGGAAGAGACAGGACAGATGAAGAATTGGGAGCTGGTTTACTAAAGAACTTGGAAGCACCCTGGGAGTGGTTCCCATTACTAAATCATCTCTCTCGTGTGCCTGTCTGGCTGCTTCAGGTGTCCCTCATTTTACAAAATAAACAGGCAGAAGGGCAGAGTTGTGTTTTGAAGTCCTGCTAGAAGTCAGAGCTGGTTGCTGAATCCCCATCAGGAAGAGGATGGGCTGGTCATGGGACACACAAGGAGTTCAGAGGACAGTACCAGGCACCCCATTACTAGCCCCTTTCAGGTCACTTTCCATATGCACAGTGTCCTCTTGAATGGACCCCAGGAAACCATTTCTTCTTTGTGGTGTCCCTCTCATTCTCCTTCTTTTGACCCTTCTCTCCTGACCTGATCCCTGCCCCAGTCTTTCTCTGTTCCTCTGCCTGGGCCCCCCAACCCTGCCACTATGCCTGCCTCCATCTTACAGGGGCTTTGTCCAGACCTCTGTCAAGAACACCTTCAAGACCCAAACTTCCCACCTACCAAGGTGCTATGTGATTTCTTCACATAGAATAATGCTGGGTGTGACTGTGCTGAAAGACCCCCTACCGCGACGGACAGGGGTGAGATCCATGGAGGGACACGGAGAAGGGCTGCACAGAGGAGAGAGGAAGTAAAGGGAGCAGAGAACCCCATCCTGCCCCACACCCTTCCTTGTGTGACAAAGGCGGGGGCTCTGGGTTGACAGGGGTGACAGAAGCCACAGAGTTGACACCATCTGCACGAGCGTTACTGAGCTGCCCTGGGACCTTAAAGTAAAGCAAAAGGTGAGAGTGATTCACACAGCATAATCTTCCTTGGGAATTCTTGGAAAAATGGGTGCCATTTCAAGGATTTTCACAGAATTTTCCAACTTTGGGAGTTTTATGAGGGGAAATATATAATTTTATTTCATTGAATAATGTCTTTAGATGACTTAGAGGTATTCAAATTATAGATATATTCCTGGATAGAATAAAGCCACATTATAAAAAATAGAGTGGTCAAACAAATCTTTAAGGGGATCACTTCATAAAGTAGTGAGTCATGTGTCAAGGCATCTTTTGGGAGTGATAAGCATCTTTTGAAGAGGGAGACCTCCATAGACCCCCACCTTCACTGAATACCTGTTCTCCCAACATGTAGCTTTTTTGCCTTGACATTTTGAAATTTTTCATTTTTTCCTTCCATGCCAACTTTATATCTTATTTGACTAGTGTGACCAAACAAATCATCTCAATTTTTGGCTTCTGTGACTTTATTCTTATTTATCCTTCTGCCATTCTGAAAGCAACATATCTGCCTCTTTATAGTCACTTCAATCCCAAGAGCCAGGGCTCAGCTCACCTCTCATGGCCCTTCTTCCAGTTATATAATCTCCACTAGAGGAGATTTTTCATATCCATCAGTCTCTCTGTTCTTCTTGCTTGCTTGGTTTGTCTTTTAGATTCAATTGTTGATAGATATGTATTTATTCCCATTTTATTGTTTATAGTTTTTATCTTCTTTTTCTTAAATAAGCCCCTTTAAAATTTCATACAATAATGGAAAAAGAAAATGCCATAATAAATAAAAATTCAATAAAGAAATATAAGCAAAAAAAAAATTTCATACAATAATGGTTTGGTGATCATGAATTCATTTAATTTTTTCTTGTCTGGGAAGCTCTTTATCTGCCCTTCAATTCTAAAGGATAGCTTTACAGCAATCTTGGCTGTAGGTCCCTGCTTTTCATGACTTTGAATATTTTTTTGCTAATCCCTGTGCCTGCAAAATTTCTTTTGAGAAATCAGCTGACAGTCTTATGGCAACTGCCCTGTAGGTAAATTATTTTCTCTTGCTGCCCTTAAGATTTTATCTTTAACCTTTGGCATTTTACTTTTGATGTGTCTTGGAGGGGGCCTCTTTGCATCTGTCTTGTTTGGGACTGTCTGTTCTTCCTGGACTTGCATGTCTATTTCCTTCACCAAATTAGGGATGCCAGATGGGAGGGAGTGTTGGGGAATGGGTGAAGAACTGAGGGGATTAAGAAGTACAAATAGGTAAGTTACAGAATAGCCATGGGGATGTAAAGCATAGCATAGGAAATAGAGAAGCCAAAGAACTTAGATACATGACTCATGACATGACCAATGGTGTGGGGATTGCCTGAGGGAGTGAGGGGTGCTGAGTGGATGGGGGCAAAGGAGGGAAAATTGGGATAACTGTAATAGCATAATCAATAAAATATAATTGTAAAAAGATTTTGGCCCTCCTTTGCATAATAACGACCCTCAAATTTTTCTGCATAGCCTTCCACACTACTGAAAGAGTGATCTGTAACCAGAGAAAACTATAGAAAATAACTGTAGTTATCTAGAAAGTTTCTAGCCAGTTGATATTGCTATAACGCCCAAGCATGGTATTTTGAACTTTATGTGCTATTCTCAGTTGCCAGCCCCCCTCCAGTTGTTAAAGGGGGCCCTGGAGTTGTTAGAGCAGTATGGGGAGGAGGATGACCCATGCCACAGGTGGGTTCTTACTGCATTATAGTTGCAACACACAGGCCATAGTGTGACCTATGTATGTCTTGGTTGGCCCTGGACAGTCCCAGGCGGTAACTCTTGTCCCAGCATAAGTATGTCACGTGAGTGCCCTTTTCACCTCAGAAGTGTCCTCCTGCTTGGACAGTAATTTATACCGTCAGCCTACCTGACCCCCATCCACACTGCATGGCCTTGTCTATGTTCCCCCTACACTCATCACCCCAAATCTTGTAATAAGTTGCCACAGTGATTTCAGGGGAGGCTCATGAAACTTTCATTCAAATTTAAAGATGTTTTTTACCTCAGGGATCTAATCTGTTGACTTTTTTTCCTGGTAAGCTCTAGGTGCCTTGTAAGGTATGTACCAGTTATCACTGAGAAATTCCTGCAATAGGAGTAAAGCGTCTGTCTTTTGCTCCTGCAGTGAGACTTCATATGGAACCATGCTTTCTCTTCACTCTGAGCCGACTAGTGTTCTTTGTAAATGGTGAATGCGTTTGTCCCAGCCTGTAGTTACTGCCTATGTAGTCCCATTGGGAAGGCATTTGAAGTCCACCTTCTCTACAAATATATCTGCCCCTTAAACTGTTACTGTGTCTTAAATTCTTACTTTCAGGGCTATTCTTTCTGTTAAACTGGCAAGCAAATCTGTTAAAATACTCAGTAAGAGAGCTAAACCCCCAGGCCCCAGAGCACTGGAGGATGGGACACAGACATTTTAAGATGGACACAAGACAGGGCAATAGGACACTGGCTGAGGTAGAAAAGACCTGGGCGCACACTGACACGGTGATGGCACAGGGGGAGGCCGTTAGACACTGGGAGAGAAAAGATGAGAAGGCATCGTCCCTGCTCCATAATTTGGCTCACCATTGGCCTGAGATCACTGTGTATAACGGGACGCTGAGGTGGGACTTCCCTCTCAGAAGTTCAGCTGAGGTCCAAAGATAAAACAAAAGAGGCTCTGAGTGCATGCCCCCACCTTGGATAGAAAACTACCAAGGAGAGCTTCCAACAGTCGAGCCTTGGATGCAAAAGACCACTCCAGCCCTTCTCCTGTAGCTCGTCACCGTCAAAAGAGAAATGAAAAGGGAAGGAATGGAAACTGTGGTTAGCTTGGGGAGAGTGCCAGCATGGTAGCAGCCTGCACATAGGGGTGAAAAGGGAGGCCTGCCTTCCTCAGAGGCCTCGTGGCAAAGATCTGGGTGCCAGCAAGCAGGGGAGATGAGCCTTTCTTTTTTCCATTTGGGCTTCAGTGTGGGCACCTGCCCATTGGGCGCACGGTCCCAGGCAGCCTAGCTGCCCGTGCGGGGGAGCACTGATCCCAATTGTGGTGCCAAACTATGGCCGGCTCTCGTCAGCATGAGGGCACCTGGCACAGCTTTCTGGTTTTCCTTCCTGATTCGGCCTTTAACTGAAAAGTCTCCATCATCATTTCCTGACAGTGATTCTTCCCCACCCCCTAAACTGCCACTGGTTTCTAGTAACTGCAGTGGGAATCGAGGCTTCTCCACTTCAGCAGTCTGAGGGAAGCAGGGCCTCAAATGACCTGGAAGCTCATCCCAAGGGCTGACACGGGTGATGTCCTGTCTCCAACCAGGACAGCCAGGGGCAAGGTGGGCACAGGGCTTAGAGCAAGGAAGACAGCTGAGTCAGTGAGCTCAGGTGCAGGGCAGGAGCGGCTGAGTGCCTGGTGGGCTGGGGGAATAGAGCTGTTTCATGGCCAGCTTGGAGCTGAGGACACAGAGAAGGACCCTGAGACTGTGATGTCTGCTGAACGCGGTCAGTGCTCAGGGTGGCTGGCAGGCCCAGACGGAAATCTTCACCCAGAGGAACAAAGCATGAGATAAGTGTTGTGGTGGAAGAAAGCTATAATTTTCAGTGCAGATTTTGCAATTAGAGGGAGACACAAAGCTGATCTGATGGAACTTGGGGCTGGTGAAGCCCTGGCAAATCTGAGGCAGAAATTTGGGTCTAAACCTTGTATAGTTTATAGAGAAGTGATCCCCAGGGAAAGCAAATTATGGCCAGGGTTTTAGAGAAATCAGGGTTGACTCAGATTTAGGCCACAGACCTAAACATTGGGTATTCTTTCCATTCCCTGCCACCACCACCCACTTTTTTCTTCTGGATTTTATTTAAATAAACTGTGTTTAGTAGAAGGAGACTTACAACTAGGCAAATTCTTGCTTTTTTAAACTTAGCCATATTGCTTTCACCAGGAGATGAGGATGACTATGAAGTGAGCATTGCAGTTTTTATGAATGTGTTACCTGGGGTTCTCCAGAGAAACAGAACCAATAGGATGGATGGATGGATGCATGGATGGATGGATGAAGAGATAGAGCTATACCTATGTATCTAAAGAGATTTATTGTAAGGTGTTGGTTCATTCGATTATGGAGTCAGGGAAATCCCACAACCTGCCGTCTGCAGGCTGGAGACCCAAGAAGCCAGTGGTGTAGTTTGAAGGCCAGAGAGCTAATGGTGTGGATGCGGATCCAAGATGGAAGGCCCGAGAACCAGGAGTGCTGAGAGTCAGGAGAATATCCATGCCCTGGCTCAACAGTCAGGCCGAGGGCACAGTCAGCCTCCTTCCACCTTTGTGATCTATTTGGGCCCTGGGGGGGCGAGGGTGTTAGGTGATGCCCTCCTGCGCTGGGAAGGGTCATCTGCACCAACCAGTTCAAATGCTGATCTCTTACAGAACCGCCCCCACAGACACACCAGGATATAGTGTTTAAGCGGCTTCCCAGTCACCTATGTCCCAGTCAGGTTGACTCATAACATTAACCAGAACAATGAACATTGTATTGGGAGACATTGTGTTGTGGTAAAGCAGCTCTCTGAGGGAAAAGGATAAGCCCTCGTGTCATTTGCTGATTTCTGGGGTGTGACTGCTCCTACTGTGACAAATTTTAAACTACAACATGAAATCGCTGAGCTGAGAACAGGCTCATGAGAGGCGCTCACAAGTCTGTATGATCTGGATCCAATGTTTGACAGGCGGGGAGCGAACATCGGAGACCAAATAAAGGCTCTCGGGCCGGTTGTACATTCACTGCTCTCCTAGACTGCGGTGGGAGGACTAATTCTGGGGGCCTGTGTTTTTGTGGTAGATGTTTTGGAATATTTTGTGAAACTACATCACCCTTCCTGGTTCTAATGCTAATGTCTGTGGATTTCGGGAATTCAATCCCACCTCTCATTCAAAAATTTACATCAAATCAAACACTCCTCAAATTGGAGAAGATCCAACCCTTTCACTTCAAGATCAGGAAACTGAGGCTCAAGATGAAGTGACTTGTCTGGGATCCCAGGGTGTGTTCTGGAGGAAACCGAAACTAGAGGCTAGTTCTGCTTTATAGTGTGTGTGTGTGTGTGTGTGTGTGTGTGTGTGTGTGTGTCTAAGGGTACACAAGAAACCGATCATCTTGTTTGGTTCCGGAAAGGAAACAAAAATGGCTAAGAGATCCAGGTAGGACTTTTCAGTGTATGTACTTCACTACCTTTTGGGATCGTGTGAACGTTTTACTTTAAAATTAAAGTTCTCAGTTTTTGTTTACCATACTTTGAGCTGGGTTTTCTATACTTTGCAACCAAGGAATCCTGACTGAGATATCTTTTCTGCTGTGTACAGGTATGGGCAGAAGTAAATTCACAGCTGCGAGTAGGTGAAACACAGTGTTTATTCTTGTTTTGTTACATATTTGTTCATTGTATTATTTTATATTATTATATTAACCTATTTTTGCCCACCCCTGTATAGTTAGTTTCTATTAATGAGGCAAGTATCTGATTCTCACATATGAAATTCTAACTGTTATTTCTTTTCACTTCCCTAACTCCCCTGTGCTTCCACCTGCTCCCTGGGGTCCTCTATTGAAGGGTTTGGGGAATTAAGTGGGGAACCCTAGTTATGTGCGAAATGTGACTTTCCTCGCTGTCCAAGAGGAAAGTAGTTAGTTAGGGAGGCCTTCCCAGGGGATGCCCCTCAATGGCATATTCCACTCAATGGCAATGCCCACTTCCCAAAGTGTTTCATTTCTACAGTTTTCCCACAGGTGGGCATCTCCTCCCACCCAAAATGTGCCTCAAAGTACCTTAGCACCTGCTGAGGGCCCCCAGAATACAAGCCCTCCATAGTGCACCTGCTCTGCAGTTAGCTTGGTGGCTGAGAGAATCCCAGGGAGTCAGAAGCTCCAAGTTCACAAGTCTAGCTCCATCCCTTACTGGCTGTGTGAGGGGGAAGAAGTTAGCCTTTCTGGCCTTATTTTGTTCATCTGTAAAATGGACTCCATATTATAGTTGTAAAATCCTTACTCCAAGACGGTTGAATGGATTCAGTGTGATAACATAGGAAAAGCACTTAACCCAGAGCCTGCTGCAGAGTAAGTGACAGCCCAGCACCTCACATGGTGAGGCCTCTGCATGTGGACCACAGGTGCTTAGACATGGTTCTGTCTTCATGCAACAGTTGCCTGCCAATCAAAGCACAGCTCTTCAATGGTGCTGAACATCTCTTTAATAACATGTTGTGCTTAATCTAGGCTTCACTTTCTCAGTCTCACAATACCCTTTTCAGGAAAGAACTAATTGGCCAGCCTCTGTAAATTAAGATGTTCAACATTTAATTTAGTTCTACATTATAAAGGACTAAATGTTTCCCACGAGCTCTCTGATATCTGGAGAAGTATTTTTCTTTGGAAAGTGCACCACTTTGTTCCCTGAATACCCTGAGGTTGCCTATTCATGAAGCGTTTCATTTTTTGATTCAATAATTAAAATCTAAGTTCTATTTCAAAGATGAAAAAGGAGCTTTCTATACCTTTTTAAATCTGAGATACAATTAACATATAATACTGTATTAGTTTTAGGTGTATAACATAATTATTTGAATGATTACCACAGTAAGTTAACACTCCAACTGCACATAGATACAAGTTTTTTATATTGTGATGAGCATTATTGAGATCTACTCTTTTAGCTGCTTCTGAATACATATACCAATATAATAGTGTTAACAATAGTCACCATGCTGCATATTACATTCCCAGGTCTTATTTATCTTATAACTGGGAGTTTGTTCCTTTTAACCACCTTCACCCATCTTTGCCTACCCATCACCTGCCTCTGGTTACCACCAATCTGTCCTGGGTATCTATAAGTTCAGGGTTGTTTTTAGAATGCACACATAAGTGAGATCTTATAGTATGCTTATGCATTGCTTAATGAGAGGCACATCTTCTAAGAAATGTGTCATTAGATAGTTTTGTCATTGTGCAAACATCATAGAGTGTACTTACACAAACCTAGATGGTACAGCCACCACACTGCCAGGCTACATGGCATAGCCTATGTCTCCTAGGCTACAAATCTGCACAGCATATTACTGTAGATCATTGTAATGAATTGCACTATGATGCTAAAATGGCTTTGGCATCTCTATACCGTAGGAATTTTACAGCTCCCTTATAATCTTACAGGACCACCATTGTATGTATATGAGGTCAGTTGTTGACTGAAATGTTATGTGGTACATAACTGTATTTCTCTTTTCCTGATTTATTTTACTGAGTATAGTGCCCTCAAAGTCCACTCATATTGTTGCAAAATGGCAGAATTTCCTACTTTTTATGGTGGAATAATATTCCATTGTGTGTGTGTGTGTGTGTGTGTGTGGCATTTATTTTCTATTTGTTTGTTAATTGGTGGACACTTAGGTAATTTCCATGTAATGGCCATTGTAAATAATGCTGCAATGAACATGGTGGTGCAGGTACCCTTTGGAGATAGTGATTTGGTTTCCTTTGGATGAATACCCACAAGTGGAAGTGCTGAATCATATGGTAATTCTATTTTTAATTCTTTTGAGGAACCTCCATACTGTTTTCCTTAGGTAATCTACTGAGTTCTTTATATAGTTTGGATATTAAATTGTTATCAAATATATAATTTGCAAATATTTTTCCCATTCAGTAGATTGCCTTTTTACTTTGTTGATGGTTTCCTTTTCTGTACCTTGGCATTTTAGTTTGATGTAATCCCACTGGTTTATATTTGGTTTTGTTCCCTTTGCTTTTGGTGTCACACCCCCCACCTCCAGAAAAAAAAAAATCATTGCCAAGACTAATGTCAAGGAGCTTACTTCCCATGTTTTTTTGGGGGAGTTTTGTGATTTCAGGTTTTATGTTGAAGTCTTTGATTTTATTTTGAGTTGGTTTTACGTATGGTGTGAGATAGTGGTCCAGTTTCATTCTTTTGCATTTGGCTGTTTAGTTTTCCCAAAGCCATTTATTGAAGAGACTATCCTTTAACCATTGTATATAAAATACTTGGCTCCTTTGTTGTAAATTAACTGGCTGTGTATGAGTGGGTGTATGTCTGAGATTTCCATTCTGTCCTGTGTATCTCTGTGTCTGTCTTTATGCCAATACCAAACTGTTTTGATTACTATAACTCTACACTTTACTTTGAAATCAGGAAGTGTGATGCCTCCAACTTCGTTCTTTTCTTTTTTTCTCCCTTGATTTCCAGGGCCATGATACTGCTTGAGCACTAAGTGAAAACTGACCGAGGCATAAGAAGCCTCTGAGCCCTAATTTTTGTCTCTGTGATTCCTCCAGAAGTAAAATCCCCCAAATCAGGAGCCCTAAGGGTTTATCTTTCTATGCTAGCTTTGTCTGCTGGTGCCCGTACAGCACCATTCATTCAACTCAATCTATTTTATTTTTAAATTTCAATTAACTTTATTTTTTTGTACATTAACATTTTTTTCTCTTAAATTTTTTTATTTCTATCCTCCACCTCTGCCCCTTGGGCAACTATTAGCTTGTTCTCTGTATCTATGCATCTGTTTCCATTTTGTTTTGTTTATCCATTTGTTTTGTTTTGTTTTCTTTTGATTTCATATGCAAGTGAAATAATATGGTATTTGTGGTATTTATATTTCTTTAACTGATTTTAGTTAGCATAATACCCTCTGGGTCCCTTTATTCTGTCACAAGTGGCAAGATTTCATCCCTTTTTATTGTTGAATAATATTCCATTGTGTGTGTGTGTGTATCTATAGACAGATAGAGATGGAAATCTAAGTTGTTTTTATATTTTAGCTATTACTAGTAATACTACAGTGACCATAAAGGTGCATATATCTTTTCAAATTATTGATTTTGTTTTCTTTGGATAAATACCCAGAATTGGAATTGCTAGAGCATATGGCAGCTCTATTTTAAATTTTTTCAGGAAACGCTATACTGTTTTCCATAGTGGCTACACTAATTTACAATCCTTCCAACAGTTCAAGAGAGTTCTCTTTTCTCCACATCCCTGCCAGCACTTGTTATTTGTTGATTTACTGATGATAAATATTCTAACAGATGGTTTCAATTTGCATTTCTCTGATGATCAGTGATGTTGAGCATCTTTTCATGTCTGTTGGCCATCTGTATGTCCTCTTTGAAGAAACATCTATTCAGGTTCTCTGCCCACTTTTTAATTAGATTTTTTTCTTTTTAGTGTTAAGTTGTATGTGTTCCTTATATATTTTGGATGTTAACTCCTTATGGGATGTATCATTGGCAAATATCTTCCTGCATTCATAGACTGTCTTTTCACTTTTTTGATATTTTCCTTTGCTATACAAAAACTTTTTAGTTTGATGTAGTTAATTTGTTTTTTTTTCTTGTTTCCCTTGCCTGAGGATACATATCCAAAAATATACTGTATTGCTAAGAGTGATTTCAAATAATTCAGCACCTATGCTTTCTTCTAGGAGTTTTATGGTTTCAGGTCTTACATTCAAGTCTATAATCCAGTTTTAGGTTAGTTTTGTATATGGCTTAAGAAGGTTGCCCAATTACATTTTTTTGCATGTATCTGTCCAGCTTTGCCAACACACTTATTAAAGAGACTATTTTTACCCCATTGTATATCTTTGCCTCTTTTGTTGTAGATTTATTGACCATATAAGTGAGAATTTATTTTGGGGCTTTCCATTCTATTCCACTGATCTACATATTTGTTTTTATACCAATACCATACTGTTTTGATTATTGTAGCTTATAGTATAATTTGATATCAGAGAGTATAATACCTCCCACTTTGTTCTTCCCAAACTTTCTCTCACTATTCAGGGTCTTTGTGGTTTCATATAAATTTTAGGATTAGTTCCAATTCTGAGAAGAATGATATTAGTATTTTAATTAAGATTGCATTGAATCTGTGTATTGCATTAGGTAATAAGGATATTTTAACAATATTATTCCAATCCATGAGCAAGAGATATGCTTCCATTTATTTTTATCTTGTTCAATTTCTTTCTTCAGTGACCTATAGTTTTCAGACTACTAGTCTTTTTATCTCTTTGATTAAATTATTCTTAGATTTTTTTTAATTTTAGTGCAATTTAAAATGAGATTGTTTTTTGAAATTCTCCTTTTGATTGTTATTGGTGTATGGAAATGCAACAGGTTTCTATATATCAGTTCTGGATCCTGCAATTTTACTGAATTCATTTTTTAATTCTATTAGTTTTTGGCAGAGTCCTTAGGATTTTCTTTTCTTTTTAAGTATATTTTATTGATTACGCTATTATAGTTGTCCCATTTTTTTCTCCCCTTTATCCTGCTCCACTCTATACTCCTCTCTTTCCATCAGCATTCCCCTGCCCCTTAGTTCAATGTCCATGGGTCATACATATAAGTTCTTTGACTTCTCCACTTCCTATACTATTCTTAACCTCCTCCTGGCTATTTTGTACCTACCATTTATGCTTCTTATTCCCTGTCCCTTTTCCCCCATTCTCCCCCACCCTCTATCCACTAATCACCCTCCATATGATCTCCATTTCTGTGATTCTGTTCCTGTTCTAGTTGTTTGCTTAGTTTCTTTTTGTTTTTGCTTTTTTGGTTCAGTTGTTGATAACTGTATGATTTTGTTGTCATTTTACTGTTTGTGGTTTTGATCTTTTTCTTAGTAAGTCCCTTTAACATTTCATATAATAAGGACTTGGTGATAATAAACTCCTTTAATTTGACCTCATCTGGGAAACATTTTATCTCACTTCCATTCTAAATGACAGTTTTGCTGTATAGAGTAATCTGGGATGTAGGTCCTTACCTTGCATGACTTTCAATGCTTCTTTCCAGCCCCTTCTTTGTCTGTAAGTTATTTTTTGTTTTTTTTGTAGGGTTTTTTTTTTTTTTGAGAAATCAGCTGATAGTCTTATAGGAACTTCTCTGTAGGTAACTGTCTCCTTTTTTCTTGCTGCTTTGAAGATTCTCCCCTTATCTTTAATCTTGGGTAATGTAATTATGATTACATTATGCCAAGGTGTGTGCTTCCTTGGGTCCAACTTCTTTGGGATTCTCTGGCCTTCCTGGACTTCCTAGAGCCTATTTCCTTTACCAGGTTGGGAAAATTCTCCTTCATTATTTTTTCAAATAAGTTTTCAATTCCCTGCTCTTCCTCTTCTCCTTCTGGCACCCCTATGATTCAGATTTTGGAATTTTTAAAGTTGTCCCAGAGGTTCCTAAGCCTCTCCTCATTTTTTGGAATTCTTGTTTCTTCATTCTGTTGTGGTTGAATGTTTATTTCTTCCTTCTGTTCCAAATTGTTGATTTGAGTCCCAGTTTCCTTCCCTTCCCTCTATATTTTTCTTTATTAAGTTTGCATAGCCTTCACTTTTTCCTCTATTTTGCAACCATACTCAACCATTTTCTTTGAGCATCCTGCTTACCAGTGTTTTGAACTCTGCATCTGATAGGTTGGCTATCTCTTCATCACTTAGTTCTGTTTTTGGAGCTTTGATATGTTCTTTCATTTGGGCCATATTTTTTTTTCTGGGCAGGCCTGTTATGTAGTAAGGGGCAGAATCTGAGGTATTTGCCAGGTCAGGACAACCCTCTTCACTGTGTTTTGGTGCTATATGTGGGGGAGAGGTCAGAGAGGGAACAATGCCACTTGCTTGGCTCTCTGCCAGCTTTCAGTCACTTCCTCTGCTAACCTCAAGCAAATTGGGCTCTTCTGATGCTGATTCCCAGATGGGTGATTGATCCTTTTATAACTAGGTGTCCTTTGTCTTTTTTTCTTTTATTTACTTTGTTTTAAAGTATATTTGTCTGATACAGTATTGCTACCCCAGCTTTTTTAAAATTTCTATTTGCATAGAATATCTTTTCCATTTCATTACTTTTAGTCTGTATTTGTCTTTCAATTTTAAGTGAATCTCTTGTAAGCATTATATAGATGGATCATGTTTTATAATCCATTCAGCCACCCTGTGTATTTTTATTGGAGTATTTAATGATTTATATTTAATTATTGATAAGAATGTACTTATTGCCATTTTGTTCATTTTTTTCTTGTTGTTTTTATAGTTCTCCTGTTTCTTTTTCTCTTGATCTTTTCCCTTGGAGTTTGCTGGTTTTCCTTAGTGTTTTGTTTGTGTTATTTCCTCTTTATTCTTTGTATATATTTTGTAGGTTTTTGGTTTGTTGTTACCATAAGATTTATGTATATCATTCTATAACCATAGCAGTCTATTTTAAGTTGAAATTTTTTAAATCAAATATATTCTATACAGATGACATTTTTACTCCCTGCTGCCTGCTTTGTTATTGATGATATATTTTAGATATTTTTTGTTGTGTATCTCCTAACTTCTTATAGTTTCAGTTGAGATTGATACTTTTTTTCTTTTGACCTTGTAGTAATTTTTTTAAATGTGTGATTTGCTGTATTTATTATATATTTGGCTTTACCTGTGAGATTTTTTTCCTTTCTGTTTTCTTATTTCTGGTTATGTTCTTAACTTTTCTGTTTAAAGACCCTTTAACAGTTCATTTAAAACTGGTTTAATGATGTTAAACTACTTTAGTGTTTGCTTGTCTAGGAAACTGTCTCCTTTAATTCTGAACGATACCCTTGCTTGGTAAATTACTCTAGGTTGTCAGTTCTTTTATTTCAGCATTTTTAAGTACCTTCTGGTCTGTAAAGTTGGCACTAAGAAATCATGTTCTTCTTTCTTAAGATTGCTTTTGTGATTCAGGGTTTTTTGTAGTTGCATACAAATTTTATGATTATTTTTATTACCATGGAGAATGCCACTGAAATTTTGATAGGCTTTGTACTGAAACCTTAGATTGCTTTGGGTAGTATGGGTATTTTAACAATACTGATTCTTCCAATACATAAGCATGAGATATATTTCTATTTGGGGTTTTTCAATTTCTTATTATTTCAATGTCTTACAGTGTTCTGTGTAGAGGTCTTTCACCTCCTTGGTTAAATTTATTTTTAAATATTTTAAAATTGTTGATGCTATTATGAATGGGATTTTTAAAAAATTTTTTTCAGATAGTCTGTGTTTGTGTATAGAAATAAAACTGATTTTTAATATTGATTTTGTATCTTGCACAAATTTATTGAATTCATTAAGAGTTCTAACAGTTTTTGTGGAGCCTTTAGGGTTTTCTATATATAAGATTATGTCATCTCCAAACAGACTATTTTACTTCATCATTTCCTGCTTGGATGCCTTTTATATTTTCCTGCTTAATGCCTAGGACTTCCAGTACCATGGTGAATAGAGGTGATGAGCCCAGGCAGCCTGTCTCATTTCTGATCTTAGAGGGAAAACTTTCAGCTTTTCATCATTGAGAGTAATGTTAGTTTTGGACTTGTCAAAAATGGCCTTTATTATGTTAAGGTACATTCCCTCTATACTCACATTGTTGGGAGTTTTTATTGTGAATAAATATTAAATTTTGTCAAATGATTTTTCCATATCTTGAGATGATTATATGATTTTTATCCTTTCATTTTGTGAATATGGTGTGTCACGTTGATAAATTTGCAGATGTTGTACCATCCTTACATCTTTGGAATAAGTCCCGCTGATTGTGCTGAATGATTTTTTTAAATGTATCATTGAATACATTAAAACCATGGGCTGAGCACCTACTGAAAACAGGCATGAAAGCTCTGGCTGGCTAGCTTAGTTGGTTAGAGTGTTGTCCTGATCCACAAAGGTTGTGAGTTTGATCCCCAGTCAGGGCATGCACAAGAAACAACCAGTGAATGCATAAATAAGTAAAACAACAAAGTGTTGTGCTCATGCTCTCTCTCTCTCTCTCATCAATAAATAAAAATCATTTTTTAAAAAAAGGCAGGCATGTGGGAGTTTCTTTACCTACATGACCTTGATGCACTGCTATGGGCAGCTATCATTATCTCTATTTCATAGATATTGTTCCAGGGTGTGTCTGACCTCAAAGTTTTACCTCTTCTACTACTATAGTCTGCCTCCCCCCGGAACTGAGATGAGACAGACACCATGCAGAGATAGGAGGAAAGTCACCATTTCTGGAAGGAAAGATCATACATCTTCCCATCAACCCTAGTAATATTCCAATAGCTTTAGTAAAAAGGGGAGGAAGACTGGAGTAATAGAATAAGAAAGCTCCTAGGGGCCCTTAGGGGCATTTCTTACCTCTGAAATTCTCTAGCTGTAGAACTTCATGAAAATAATAGCTGCAATGGGCTGAATTTTGCCCCCCATAACTCATATGTTGAAGCTCTAATCCCCAATGTGATGGTATTTGGAGATGAGGTCTTTGTGTACCTTGATCTTGGACTTGTAATGTCCAGAACTATGAGAAAATAAATTTCTGCTGTTAAGCACCCAGTCTGTGATACTTTGTCATGATAACCAAGCTGACCAATATGGATTTTGGTACTGAGAAGTGGGGTGCTGCTGTAACATAAACCCAACAATGTAAAAGTAGCTTTGGAACTGGGTAATTAGTAGAAACTTGATTTCTTTGAAGAAACCATTGATAGAAAAATGAACATTAAAGGTGATTCTGGTGAGGTCTCAGATGGAAGTTAAGAACATGGCATTAAAAACTGGAAGAAAGATGAGTCTTGTGATAAGGTGGCAAAAATTGGACTGAATTATGTTCTATGGTTTTATGGAAGGCAGAACTTGAGAGTAAAGAATTTGAATATTTTATACTTACCTGGCAGGGGAGATACCATGATCATGAAGGTGGTTTTTCCAGGGTGAGGTTCAACCATTGCATTCCGGGTGTGCTGACCCCTGTGATTTTCCCAAATGTGGGAAACTCAACGGCATAATTTGTGGTAGTGGGGGACTGTGTTTGTGCTCTTCCCTAACAACAAAAAAAAAAAAGAAAGAAAGAAATAGGATATTTAGCTAAGGCAATTTTCTTTGTAATGTCAGTTTTACTGAGGTATAACCACAATAGGTGAGAAGAGTCTTAAGCAAAGTGTTGAAGTGGCTTAGTCTTTCCTTATCCCTTATTAGAAAATGTGAGAGAGAAGAGATAAATTGAAGGAATTGTTAAGCAATAACGACTCAGAACTTCAAGATATGGAAAATCAGCATATTCAGAGACAGAGAGAGAGAATGAGGGCGAGCACGAGCATCCTATGAAGAGAACACCAAGGATATGGGTGTAAAGTCACTTGGTAAAGTGATTATGGATGTGAATCATGGATTTAATCAGCCATCTCAGCAGAAGACAAGCAGAACCCAGGAACAGAGATGGGGTTATACCAGCAGAGACACTGCCGATTTGGACCAAAGGAAACATAACAGGACAATAGAGCTATTAAGCTATGAACATATTTTATCTTTCAAGAAAGGGAAGAATGATCCCAAAGGTGATCCAGAGATCACCAAGGCTGCCATTCCCACCACAAGCCTAGTGTACAAGGCTATTTCCTCCTTCGTCTTATAGGTTTCCAAGAGCAGCACCCCCCGCCTCTGTTGCCCCTGCCCACCCCATCAGGGGCAAGGCCACCACAAAGAGCTGGGGGAGAGGGGCTGATGCCTAGGGCCACAGGGTTGACATTGCACCCCAGTAGGCCTAGAGAGCAGAACATCCAGTAACAGTGAATCATTCTTGAGCCGTGAGGTCTAATGGAATTTGTCTTGCTAAATTCTGGACTTGCTTGGAACCTGTCACCCCTTACTTCTTCCAATTTCTCCCTTTTAGAATAGAAATGTCTATCTTATGCCTCCCCCACCATTGCATTCTGGAAGCATATAACCTGTTTAGTCTTACAGGTTCATAACTAGAGAGGAATTTTGCCTCAGGATGAAACTTAACCTCTAATTTCCTCTGTAGCTGATTTAGACATTTAGATGAGACTTTGGACTTGGAGTTGATGCTGGAATGAGTGAAGACTTTGGGGGCTGTTAGGATGGAATGAATATATTTTGCATGTGATAAGGACATGAATTTTGAGGGCCAATGGGAGGGAATATAGTGAATTGTGTTTCCCTAAAGTCACATATTAAAGCCCTGACTCCCAATGTAATCCCCACATAGGGCTTTTGGGAAGCGTTTAGGGTCAGATGAGTTCATAAGGATGGGGACTTGATCCAACAGGATTGGTGTCCTCACGTGAAAAGGGGGAGACACAAGAGAGCTCTCTTGCTCTCTATACCTGCACAGAGGAAAGGCCATGTGAGGACAAAGTGAGAAGGCAGCCATCTGCATCAGAAAATGAATCCTTTGGCACCTTGATATGGAACTTGCGGCTTCCTGAACTGTGAGAAAATAAATTTCTGTTGTATTAGTCACCCAGTCTATGTTATTTTATGTCAGCCCAAGCAAAAAATGCAATAACTAAGATGATTATAAGTGCTTTATACAGGGTCTGGCAGAAGTAACGCCTTGAGTGTGGTCAGTAGGATAATAATATGGGTGTAATACTTTATAGTTTTAATTTGAACATTTCACTAAAGTGTCATATGGTGTGCTTGAGTGTGATATTGTTATGTTACAGAATTACATGCTTATGATTTTGTGATAAAAGATTTTGTAATAAAAAAGGGGCATTATTTGTGCTGGACCCTGTATATATCAACTATTCTAATGTATACACCTATGAGGAAGATGTTACATTATCCTCATCTACATATAATATAGGGGAGAAGCCTGAAGCTTGGAAAGTCATATATTGTAGTAGTGAAAAGTAGTTCAGGCATCAAAAATAAATACAGACACCAACAGAAAGAAGATTGGTAGTTGTCTAATGCCAGGACAATGGGATTTGACTAAAAATGGGAACAGGGAAACTTGGGGGAAACGATAGAGTTAATTCCATATTTTGTTCCATAGTGTGGTTCCATGAGCATACAAGGTCTATCCAGGAAGTATCCAGCCACATACTATGAAATGGAGACATTTATTGGAGAAGATACAAGATACAAGGAACATTCTACACAGGACCATCATGCCTCAGTCCCCTTCAAATTAGGCACCTTGAGACTTCACACAGTTCTCCCAATCACCATCAGCTGCCCTGTCATAATTTCCTGAATTTCATCAATGGTCTCAAATCGCTTACCTTTCAAAGGTGATTTTAGTTTTGGGAAAAGCCAGAAGTCACAGGGTGCCAAATCTGGGCTGTAGGGGGGCTTACTCACCTGGATGATTTGATGCTTCACAAAGAAACTCTGCACAAGATGTGATGCATGAGCAGGTTCATTGTCATGATGAAGCTGCTAATCAACAGTTGCGCATAGCTGTGGCCTTCTGAATCATGCAAATAGTTTCCACGGAGGAATGTTCAAACTTAATGCAAAATTTGATGCAGATTCATTGCTCTACTCAGTTGTTTTAAATGTGACGGCCACACAGTACACATGCTCACTCAGTGGCGCCTACCACCCCCACTGACTTGTACAATGAAGCCATCATTGTTCACACATGCTCACTCCAGTCCACTCTCCTTGGCTGCCAGGTTATATCAATGTCATGCAAACCATTCTCATATTAATAATGTCTGGACTTTTTCTGGACACATCTCATATATATTTGTCAAAACTTAATGAACAATATACTTAAAATTTATTATATACTACATTTATTATATGTAATTTGTGACTCAATAAAGATAATTAAAATTTTTAAAGAAAAATAAAACATTCTTGCTGTTACAAAGAAATATATATATCTGCAGTCACACCACTGGGTCTGAATCCCGGCTTCATTGCAAATTAACTATGTGATTTTAATCAAGGTACTTAATCTTTCTAGGGTCTCTCAATCTCCAGTTCCTCATCTGTAAAGTGGGAACAAGAAGGTTTTCTTAATATATATTTTAAGACTGTCATGAAAGTATTTTATACTAGATTTTGTTCATTTATGCATTCACCCAGTAAACATGTAATGAATACCTACTGTGTGTCAACCACCATCCTGGGTAGGAAGGATGGACAGTGTAGCAGTAAACAGGACAGGTCACCATGGAGCTAATTTTCTAATGGAGGTGGAGGATACCACAGGCTAAAAATAAAACAAAGATAATTGCAAATGGAAATATATGCCATAGATGAGATTAAACAAAGTAATGCAGTTACCCAGAGAATATATTAGTATGCTGTGGGAAAGACCTCCTGAGGGGGTAACTGAATCAGATTTTAAAGGAGGAGATGGTGCAAAGATCTAAAGGATGAAGGCTCTAGGGGGAAAGAATAATATGTGCAAAGACCCTGAGGCTGGGACGACTTTTGACAGTCAAGGAATAAAAGCCCAGTATGACTGGAGAGTAGTGAGTACAGTTGAGAGGCAGGAGCAAGGAGTATGGTCTGAGATAGGCTTGGGTGGTGGGAGTGCATTGATCAGTGGCTTTTGGGGGATCATGAAGGCAAGGAAAAGCCCTTGGAAGTTTACAAAGGGATCAACAAGATCTGATTTTGTTACAACAATCACTCTGGCTATGCTGTGAAAAATTATTTGTAGGGGAGACAATTATAGAAGCCAGGAAGCTTGTAGGAGGCTGTTGCAGCCTTACAGAGATGGGGGGCTTGGACCACGGTGGTAGCCTTGCAGAGGGAGAGAAGGAGGTGGATTCTGGATCTATTTTGCTGATAGAGACAGTAGGTCATGCTGATGTATTGCATGCATGGATGAGAACAAAGAAAAGAATCAAGAATGACTGTGGATGTCTTTGGCTTGCGTAACTGGGGTACATGTCAGTGCCATTTGCTGAGGTAAGGGAGTCTCAGACAGAAAATCAGAGTTCTGTTTTAGACCGGATAACTTGGAGATGTGTGTTAGGCAACCATATGGAGATGTCATGTATGCAACTGGATATGACAGTCTGGAGCTCAGGGGCAAGATCAAGACTAAAGATTTAAGGAGATGTCCATAGCAGTGTGAAGTCACTGCTGTCATTACTGCTCCTTGCAGTTGCAGGGGTGCCACTCCTCCCATCTGTCTGTGAGGGATAGTTCAGTCTCCCTAGATGCCTACTGGGAACAGGAGCAAGGGGGGAGGAAGGGGACACTAGATTAGAGGTTGTTCTCAGCAGATACTGATAACCAATCACCTCACGCCAAAAACACTTCCCTTTCCTAAGGGACCATGTATATTTGCAGACTGCTTCTAACTCCTCATGTTTCCGGTCTCATGTTGAAGATCACCTTCTCTAACCATCTGTCTAAAACAGGTCTTTTGATTTCCACCCCCACTGCAGCTTGACCTCATTCAACATACTCGATTTCACTCAAATCATTTGTATAGACTTATTAGTTTATATTTTTTAGTTTCTTCTGTTGGAAAGAGAATGAGACTACCTGGTTGAATCCTGCCTGTCTTGGTCAGCCAGAACTAGCACAGTGCCTGGCATACAGTAGGTCTGCAATAAATATTTTGTTGAAGAGGTGGATGAGCTGCCCCTACCTGAGATATCATTGGCACTCTCTACACATGGGCTGGAGTAGCCTTATTCCAGATCACCACGCTCTCAGCTCAAGACAGGAATGGGTTTTGTTTTGCTTGTTGTAGTAAAAATATTTAGCAGGGGAATCTACCCTCTTAAGAAAATGGTCAAAGTCATAGAAACAGAGAGTAGAATGGTAGTTGTCAGGGGCAGAGTAAGGGGAAAATGGGGAGTTGCTATTCAATGAGTATAAACTTTCAGTTATGCAAGACAAATAAGGTCTAAGGAAATGGGTTTTAAAGACTGCACAGGGAATAATCATCAGGGAACATAAACAACATGGCAGATTTCCAAGAGCCGCAGGCATGGCCACCCTTTGCATCCTTCACTGCACACCGTGGCACCTGCCCCCTTGTTAGAAGCAGGATCACGGCCCAGAGATGGATGGGTCCACTCCAACTCCCTGCTAAGCTCCTGAAGCAAAAAGTTTTTGTAAGCTTTTTGAGTTGTTCTCATGAGATGTCAGGGCCAGCAAACTGAAAAAACTGGGTGGCTCTTTGCCAACTGCCTGGTTGAAAATCTAGTCTCTTCCATGGAAAAAGAAATTGAGAAAGTATTTTAAGATTTCTAATCAGGATATTGTCCTCTGCAGGAGGGAACACTATTTTTATATTCCATCCCAACACACTGGAGAGTTCTGGGAATAACGCACATATCCAACTTCTCTGAGACTAAAATGAGAAGCTAAGTGGTAGCTCTGCTCCAGAGGAGAAAGCTGCAAATACCACAGGGGTCTCTGTTTCTCAGCAAGGACTATCCGCCAGCTCTACTGAGAGGGAGAAAGGGGCACAGTGGGTCAAGCTAAGGAAGTAGACAGTAAGCAGAAAAGGTATAAAGAAGGGTTGAAATGATGCAGACTTTAGTTAACCTGAACTATGGTTCTCATACTGTTCTCAAGAGTATTAATTTATGCATGTGAATTAGCCAATAGGGAGGCATAAAGGCCAAGGGAAAACCTGGCAAAATTTCCACTATTCTACAGCAAGGTCAGAGTTCATGAGGTGAGAGAAATATGACATATGCAGGGAGATGATAGAATTTTTCTTTTGAAATATTGTTTATATATGTTTTTAGTCTGATGAAAAAGAGCTGTCTCTTCCTCACTAAACAGTGTGATAAAGTTCTGGAAACATCTGTCTCTATCAATCACAGTACTTGGGAAGGGACGGGGAGGGCTTATCTTTACTGGCCGAGTTGCCAGGAAAGAGGTGCTGGTGACCCTCCCAGCCAAAACCTTGCTGACATCTGAGGGCCAGAGAGTGGGAAGCGCTTGATATAGCCAACCTGTTGGCTTGTTGGCACTTGCTGTCTGATACCAACATGGTGAACATTCTTTTTTTAAAGATTTTATTTATTTATTTTCAGGCAGGGGTGGGGGGAGGAGAGAAAGAGAGGGAGAGAAAGGTGGATGTGCAGTTGCCTCTCGCACTCCCCCAGCCGGAGACCCAGCCCACAACTCAAGCATTTGCTCCGACCAGGAACTGAACTTGCGACCCTCTGGTTGGCAGGCCGGTACTCAATCCACATTGAGCCAAACCAGCCAGGGCAAAATGGCAAACATTCTCATATCCTCAGCTATATAAGAATAGCTCTTTGCGAAACACTATATAGTTAACTTTTTTGTGCATTCTGCTTTGTGGGTTATACAGTAATACTCATTTCTACCATCACCATTCTCCAAAAATTACAGAACCAGAATCCACTCCTTGAGAATCCCAGTGCAAAAGTAAAATGAACAAGTGACCAATGGCATGGATTAAAAATGTGTGGCCCTGGCCGGCATGTGGTTTTTGAAGCAGAAACAGTTTCTGTGGGATGGGGTTGGGCGGTGCAGCAGTCCTCCCATTCTTTCCTGCTCTTCCAGAGCTGAAGGCCAGCAGCAGCTTCCCCATCCACGATGCTTCCGCCCCCAGCGTGACCTGTGGCATGCCCTGGTGTGCCACCCTCGAGGTGCACAGATGAGGGGGACAGCCTCACACCACCTGCTGAAGTGAATGATGGTGGGACCAAAACTCTGTAGTGGTGGTGAGACAAAAGTCTACTCATCATCACTGATGCTCATAATCAAAACAAGAAAAGAAATTATGGAAATTTTAAAAAATGTCTCTCAAATGATTGTATTTCTTTCATCTCTGAAGTCCCCAGGGTGTGTAGTTCCTGGCAAGCAGGCAGACTGGGTGGATCTGCAAGGCTTGCCCTCTGGTGCATGGACAGGGGCTACCTAGGGCAGAGCAGTAGAAGGGCTGGGCAGGCCCCTCCCTGCAGCAGATGCTTAGGAAAAGTTTCCACTTGGCCCTGGATTGGGTAACCCAGAGATATGCAACAGCCTCTTTCTTCCAAACAAAACATTTGGGTCTGAGCTATTAACTCCAAGTAAACAGACTGCCTTGAGGAATCCAAAGCAAAATCTGACTGAACAAAGAAAATGAGTTTTAGACATTGCCTGCAGATAGCAAGTGGGCTGGAGGTAAAGCTGCTCTTTGCAAAAGATCCAGGCACTTGAGCAACTGTAAAAAAAATAATAATAATAAATAAATAAAAATCAGTCCTTTTGATTTTTAGGAAGATAAGGAAGTCAATTCTGTTTAATTCTGTTTTCAGGGGCTATGTTGGAAAGCAAATATAGATGTAAAGATGATTATTGATAAGTGTATTGATTGACTTTAAATCTACTGATGTGAAGCTAGTACAGAGAAGCTAAATCATCTCTGCATCACAGAGAACACACATCCAAGGAACAAGAGTAAAACTCAGCACTGAGTGTTGGCCTCTGACAATGATGGCCTTCCCCTTGGGAACCATTCTCCATCGTGGGAAGTTTTCCCATGGGTCCTTGAGCCTTGTGAGAGACGGTGCTACAGCTTGAATGTTTGTATCCCCCCCAGAATTCATAGGTTGTAACTCCAGTCCCCAGTGTGATGGTTTCGGAGGTGAGGCCTTTGGGAGGTGATTAGGCCATGAGGGTGGAGCCCTCAAGAATGGAATGGTGCCTTCAGAAGAGAGACACAGCTTGCTTCCTCTCTGCTCTCCTTCCTGGGAGGAAGGACACAGGGAGAAGACAGCCATCTCTAACCGAGAAAGGGCTCTCATGGACACCAGATCTGCTGACTCCTTGTTCTTGGACTTCCCAGCTTCCAGATCCATGAAATATAGATGTTTGTTGTTCGAGCCACCCAGTCTGTGACATTGTGCTGTAGTAACTAAGAGAGCTAACAGAAGTTATCTGAGCCTGGGTCAAAGTTGGCCTGCAGAATCCTCAGGGTCCCTTCCACCCTGGATTTCTATATGCTTTTAATCGACTCTCATAAACTCTTTGTTAGGTGTTGCAGCAGGAGACAATAGGTAACTTACCATTGCTTCTGTGATTTTCAGCTACCTCCAGGGTCACCTATTATCTCTCCTTCCTAAAAATACCCAGCCTTGGAAATGGTAGACAGTGATGAAGATGTGTCTGTTATCTCACGGTTTTACTAAGTTATTAGTCATCACACAGTTATTACTAAATTTGTGGTCATCTGTTACACAGTAATAGAGAACTAACACATCAGCCTAGTGTTTGCATTTGGATCCATTTACCAATGTTCAGAGCTATTGCTAGTACCTTGGTTTATATCTTCTTATTGAGGCGGGTTCCCAAAGTAATTTCTCCCAGAATACATGTTTATTCTGAAGATAAATGACCTGTTTTGCCTCAGATCAGTGATTTCTTCGTTCTGGCTACTGGTTAGCATCATGGAAGGGGGTTTGTTTTGTGTTTAATGCTGATGCAGAAGCCCCTTGCAGGTCGGAGGGGGCATCTTATTTCCAGCCCCCTCTCCTTCCTGAGGGGCAGCCAGGGGCGACGCCCACAAGGTCAGAGTCACGTTGTGTAACCATCTAGCACTTTCAGAATGGCAGTTTTGTCCCTCTTTCTACCATTCAAAGGTACAGACATATTGAAGTTCACTTTCAGAGAATCCAGCTACACAATTAAGAACTGTTTTTAATAAAAGAAAAGGACATTTTGGTGTCTGGTTTGAATTTTCCTGTTTTATTGGACAGGAAGGAATGAAATGCCAGGCCATCCAGTTCATGCCAGCCATCTGGCAAATGTAGATTCATCTCCTATGACTCTTTAATGGGGAACAGGATTAATTGCAAAAACATGGATAATCAAAAAGTTTCACTCACTTCCTTTTTCGGCCTCCTCCCTGAGCCTTTAGGAAAAGTTGAAGAAAGCAGCCGACAAACTCATTGGAGTTTACCCTTTGCTCTGTCCACAGCCTCTAGTGCCAAAGCCAGCAAGTCCTGTAGACAGCAGGGGTGGCCTCAGGGGTGGGGAGGGAGGAGTGAAGCAAGGGGATTTTTAGTCACTTCCTGTGGGGAATAGTGTCTGGATAACCAAAAAGTGATTTTGCCACATATTTTCTTTGTTCGTAGTAAAGATGGCAAGCAGATGGCATTTTTCAAGATTGTGGTCCTATAGTCCAGGAAAGTTGGAAGGTAAAAAGAACTTGAATCTTTATAAACAGAGCAGATATCTTTGGATAAGGGCACCTCAGCTGCTGTAGAGCATGAGCCACAGAAGACTGTTCTGGAGGAAGGACTTTCCTCAAGGCCAGGAGCCAACAGGACACTGGGACCTACTGAGCAGTACCCCTGGCTCCTGTTCTTGGCCAAGGATGAGGCAAGGTGATAAATCAGGATGTAGAGGAAGAGGAAGAAATGTGTGTGATTCTTTGCCTTTCCCTGTATATGTCTCCAAGTCTTACATGACACTACTGCCTTCTTTACCCCTTCCTTCCTTCCTCAACGAGCATTTAGTTAGTATCACATTGTGCTGGCCAGAGAATTGAGAGATGAATTAGCCTCAAACCTGGCCATCAGGGAGCTCACAAATTAGTGATGGGGACAAACACAAAAACTAATCAGAGGACTTCCGGCAAGATGGAGGAATAGGTGGACGCACCATACCTCCTCGCACAACCAAGAACAGAACAACAATAATTTACAACAATTATTTGCAGTCATAATATCAGAACTGTCAGAGGATTTATCTAAATGGAAATCGGACAGCCAAGAAGTTGAAGTAGACCCGTACATCCAGACTGGTAGGGGACGACGAGCCGAGCGGGTGCGGGGCTGGCGCGGGTCGCAGGTGCGCATAGGTCAGGGGAAATTTGGCGCAAAATCGGCGCGACAGCAATCCAGGGCGCAGGAGTGCAGTGGTGCAGCAGTGATCCCTGAGTACACAAGCAGCGGCTGGGGGAATCAGTGGGGCAGCGATTGTGGACCAGGGCAGAGCTCACGGCCCAGAAGCCCAGGGAAGTGTCTGACTCCAGGAGAACGGAAAGGTCGCCATTGATCCCTCCTGTCCCCGCTCCCGCCCCAGCTCCCACATATAACGTCACAATCTAGCAACTGGGGTGCCCAGCCCTGGTGAACACCTAAGGCTCCGCCCCCCACCGTAACAAGAGCAACCAGACCGGAGAAAAAATAAATAAATAAATAAAATAATAGGAGAGATAGGGAAAGACATAAGACATGTTTCCAGCAGAACAGATCAGTCCCCCAGGACTCATCCTTTTGAGTGACCAAGAAATAGCCAATCTATCAGATGCACAGTTCAAAACACTGGTGATCAGGAAGCTCACAGAACTGGTTGATTTTGGATGCAAATTACATGAAAAAATGCAGATTACCATAAAAGAGATGCAGGAAGATATACAGAGGAGAGCCAATAGTGAAAGGAAGGAATCTGAGTCTCAAAACAACACAGTGGACCAGAAGGAAGATAGAATCAACCAAGCAGGAAAGCATGATGAAATAAGAATTCAAAAAATCGAAGAAAAGCTTAAGACCATCGAGGACACCTTTAAACGTTCCAACATCCGAATTATAGGGGTACCAGAGGGGAGGACCAACAAGTGGAAAAGTTATTTGAACAAATAATAAAGGAGAACTTCCCCAAACTGGCAAAGGGAACAGTCTTCCAAGAAATCCAAGGAGCGCAGAGAGCCCCAAAGAAGTTGGACCCAAGGAGGAACACACCAAGGCACATCATAATTACATTAGCCAAGGTAAAAACGAAGGAGAGAATCCTAGAAGCAGCAAGAGATAAGGGGACAGTCACCTACAAAGGAGTTCCCATCAGACTGTCAGCTGATTTCTCAAAAGATACCTTACAGGCAAGAAGGGGCTGGAAAGAAATATTCCAAGTCATGAAAGACAAGGACCTACATCCCAGATTGCTCTGTCCAGCAAAGCTCTCATTTAGAATGGAAGAGAAGATAAAGTGCTTTTCAGATAAGGTCAAATTAAAGGAGTTCATCATCACCAAGCCCTTACTTTATGAAATGCTAAAGGGACTTATCTAAGAAAAGAAGACAAAGAAAAGACATGTATAGTAAAAGGACAGCAAACTCACAAATATTAACAACCACACCTAAAGCAAAACCAAAAGAAACTAAGTAAACAACTAGAACAGGAACAGAACCACAGAAATGGAGGTCACATGGAGGGCTAGCAGCAGGGGGGTGGGAGGAGGAGAGAGGGGGAAAAGGTATAGAGAATAAGTAGCATAGAATGTAGGTTGAAAATAGACAGGGGGAGGGCAAGAATAGTACGGGAAATGTAGAAGCTAAAGAACTCATAAGTATGACACATGGGCATGGACTAAAGAGGGGGAACGTGGGTGGGAGAGGGGATAGAGGGTGGAGGGGAGTGAAGGGGGAAATGGGACAACTGTAATAGCATAATCAATAAAATATATTAAAAAATAAATAAATAAATAAATAATAAATAAATAAATAAAACTAATCAGAAAGAAATGTGATCAATGGCTAGAATGGGAGGGTGCCCAAAATGCTATAAGATCATGGAAGAAGGAGTAATTGATTCCAGTTAGAGAAAGTTTCACAAATCAGGGTATAATTGAACCTAGTTGTTGCACAGTATAAATATACCTTACACTACTGAGATACACACTTAAAAATGACTAAGATAGTAAATTTTATAATATTTGATTTTCACCAAACTTTAAAAAAAGTTCTTCATAAAACTCTGCAGTTGAGATTAGTCTGGATAACCCAAGGCTTTTCGATAGCTACCTAGTTTCCAGACTATAAAACTTGGAAGAATTACAACAGTTGTGGAGAATGAGAATCATGGTAGACTTTGAGCAGATTTTAAAACTTGAATAAGATTTTCTGAGACAGAGGGACAAAGACCAAAGCAAAAGGCAGGGGAATGGTAGAAGCAAAGACATTTGGTGCTGAGTGAATTGCATCCATTGTGGTCAGGAGGTGTAATGAGAGAGGAAAACCAGGAGGAACTGAGATAATTATTTTTTATTGATATGAAGTTTGTCTAACAAAAACTCATTATTTAACCATTATAAGGTACACAATTAAATGGTTTTCAGTATATTCACAATGGTGTGCAAACATCACCAGTATCTAATTCCAGAACATTTTATCACCCTACTCCCCTATTCATCCCCTGAACCTGGGAGCCATTCATCTACTTTCTGCCCCTTTCTTTTCCTCTCCTCCTTCTGGAAGCCCCATTAAGCATATGCTGGTTGGTGTGTGGAGTCCTGTAGGACTGCTCTGCTCATGTCTGTTCAGTCTTCATTATTTCTATTTCTCAGACTGGAGAATCTCAGTTGACCTATCTTTAAGTCCACTGATTGTGTATTCTGCCTGTTCATATCTGCTGTTGACCCCTTCTAGTGATTTTTTTTTTCATTTCAATTACTGTACTTTTCAATTCCAGAATTCTCATTTTGTTCCTTTTTGTAATTTCTATCTTTTATTAATATTTGGCAAGATGCTGTTCTCATGGATTCCATTTTGCGTACTATTTATACACTTAAACATTACTAAAGAGGAGAAACTTCAGGGTTTTCTCTTGATCTTCCTGCCATGAGAGCCTTAATGCTAAGGTTTAGGGATCCAGTGCAGGTTTAGGGATGCCAAAAGTGTTTATCCCAACTACATGTTCAGGAGCTGTGGAAGTAATACAGAATGGTCTCACAGACCATGAGACTTACCGTGACATGGACTTGGCCCAAACACCCTTTGCTCTCAGACCCCATTAGCATCCCCTCTGACTGTTGGCTCAGGGACAGCCCAGCACCATTATGCAATCCCAGAAAGATTTTAGAATTTCCCTTTCTCTGGTGCACATTTAAAGTGGTGGACACCTACAGGTTCTTGGTAGACAATTAGGAAGATGAATAGTATTATGTAATGTCACCACAAAGTTTTTCTCAAGGGTCCCTGATCTCTCCTTAAATCAAGGAGCTCTATGAACTGTGTCAGGTTGAGGGGCTATGACTTTCCCATAAGTAGGGGCTCAAGCCAGGCCCTTTGTGTGTGTCTGTGTGTGCATACGATCCATCTAGAAGGTTTCCAGCCATGTAATATGAAAAACAGACACTTAAGGACATACAAGATACAAGAAACATTGTACAAAGGACAATGACACCTCAGTCCCCTTTAAAGTAGGCACCTTGGAACCTCACACAGTTCTCCCAATCACCATCAGCTGGCCCATTGTGTTTTCCTGAATCTCATTGACAGTCTGAAATCTCTTCCCTTTCAATGATGATTTTAGTTTTAGGAAAAGCCAGAAGTCACAGGGCACCAAATCTGGGCTGTAGGGGGTCTGAGTCACCTGGATGATTTGATGTTTTCCCAAAAAACTCTGCATGAGACATGATGCATGAGCAGGCATATTGTGGTGATGAAGCTGCCAATCACCAGTTGCCCATAGCTGCAGACTTCTGAATCATCCAAATAGTTTCTGTGAAGGAATGTTTAAGCTTAATACAAAATTTGATGCAGATTCATTGCTGTACTTGCTCAGTCATTTTGAATACAATAACCACACAGTACACATGCATACACAATGGCGTCTACCAAGCCCACTGACTAGTACAGTGAAGTTGTCATTGTTCATGCATTATAATCTGCTGTCCTTGGCTACCAGACTATATTAATGCTGTGCAATCCATTCTTGTTATATTAACAATGGCTATACTTTTTCCAGGCAGACCTCGTGTGTGTGTATTTATATATAAATGTATGTTATTTATAAATATATATTTGTATGTAATATATATTCATAAATATATATTATTTATGTATCTATACATATAAATAATAAATTTATATATTATAAATTTATATAAGTTTATAAGTTTATATTTATAAGTTTATATTTATAAGTAAATATATAGCTATCTATATTTATTTAAATATAAAGCTATATAGATAGTTATATATTTATATTCTTACATATAAATATATACATTCCAGCAGAATTAATACCTGTTTGCATATAGTTGGTAGGGTAATAATATGGATATAATAATTTAAAGTGTTAATTTGAACATTTAACCTAAAATGACATGGTGTGCTTGAGTGTAATAGTGTTATATTACAGAATTACATACTTATGATTTTGCAATAAAAGATTTTGTAATAAAAAGTGGCGTTATTTGTGCCAGACCCTGTATATATGAGTATATACACTTGTATGTATATATGTATACATGTATAGGAAGTCCATCACTTTTGATCCATCATTTGGATGGCCTCCTTGGGCATATTTTCTGTTAATTAAAGACGCACTTGATCCCTGGAAGGTGAGCACTGCTGTGTTGATCTTTGGACCTCAGGTCTGCCTCCCACGGTGAAGTCAGGAACGCATTTCAGTGGCAGTATCCTCCACGTTCATCTCCGACCTGCAGAGGAAGCCCACCTCCACTGTCAAGGATGGTGACACTCCATGCCTTTTTTTATTTTTTCACAGTTTTATTGAGATGTAATGGACATATAATATTATATAAGATGTACAATGTGTTGATTTCATACACTTACATGTTACAAAGCAATTATCACTATAGTGTGGCTAACACTTCCATCAGCTCACATGAATACCATTACTTTTTGTGGTGAGGACATGAAGATTTACTCTCATAACTGCTTTCACATATATAATATAATGTTATTAACTACAATCACCACGCTGCACATCAGACCCCCAAAGCTCATTCATCTTGTAACTGGAAGTTTGTAAGCTTTGACCAGCATCTCCCTATCTGTCCACTCTCCAGCCCCCGACAACCACCATCCTAGACTCTGTTTCTGTAAGCTTGACATTTTTAGATGCCACATGTAAATAATATCATACAGTATCTCTTTCTCTATCTGAATTATTTCATTTAGCATAATGGCCTCAGTGTTAATCCATGTTGTCCCAAGTGGCAGGAGTTACTTCTTTTTTATGGTTGAATGACATTACATTTTTTATTCATATTTTCATTCTTTTTTTAAATTTTATTTTAATCATTGTTCAAATACAGTTTTCTCCTTTTTACTCCCAGTCCAGCCCCCCTCCCACCCCTCCCCACTTCTCTCCCATTACCACCCTCCCCCTAGTTTTTGATCATGTGTCCTTTAAGTTTCTTCCCCTGAACCCTTCCCAATGTCCCCTGAAATTCCCTCTACTCTCCCCTGTGGTCACTGTCAGCCTGTCCTCTATTTCAGTGTCCTTGGTTATATTTTGCTTGTTTTTTTGTTTTGTTGTTTAGGTTCCTGTTAAGGGTGAGATCATATGGTATTTGTCTTTCACTGCCTGGCTTGTTTCGCTTAGCATAATGTTTTCCAGCTCCATCCACGCTGTTGCAAAGGGTAGGAGCTCCTTCTTTCTTTCTGCTGAATAGAATTCTACTGTGTAAATGTACCATAGTTTTTTGATCCACTCATTTGCTGATGGGCATCTTGGTTGCTTCCAGCATCTAGCTATTGTAAATTGTGCTGCTATGAACATTGGGATACATAGGTTCTTTTGGATTGGTGTTTCAGTGTTCTTAGGATAGAGTCCCAGCAGTGGAATTGCTGGGTCAAAAGGCAGATCCATTTTTAGTTTTCTGAGGAAGTTTCATACTGCTTTCCATAGTGGTTGTACCAGTCTGCAGTCCCACCAACAGTGCACTAGGGACCCCTTTTCTCCACAACCTCTCCAACACTTGTTGTTTGTTGCTTTGTTTATGATGGCCATTCTGACTGGTGTGAAGTGGTATCTCATTGTGGTTTTAATTTGCATCTCTCTGATAGCTAGCGATATTGAACATTGTTTCATGTGTCTTTGGATTTTCTGTATGTCCTCCTTGGAGAAGTGTCTGTTCAAGTCCTTTGCCCACTTTTTAACTGGATTCCTTGTCTTCTTAGAGTGTAGTCATGTAAGTTCTTTATATATTTTGGAGATTAAACCCTTGTCTGAGGTATCATTGGCAAATATGTTTTCCCATACAGTTGGTTCTCTTTTAATTTTGATACTGTTTTCTTTAGCTGTGCAGAAGCTTTTAATTTTGATGAGGTCCCATTTGTTTATTCTTTCCTTTATGTCCCTTGCTCTAGGGGACAAGTCAGTAAAAAAGTTTCTTCGTGAAATATCTGAGATTTTCTTACCTACATTCTCCTCTAGGACTTTAATGGTGTCACGTTTTATATTTAAGTGTTTTATCCACCTTGAATTTATTTTTGTATATGGCGTAAGTTGGTGTTCAAGTTTCATTTTTTGCACGTGGCTGTCCAGTTCTCCCAACACCATTTGTTGAAAAGGCTATTTTTACTCCATTTTATGTTGCTGCCTCCTTTGTCAAATATTAATTGACCATAGAGACTTGGGTTTATTTCTGGGCTCTCTGTTCTGTTCCATTGGTCTATGTGCCTGTTTTTATGCCAGTACCAGGCTGTTTTGATTACAGTGGCCTTGTAGTATAGTTTAGTGTCGGGTATTGTGGTCCCTCCTACTTTGCTCTTCTTTCTCAAAATTGCAGCAGCTATTCGGGGTCATTTATGATTCCATATAAATTTTTGAAGTGTTTGTTCTATGTCTGTGAAATATGCCATTGGTACTTTAATAGGAATTGCATTGAATGTGTAAATTGCTTTGGGTAGTATGGACATTTCGATGATATTAATTCTTCCAATCCATGAACATGGTATATGTTTCCATTTGTTTGTGTCTTCCTTGATTTCTTTCCTGAGTGTTATGTAGTTTTCTGAATACAGGTCTTTTACCTCTTTGGTTAAGTTTATTCCTAGGTATTTTATTTTTCTTTTTGCTATTTCAAATGGGATTTTTTCTTTGATCTCTGCTTCTGCTGTTTCATTGTTGGTGTACAGAAATACCTTTGATTTCTGGATATTGACTTTGTATCCCGCTGTTTTGCCAAATTCATTTATTAGGTCAAGCAGTTTTTTGGTGGAGTCTATAGGATTTTCTATGTACACTATCATGTCATCTGCAAACAGTGACAGTTTTGTTTCCTCCTTTCCGATTTGGATGCCTTTTATTTCTTTTTCTTGTCTGATTGCTGTGGCTAAAACTTCAGTACTATATTGAATAGAAGTGGTGAAAGTGGACAACCTTGTCTTGTTCCTGATCTTAGTAGAAAAGATTTTAATTTTTGCCCATTGACTATGATGTTGGCTGTAGGTGTCCCATATATGGCCTTTATTATGTTGAGGAATGCTCCCTCTATTCCCACTTTGCCGAGTGTTTTTATCATGAATGGGTGCTGTACCTTATCAAATGCTTTTTCTGCATCAATTGATATGATCATGTGGTTTTTGTCTTTGCTTTTGTTTATGTGATGTATTATATTTACTGATTTGCAAATATTGAACCATCCTTGCATCCCTGGAATGAATCCCACTTGGTCATGGCGTATGATCTTTTTAATGTATTGTTGGATGCAGTTTGCCAGTATTTTGGTGAGGATTTTAGCGTCAATGTTCATCAGCGATATTGGCCTGAAGTTGTCTTTCTTTGTTGTGTCTTTATCTGGTTTTGGAATTAGGATGATATTGGCCTCACAAAAAGAGTTTGGGAGACTCCCATCTTTTTGGATTTTTTGGAATAGCCTGTGAAGGATAGGGGTTAGCTCTTCCTTAAATGCTTTGTAGAATTCTCCTGTGAAACCATCTGGTCCAGGGCTTTTGTGTGTTGGGAGTTTTTTGATTACTGCTTCAATTTCTTTTGTTGTTATTGATCTGTTCAGGCTTTCTGCTTCTTTTTCATTGAGTTTTGGAAGATTATATTTTTCTAGAAAGTTGTCCATTTCACCTAGGTTTTCAAATTTCTTGGCATACAGTTCTTTGTAGTAATTTCTTACAATCCTTTGTATTTCTGTGGTATCTGTTGTAATCTCTCCTCTTTCATTTCTGATTGTGTTTATTTGGGTCTTCTCTCTTTTTTTCTTGATGAGTCTGTGTAAAGGCTTGTCGATTTTGTTTATCTTTTCAAAGAACCAGCTCTTGGATTCATTGGTCCTTAGAATTGTGCTTTTAGTCTCTATGTCATTTAATTCTGCTCTGATCTTGGTTAATTCCTTCCTTCTGCTTGCTCTGGGCTGTCTTTGTTATTGTTTCTCGAGTTCTTGTAGACGTAGGGTTAGGTTGTTTGTTTGGAATGTTTCTAACCTTTTTAGGTGGGCCTGTATTGCTATGAACTTCCCTCTCAGGACTGCCTTGGCTGTGTCCCATAAGTTTTGGGCTGTTGTGAGTTCGTTTTCATTTGTTTCCAGAAACCTTTTGATTTCTTCCCTAATGTCATTCTTGACCCATTCATTGTTTAATAGCATGCTATTTAATCTCCATGATTTTGAGTGTTTTGGGTTTTTTTCCTTGGGGTTGGTTTCTAGCTTCAGTCCCTTGTGGTCTGAGAAAATGCTTGGTATGATTTCAATTTTCTTGAAATTCTTGGGGCTTGTTTTGTGTCCTATCATGTGGTCTATCTTTGAAAATGTTCCGTGTACATTTGAAAAGAATGTATATTTAGCTTCTTTTAGATGGAGGGCTCTGTATATATCAGTAAAGTCCATTTCATCATGGGTATTGCTCAATGCCACAATATCTTTGTTGATATTTTGTTTGGAAGATCTGTCCATTTTTGATAGTGGGGTGTTAAAATCCCCCACTATAATTGTGTTGCTTTCCATATCTTTCTTGAAGTCCTCGAA
The DNA here is from genome assembly GCF_004126475.2 of Phyllostomus discolor. Taxonomy (NCBI): domain Eukaryota; kingdom Metazoa; phylum Chordata; class Mammalia; order Chiroptera; family Phyllostomidae; genus Phyllostomus; species Phyllostomus discolor. The sequence continues at coordinate 68,540,187 of NC_040903.2, forward strand.
TATTTTCTTTATGTATTTGGGTGCTCCTATGTTGGGTGCATATATATTTACAATATTTATGTCTTCTTGGTGGATTCTTCCCTTGAGTATTATGAAGTGACCTTCTGGGTCTCTCTTTATGGACCTTTTTTGGAAGTCTATTTTGTCTGATATGAGTATTGCTACCCCAGCTTTTTTTTCCTGTCCATTTGCTCGGAAGATTTGTTTCCAGCCCTTCACTTTCAGCCTGTGTAGGTCTTTTATCCTGAGGTGGGTCTCTTGTAGACAGCAAATATGTGGGTCATTTTTTCTTATCCATTCAGCTATTCTATGTCTTTTGATTGGAGCATTTAATCCATTTACGCTTAAGGTTATTATTGATAGGTACTTATTCATTGTCTTTTATGTACGTGTGTTCCTCTCTCTCTCTCTTTTCCTTCCCTTTCTTAAAGCAGTCCCTTTAGAATCTCTTGCAGAGCTGGCTTGGTGGAGGTGTATTCTTTTAGACTTCTTTTGTCTGGGAAGCTTCTTATTTGGCCTTCTATCTTCATTGAGAGCCTTGCTGGATAAAGTAGCCTTGGTTGCAGACCTCTGGAGTATTACCTGGAGTATTTCTTGCCATTGTCTTCTGGCTTGAAGTGTTTCCATTGAGATGTCAGCTGTTAGCCTTATTGGGGCTCCCTTGTATGTTACTTCCTGTTTCTTCCTTGCTGCCTTTAAGATTCTCTCTTTGTCTTGAAATTTTGCCATTTTAATTATGATGTGTCTTGAGGTGGGCCTCTTTGGGTTCCTCTTGATTGGGACTCTCTGTGTTTCCTGGATTTGTGTGACTTTTTCTCTCATCAAATTAGGGAAGTTCTCCTTCATTACTTGTTCAACTAGGTTTTCGATCCCTTGCTGTTCTTCTCCTTCTGGTATCACTATTATACAGATATTATTATGTTTCATATTGTCTTGCATTTCTCTTAATCCCTCTTCATTCTTTCTGAGCCTCTTTTCCTTTTCTTGCTCTTTCTGGATGTTGTCTTTCTACTTTGTCCTCTAGCTCACTAATCCGATCTTCTGCTTCATCGATCCTGGTTTTCATTCCTTCTACTGTGTTCTTCGGTTCAGAAATTGTATTCTTCATTTCCTCTTGGCCTTTGTTGAGAGTTTCTATTTCCTTTTTCATGTTTATATAGTTTGCAGTGAGATTGTTGTAGTTTCCCTCTAATTTCTGAAAGCTTATTGTGAGTTCATTGAACTTCCTGATAATCACTGTTTTGAACTCACTATCTGATAGTTGAGTTGCCTCTATTTCATTTAGCATTTTTCCTCAGGCTTCCTCATTTCCCTTCAATTGGGGGCTGTTTCTTTGTTTTCTCATTGTTCGTGGGTTTCTTCTTGTTAGCCTCTGTTTCTTAAATTGATCTGTTCTGGTTCCCTGTAATTATGGTGTGAACTTCTGTGGTAGAATACTTGTGAGATTCAGTGGTGCAATCTCCTTCGTGTATCCTGGTGTTCACAGCTTCCCCCTACTCTTTTTTTGTGATCAGTTGGAGGAGTAAGGCGAAATGGTTTAAGACAGCAAGACAGTGTACTATGATATTTATATTAGCAGCCAGTAGAGAAGAGATAGGTTATCCTTTGGCTCCTTATAGTGTTAACCGTGATCCTCCACCCCACTATCCACGTTTTAGAAAGGATGGAAAAAGGGTAAGACTCTTATTGGGGATGAGAGGATTGTTAGTTGGATCTAGAAAGCTGTGAGGCTGTGGGAGGTCAGATTCTAAGGTAGGGTTGGATTAAAGATTAGTATATAGGAGTAGTGTGTAAAAGAATAGAGACAACCCCCACAATAGTACAGTTCAGGAAATTGCAAAGTGGGCTGAGATCAGGTAGGGGTATTGAGTAGTATTTACAATGTATGGACTAGGTCTTATTAACAGTAACAGTAAAGTGACAGTCTTATGGCAGAATCCATGAGATCTAGATAACAAGAATAAAGAGTATAGAACCTTGGGAGGTGTATTAATGGAACACAGATGAAGGATAGTAAATTATCAACACACTGTGACTGAGATACCAGGGGGAACCTATCAAATGACAGTATAACCAGCCAAGCAAAGAAGATTATACAGAAAGAAAAAGAACACCAAAATATTATTAAAATAAAAAATGTCAGAAAAGTGAGAAAAAGAAATATGTAAAATTTGTAAAATACAAATTTACAGTAACTTGCAAGATTAAAAAAAAGGAAAGAAAAGCAGAAGATGGAGTGCAGGAGAGATAAATTTGGAGTGGAAAGAATAATATTAGGATGAATGGAAGAGAAACATAAGGGATTGTGAGATATAAAAATAATAAGAACTGAAAAATAAAATGTCACTTAAAACACAAGATAAAATCAATCAACCAAAAACAGCCACAAAAACCAAACCAAACCAAACAAAATAAAGAAAACCTCTTGTTGGTTTCTAACTGGCCAGACCAGTTTTTCTGATCTTGCTGGCTTCATCTGGCTGAGGGACCTTTGAAATGCTTCTCTCTCTTCTCAGCCAGATCTCAGCAAGTCTCTCAGGTACCCTGGGCACTCCTGAGCACACTCGCTCTCTGGAGCTTACTGCCACATTCTTCCGGACTCTGGGGTCCCTGCAGGGTTCCAGCTCTATGATCTCAGGAGGCACCCACAATGTTTTGGGATGCACTGTGTCCTCGCTGGGAATCGTAAAAGGGTGTGCCCCTCCACCAAACTTTTGAGATTTGGGCTCTAGGAATGCCCTAAGTGCCGTGACCCTTCCGGGTTCATAGCGTGCGAGTCAGGATTCCCAATGGGGCGTGCACTTCCCCAGATAAGAACTGCAGGCTCCCAAGACCTGAGAATGCCCGAGTCCTTCCCGGCTCTGGGTTTTCCACCGATCCACACTCCCACCAGGCTAGGGGTATGGGCGCTCTTCCAGGCCACCCCTGGTTGTGCTGGCTGGAGGCCCTCACTTCTCCCAGGTCTCTGGCGGGGGGGGGGGGGTGTTCATAGTCCCTGGGCGATTTTTTCCCAGTCCAACTGGCCAATCTGTGCCTTCAAGCAACAATTTCTCCCCTGGAGTTTCTCAACCCCCATATTTGGGGGAGGGAGCAGCAACTCCCCTCTCCTGGGAGCCCTGAGGCAGCACCGGGCCTGGGGTCTGCACACCCCTGGTCCCCAAGCTGATCCCTGGGCCCCTTTTGTCCTGAAGCAGCCTCCTTACCATCTGGTTTTTCAATGGTCACAATAATTTTTGATGTCTTGCTTTCAAAAGTGATTTGGTAGCCTAGTCCACTTGCTCTGTTTCTCCACCGATCCTCGAGTTTCCCTACTCTTCACAGAAGCCGAGAAACACGCTGCCTAGAGTAAATCTGCCATCTTGACTCCAACATTACATTTTTATATTTATTTATATATTTCTATACACACACACATACACATATCCATTCATCTTTTTTAAGGTTTATTTTATTCTCATTCAAGAGAGAAGGAAGGACAGAGAGAAAAACATTGATATGAGAAACATTGATCTGTTGCCTCCCACACCTCAAATGGGGAATCAAACCCACAACCTGGGCATGTGCCCTGACTGGGAATCAAACCAGAGGCCTTGCAGGTATGGGGCAATGCTCCAACTGAGCCCCACTGGCCAGGGGTCTGTTCATCTTCTTTGTCCATTCGTCTGTGAGTGAACACTTAGGTAGTTTCTATGTCATGGCTACTGTAAATAATGTTCAGTGAACATGGGTGTGCATTTATCTTTTTGAGATAGTGATTTTATTTCCTTTGTCTAATACCCAGGAGTGGAATTGCTGGATCATAGGGTATTTTGATTTTTAACATTTTGAGGAACCTGCATACTATTTTCCATTGTGACTGCACCAAACTACCTTCCTACCAACAGTGCATAATTTCCCATTTCTTCATATTCTTGTTGTCACTTATTATTCCTTCTTTTTGAGAATAGACATTTTAACAGGTGTGAGGTCTTGATTTGCATTTCATGACAATTAGTGATATTGAGCATCTTTTCATATACCTGTTGGCCATCTGTTTTCTTTGAAAAGAGTCTATTCAGAATTGTTTAGGTTTTGTTTGTTTTTTTGTTTTTTGGCTATTGAGTTATATGAGTTCTTTATGTATTTTGGATCTTAACACCTAATCAGACCTATGGTTTGCAAATATTTTCTCCCATTCCATAGGTAGGCTTTTCGTTTTGTTGATGGTGTCCTTGGTTGTACAGAAGATTTTATTTGACTTAGTACCACTTGTTTACTTTTGCTTTTACTGTCAAATTTAAAAAAAAATAATTGCCAAGACCAATGTTAAGGAGCTCCCCTTATATTTTTTTTCCTAGGAGTTTCATGATTTCAGATCTTCCATTCAAGTCTTTAACCCATTTTCAGTTGATTTTGGGTATGGTGTAAGATAGTGGTTAATTTTTTTTTTTTTTTTGCATATGGTTGTCCAGTTTTTCCACCATTTATTGGAAAGACTGTATTTTCTCCATTGTATATTGTTGGCTCCTTTCTGATAAATTATTTGACCTTAAATGTGTGGGTTTATCTCTCAGCTTTTTATTCTGTTCCATTGATCTGTGTGTCTGCTTTTATGTCAGTATACCATACTGTTTTGATTACTATAGCTTTGAAATATAGTCTCATTTGTTTAACAATCTGTAGATTGTTTTGGGTAGTATGGACATTAAATCAATATTAATTCTTCTAATCCATGAGCACAAAATATCCTTCCATTTATGTTTGTTTTCATCAATGTCTTAAATTTTTCAGCATATAGATCTTTCACCTCCCTGGTTAAACTTATTCCTAGGTATTTTATGCATATAGTACATAATAGGATTATAATTGTATGTAATAAATAGGATTATTTTCTTAATTTCTATTTCTGATAGTTCATTATTATTAATACAAACACAATCAATTTTTGCATATTGATTTTGTATCCTGCAACTTTACTGAATTTGTTTGTCCTAATGTTTTGGGGGGAGAGTCTTTAGTTAGTGTTTTCTGTATATAATAATATGTTACCTCCAAATAGAGAAAATTTCACATCTTTCTTACCAATTTGGATGCCTTTGGTTTCTTCTTATGGCCTAATCGCTATGGCCAGGACTGCCAGTACTCTGTTGAACAGGAACGGTGACAGTGTGTACCTTTGTCTCTTTTCTCATCTTAAAGGAAAAGCTTTTGGTTTTTCATCATTGAGTATGGTATTAGCTGTGGGCTGGTCACATATGGCCTTTATTATGTTGAAGTACTTCCCTCTATATCCACCTTGTTTGGAATTTTATCACGAATAGATGCTGAGTTTCATCAAATGCTTTTCTACATCCATTGAGACAATTATATGATTTTTTCCCTTCATTTTGTTAATGCAGTGTATCATGTTGATTTGTGGATGTTGAACCATCCTTGCATCTTTGGAACAAATTCCACTTGATCATGGTAAATAATCCTTTTAATGTGTTGTTGAATACAGTTTGTTTTTAATATAATATTTGGTTTTAATATAACCAGTTTTAATATTTCATTGAAGATTTTTGCATGTTTTTATGAAGACTATTAGCTTATAATTTTCTTACAGTTTTCTGATTTTATCAGAGTAATGCTGGACTCATAAAATGAGTTTAAAGTGTTCCCTCTTCTTTTATTTTTTAAAGAGTTTGAGAACAAATAGGATTAATTCTATTTTGAATGTTTGGTAGACATTTACCAGTGAAGCCATCTGGTCCTGAACTTGTGTGTGTTGGGAGGTATTTTGATTCAGTCCCCTTGTATAATTGGTGTGTTCGGATTCTCTATTTCTTCATGCATCAGTCTTTATAGTTTTTATATCTAGGAATTTATTTCTTCTAGGTTGTCCAATTTGCTGGCATATAATTGTTCATAGTAGTCTCTTATGATCCTCTGTATTTCTGTGGTATCAACTGTAATTTCCCCTTTCATTTCTGATCCATTCCCCAACCCCGTCATCTAGCTAAACATCTATTTTGCTCATCTTTTCAAAAAACTAGCTCTTAGTTTCATTGATCTTTTCTAGTGTATTCTTAATCTCTATTTTATTTATTTAAGCTTTGATCTTTTTTATTTTTTCCCTCATGCTAAATTTGGGCTTTGTTCTTCTTTTTCTAGTTCCTTAAAATGTAAAGTTAGGTTGTTTGAGATCTTTCTTGTTTCTTAATGTAGGTTATTTATCACTATGAACTTCTCTGTTAGAACCGCTCTTGCTGAATCCCCTTAGTTTTAGTATGCTGCATTTCTATTTTCATTTGTCTCAAGATTTTTTTTTATTTTTCTTAATCTTACTTGACCCATTGATTTTTCAGTAAGATGTTTAATCTCTATGTGGTTGTGAATTTTCCAATTTTCTTCTTGTAATTGATTTCTAGTTTATAACATGTGGTCAGAAAGATGCTTGACATAATTGGTCTTCTTAAATTTACTAAGACTTGTTTTGTGGCCTAGCACATGATGCATCCTGGAGAATGTTCCCTTTGCCTTTGAGAAGAGTGTGTATTCTGCTGCTGTGGATGGAATGTTTGGTGAATGCATGTTAAGTATATCTGGTCTCGTGTTATTTAAGTCCAAAGTTTCCTTGTTGATTTTCTCTCTGGAGATGTATTCATTGATGAAAGTTGGGTAGTAAAGTCTGCTACTATTATTGTATTGCTATTTCTCCCTTTAGGTCTATTAACATTTGTTTTATAGAATTAGGTCCTTCTCTGTAGGGTACATATATATTTACAAATGTCATATCCTATCATTGGATTGACCCCTTTCTTATTACATAATGACATTCTTTGACTCTTACTACAGTTTTTGTCTTAAAGTCTGTTGTGTCTGATAGAAGTATTGCTGCCAGGCTCTGTCTTGGTTTCCACTCAATGGAACATCTTTGTCTGTCCCTCCACTTCTAATCTGTGTGTGTCCTTGAAGCCGAAGTGAATTTCTTACAGGCAGGATATAAATGAATCTTGTTTTCTAATCCACTCAGCCACCCTATGTCTTTTTATTGGAGAATTTAGTCCATTTATAATTAAAGTCAGTATTGATAGGTATGGACTAATTGACATTTTGTTCATTGTTTTTTGGCTGTTTTGTAATTCCTGTTTCTTTCTTCATGTCTTACTCTCTTCTTTTTTGGTTTGATGATTTTCTGAAGTGGTATGCTTAGATTTATTACTCTTTACCTTTTGTGTATCCACTATAGGATTTTGCTTTGTGATTACCATGAGGTTTACATAAAACCTCTTAGAGCTCTAACAGTTTATTTTAAGTTGTTAACAAATTAAGTTTGAACACACTCTGAAGCTGTAAATTTTTACTCTCCTGCCCTACATTTTATGTTTTTGATGTCACGATATACATCTTTTTATCCTTTGTGTCCATTACCAAATTATTGTAGTTAGTTATTTTCACTACTTTGGTCTTTTAACCTTCATACTACCTTTAAAATTGATTAACCCACCACCATTACAACATTAGATTACTCTAATTTTATCTATATAGTTACCTTCATCATTGAGATTTCTACTTTAATATGTTTTCCTTGTATTTATTGGGAACTTTTTTTTACAAATTAAGTCTCTTTAACATTTCTTGTAAGACTGGTATAGTAGTGCTGAAATATGTTTACTTTTGCTTGACTGGAAAATTCTTTCTTCTATAGTTCTGAAGGATAACTTAAGTGGAACTGATTTCCGTATGTTGATTTTGTATCCTGCAATGTTACTGAATTTACTTCTTCTGTGTTTTTTTTGGGGGGGGGGTGACATCTTTATGGTTTTCTATATTTAATATCTTGTTCTCCTTCAATTCTGAAGCACATATTTGCTGAGTAGAGTATTTTTGATTGATAGTTTTGTTCTTTTAGCACACTAAATACATCATCCCAGTCTCTTCTGGCCTTCAAAGTTTCTATTTTTAAAAAATCGAACAATCTGCCTTAGCAGGTGTGGCTCAGTGGCTTGAATGCTGGCCCGCAAATCAAAAGGTCACTGGTTTGATTCCCAGTCAGGGCACATGCCTGAGTTGTGGGCCAGGTCCCCAGTTGGGGGTGTGCAAGAGACAGCCAATCTATGTATCTCTCGCACATCAATATTTCTCTCCCTTCCCATCTTTCTAAAATTAAATAAAATCTTTTAAAAAAATCTAACAATCACTGATAATCTTATGGTGGTTCCCTGTATGAAACAAGTTGGTTTTCTCTTGCTGCTTTTCACATGTTCTTCTTGTTTTTAATTTTGACAATTTAATTATAATGTATCTCACTATGGGTCTCTTTACATTCATCTTTTTTGGGAATCTAAGCTTCCCCCAGGTTAGAGGAGATTTCAAACATCTCTTTGAGTCAGCTTTCTCTCTCTTCCCCTTCTGAACTCCTTTAAATGTGTGTTTTGGTAACTTTCATGGTGTCTCACATGTCCCTTAAGCTGTCCTCAGTCTTTTGTCTTTTGTTTGGCTGGATGGTTCTACTACCTTATTGAGTTTACTGATTTTTTTTCTGTGATTGATCTAATCTGATGTTGAACCTCTGTGTTGCATTTTTTACTTCAGTTATTGTATTTTCGAGCCCTGTGACCTGTTTGGTACTTTTTTACACTTTCTAGCTCTGTGTTGAAATTCTTACTTTGTTCATGCAGGCTCTCCATCTTTATATCCATTATTCTGAACTCACGATCAGGTAACTCATATCTGTTTCATTAAGATCTGTTTCTGGAGTTTCATCTTGTACTTTGGTTAGAACATATTTTTGTTCATTTTCCTTGACTCTCTGCTGGTTTCTGTGCACTAAATAAAACAGCTGCCTCTTCCGATCCGACAGGTTGGTGTGGTGAAGAAGGTAAGTGTCACCATCTACGAGCCTGGCTTGTACTCCTGGTTGTGTCTCTGACCTTCGTGGCTGTTCCTGGTGGCTCCCAGTAGTTTGGTGTGCCAAGACCTGTCAGTATCCCAAAGGGGAGGAGCTCAGTCAGCAGCTACAGGCAGGCCTGTTGGAAGCTTCATCTTAAGGCACCAGCTGGGAAAGGAAGTATTGGGTTGGCCAAAAAGTTCATTTGGTTTTTTTTGTAAGATGGCTCCAGTAGTGCTTAGTTGTTTTTAACTTCACTCAGAGCAATTTTGTTAGGTTGTATGGTGACAGCTGTCATATCAGTGTGCATTTTTTTAAAAAAACTTATCAAAAATTGGTCAATTTTTGTGTAGTCATTTTATGTATTCATCTTTAATTTTTTTAACTGTTGGAAGAGAAGGGATGGAGACAGAACAAAACATGGATGTGTGAGAGAAACAATCTATCAGTTGCCTGTCACATGTCCCCAACCAGGTGCCTGGCCCACAACCCAAACACTTGTCCTGACTGGGAACTGAACCAGTGACCTTTTGGTTTGTAACTTGGCATTCAACCCACAAAGCTACACCAGCCAGGGCTTGTGTAACCTATTTAATATTGAAGATGGAAAAGAATAAGCAACATTTTTGGTGTATTATGCTTTATTATTTTAAGAAAGGTAAAAACACAAGTGAAATGCAAAAAAGTTTTGTGCAATGTATGGAGAAGGTGCTATGAATGATCAAACATGTCAGAAGTGGTTTACAAAGTTTTGTGCTGAAGATTTCTCATTGAATGATGCTCCACAGTCAGGTAGACCAGTTGGAGTTGATAGTGATCAAATCGAGACATTGATTGAGATCAACATTATACCACATGGGAGATAGCTGACATACTCAAAACATCCAAATCAATAAAGTTATTGGTGAAAATGAAAAATGTATCTTTTATGGAAAAAAACTAAACAGACTTTTTGGCCAACCCAATAGTTCGGCATCTCTGGGGAGAAACTGGGAGGTGGGAATTTTGCCTGCTCCCCTCTGTGCTGGGCCTTGGTATGAAGTTGCAAATGGTGTTCCTGAGCCTGCTAAGAACTGTTTCTTTGTCTGCTGCAGTCCTGTGGGACTCATGAATGCAAGCTTCATTAACTACCAGGGTCAGGCAGTTCAGAGGCCTGTCCTTCAGGTGACAGCCCCTGAAGCTGGGCCACAGACAGGTGCATAGGCTCCTTTCAGGGGAAAACCAGTGAGACTTGGAGTGGGCTAGAGGGGGAGGGCAGAGGAGGTGTATGCCAGTTTCTGGGCCTTTGGGAAGGATGCAGTCAGCCTCCAGGTGCCCGCTGAGTGAGAAGCCTGCAGCTCGAACTATGCAAATAGACCTCTTCAGGGAAAGACTGGGAAATGGGCATTTCAGTCTGACCCCTGTACACTGAGCCCTGGGGGGATGGCCAGAAAGAACTTCTTTGTTTGGTATGGTCCTGTGGGACTCCTGAGTGGAAGCCCCATTGGCTACCAGAGCCATGTGATCTGGAGACCCATCTGAATCACAGATGAGTGTACAAGTTCCATCCGGGGAGATACTGGTGACTTGGAGCAGTCGAGAGGGAGAGGGCAGAGAAGGTGTCCACTGGTTTTCTGGGTGTGGGGAAGACTTCAGCAAGCCCTAGAAGTGTGCTAAGTTAGAAGCCCGGCCTGGCCCTCGGGCAGCAGCTGTCAAAGTGTGCGGATAGCCCTCATTCAGGAAAAGACAGAAATGGGCAGGTGTGTTTTTTCTGCCCCTGCACACTGATCCTGGGGCAACAGCTGTGGTGACTACTGTGCCCATCACCAGCTGCCTCTGGGTAGTTTGCTCTAGTCTTGTGGTCTTCTGGATGCAAACTCCATTGGCTTTCAGGGCTAGATGCTTTGGGGCCTATCCTTTGGGTGAAAGTTTTAAAAGCTGGGGGCTAAGTATGGGGTTTATTGCTAGAGTGTATCTCAGTCTTTCCTACTCATTTCAATGTGAGTATTGTCTTGTTCACCAGACAAATGAGAGGCACTCAGCTAGTTTCTGAATGTCTTTCAGAGAAAATTGCTCCCTATGCAGTTTTTCATTCAGGTGTGTCTATGGGAGGGGTGGAATTCAGGAGCCTTCTATGTCATCATCTGTGAAGACCACCTCAATACTTTCCAAATTGCCCTGGCTGGTGTAGCTCAGTGGATTGAGCACAGGCCTGCGAACCAAAGGATCATGGTTTGATTCCTAGTCAGGGTACACGCCTGGGTTACAGGCCAGTTCCCAGCAGGGGATGCATGAAAGGCAACCATACATTGATATTTCTCTCCCTCTCTCCTTTCCTTCCCCTCTAAAGATAAGTAAATTAAATTTATGAAAAAAATACTTTCCAAATTATGTTTGTTTGTTTTTCGGTCCAAGGATGAACAGATCTGAGCTTGGCTGGGTGGGTAATGGCAGGAGTCCCCAGTGAGAAAAAAAACTTATGATAGAAGAGGGAACTCTGATGGAGCCTGGTGTGGAGAGAAGCAATATGAACTCGAGGCAACATAGGGGTTGACCCTGGATGTGAAGTAGTGAGAGCCTTCCTTTGAGGTGGGAGAAAGGAGAGAAGTGTGAGTGACATGCTAGGAAGTTGAGGAAACACATTTCTCATGGACTGTATTTTCTCAGTAAATATAGTGGAGGAGCAGATATCTACTGATTGTGAAAGAGAAGGGGGTGGCTCAGAAATAGAGAAGCAATTCGAAAAGAGGCTGAAGTTTATGGTAAAGATTAATAAGAAAATTAGAGTCCCACCAAGTATTTTTATTTCTCACACACGTTGGACCTTTCTGGTGAGCATTATGATAAAAATTATTGTAAGTAACATCTATTGAGTGCTTGTGGAGTGTCAGGCATCCTGCTAAGAATACTGAATAATTTCAGTATTCTTAACAGTCTTTGAGGCGGGTGTGATTATTATCCCCACTTCACAGATGAGCAAGTATGAAGAGAGAAATGAAGCTGGTGTTGAACCTTGACTAGCCACCTGCACCAGTTGCGTGCATTGGATGATTTACTTAATCCCTTGAAGCCCCAGATTCCTTTTGGAGAATGGGGATTGGGGGCACTATTTTATAGAATTGTGATGTGTGTGAAAGAGCCTCACACAAGCTGGGTGCTCGATTGTTTTTAAAGCAGCGTGGAAAGTGGACTGATGCCAGGCCAGTGGTTGGTTCGGTCATCGTGATCTGAGTTCGTGTTCTCTCTCCCCAAAGGAGGGCGGGGCCCCGCAAGAATCCCTGTTAACTTCTGTTTCCAGGCAGGCGCCATAGCGTGATGCAGCCTAGTGCTACACCATAAAAACAGGAGCTACAGCAATAGAGACAGTGGCCTGAACTGAAGCCACGGAAGGTGTTCACATTCACACACCATGGTGAGGCCCAAGAAACCTCTTCCCCACACTAGGTGTGGCCCACATGCTACCAGCTTGTGACTCTTGGGGACTCTATTCAAAAAGATTCTAGATTCTATCTGCCTCTTGTTTATTGTATGACTTTGGCCTCCTGGAACCACAAAGTGGACTGAACCATGGCCTGCACCTCAGAGATAGGGCTAGGAGAGTTCGGCTGACATATATCAAGTTCTGGTGAGTGTTTATAGCTGGAATATTCTTGCATAAAAAAGTTCCTGCCAGTACAATAAACAAGTGTCAAGGACTGTGGTTAAGATGGCAATGCAGCAGATAACAGGGACCCAGGGAGTTAGTTCCCTTTGACAACTGATCTGAGGGTGTGTTTGATGACACTGATTACTGAAGCTGCTGTCCCTCATGTGGGGCAGGCCAGGACAGCACTGCTTCTCTGCAGGTGTTGGACACACAGAGACAGGGTCACTTTATTGTTGTGGCTGAAATATCACTCATATTTATTGAAAAGGGAGACATAGTGCAGCTGTAGAGACCCAGCTCCCACATTCTTCCCACAGTGACTGTAAGTCACCCTTGGGCTTGTCATCCCCTTCACCGAAAGCACAACCTCTCTGAGGGAATGTCTCCAGGAAGAGTAACCCAGAAGACACCCCTCCACTGTGCCCCACTGAAGCATGAGCTAACAAAGTGCAGGTAGAAGCTTGGAAATGAAGAGTCCTCAAGCCAAAAGTTCCAGTGCCACTCAGTCCAAGACAGAGTCTGCCCCTGCCATTGAGACTCAAGTGACACGAGGTCCAGTCCTCAGACTGGCTGCCAGTGAGATGGACACCTGACAGGAACTGCCACTTCTAATGGAGAAGACAGAACATTCGGGCCCTGTGGTGTCTTGGGTGGTCTGTGGGTAGCAGACCTCCCAGTGAAGGGCCAGAAGCTTCTATCTGGACAAGCAGGGAAGGGAAAGGTCATTATCTCCTACCATCAATAGAAGATCACCGACAGGACACTCAAATGACTTCTTAATAACACAGCTGGGGCCTGATCACATGAGCCTAGGTCAAGAGCTCCAGTGTCAGGTATAGTGAACACTCTGCTCTTTTCTTGCAGGGCTGTCTTTAACGGCTTCTTTCCCAAGGGGAACGGGTGCAGTTGAGACAGGTGGACTGATGTACAAATGTTACTCCAGGCAAGGTCCGTCCCGGTTGGTGGAAAGCATCTGCATACAGCAGCAGGAGGTGGGAACACCTGGAACAAGGCCTGCCTGGGAATGAGGTAAGGTCACCTGATCCCCCTAGGTAAGGAGGTGTTTTTACAGAAGTCCAGAGTATTAGGGAAGCTCACCTTCAATTTGGAAAACTGGGAAGAAATTACTGAGTGAACAATAAAAATTTAGAAGGGGCTGCGATGCTACTCAGGGTTTTCCCTTAGGAACATGAAGTGATAAAACATAGCAGGCCCATGAGGTCATGTCCCTCTTGATTAAAGTGACCCCTAGCTGTCACCTTCAGCTCTGGGCAGCTGGTATTGGAAACCAGGTATAATGTATCTTTTTAATGGCCTGCTGCCCAACTCAGTTCCCTTACCTGTGCCGAGTTCATTAAGTCTTCACATGCCTCAGCTGGGAGAAAATGCTGGCTGGAGTAGGGACACCCTGCACCTGCTACTTACAGGCATCCTTGGGAGCTTTGCAAGGCCACTGTCCTCCTTCCAAAGATCTGGAAAATGAGACACGGGGCAGTTCCGTGACTGGATTCGGGTCACTCCTTAAAACTATTTGTTCTGGAGCTCAGAGTTGAGGCTGCACTGCCGCCTCTTCTGAAATAAAGGCCAACCTCCTTGTAGTCTCATGCATCTAGAGAGTCTAAAGTGTCCTTTCCCCAGTATTTGCACTTTGCAGGACAGGCCCCAGGCAAGCACACAGCTTGCTTGATCCTGCTGCCTCTGGACTTCAAAGCACCGTATGTGGGGCTGGGCCAGGTAGGAGCAATGGGACTTGCCCTTTAGCCAACTAGACACTACCCAACTCAGAGTAAAAAACATCTTCTACAAGGTCTGAAATACATGCACGTCCAACACCACCATCATTTTCCACACCCTGGCGAGAGGCAAGGCGCCCCAGCGGTGCTGGCTGTGGCACCTCGGGGTCCCCGCTATCCCCGCAGGTAGGTGCCGCGTGCGGGCTCCCGCCCCAGGGCGTTGATGTGCGGGATGGCTCCCGCGGTGGCTGCCAGCTTCTCACTGAGCTTCTGGTTGACCAGTTCCAGGTGGCGGCTGTTCTTCCGCGCCTGCCGTAGTGACCTCTTCACCTTCTTCACCCGGTCCCGGAGCTGCCTGTTCCGCTTCTCCAGGGTGGCCACCTTCTGCTGCAGTTTCTTGACATGGTCCTCCTCCTCAAACAGGGCCTTCTGCACCGATGAACACATGAGCTGGGGACATAAATGCAGCGCAGGAAGAGGCAGGTGAGTTTTGGGAAGTTGGCCCAGGTTGACATCCCAAACCCTGGTGTCACCCACGGCCCGGACTCCGGGACAAGGGCATCCATCAAGGCCCCTTTCTCACTCTGTGGCTTCCGCCCAGACCTCAGACTGAGCCTCTCTTTTGCTTTCTGTGTTTGGGGTCCTTGGGTAATCTTGTTTTAAAAAGATATTCTAAATATTTGTCACTTCTATCAAAAAGGAAACAGGTTCAGGGAATCAAGAAGTAAAAGACCAAAACCCAAGACAGAAAAATGCGCAAAGGATGTGGATAGTTCACAGGAAAGGTATTATAAACCTCTCAAATGTAGGAACAGCATCTCAGCCTCTCTCATAGTAAGATAAATGCCAATTGCAGCCTCGATGAATTGCTATTTCACCCAAACTGAGCCCAGGTGTGGGGGATAGACACTCTCAGACTCTGCAGGTTTAGTATAAGCCGCCGTAGAAAGCAGTCCAGCTACATCTATTGAACAAAAGCATCACATACCCTTTGGCCTAGTGATTCTGGGCTTTTTCTCATAGAAATACTCCCATGTGTGTGAACTGCCGCAGGCAGAAGGAATATAGGATAGTGTTGCTTGTTATAGATATAAGAAGATTGAGACGTGACATTAGCATCATGGTGGCCTAAGATCCCCTTATTTTTGGTCCACCCTCCAAAAACAAAAATTTAGCATCCATCCGTGAGCATACGTGCACTTCTGGGAGCTGTAGTGAGCATACACTGCTCACTACATGAGACACTGGGGGGTTTCATGTACTGAGGGGCCATACACTGAGGGGCCCAGGAAGAGTCTTGCCCCCTATGCATCAGCCAGACCTTGGTCCCAGTGTGCAGTTTGCAGTGGCCCATGAACTGGCTCCAGCCCCTCTTAGGCAAAGGGCCTCGAAGTAAACATACAAATGGCCAACATGAATATCGCTAATCACCAAGGAAATGCAAACCAAAACCAGAATGAGGTGTCACCTTACCCGTTAGAATGGCTGTCATCAAAAAGATAAGAGGTAGCATTATGGTACGGGATGGTGACATTGGCAGATCCTGAACCCACCTCCTGCCATGGACATACCGAATCTGCAGCTACATACAGAACAGCTTCCTATGAAGGAAACCCCGTCACTAGGTGAGTGACTCCCACACACTGGGCAAATGAGAAAAAAACCTGCGTGGAACGGGAAGGAGAGACTAAGACAGAAGCTTGTCATAAAGCCCTGGTGTGACCCACAGGCGGGTGGGGACTCAGCTCCCAGCTTCTCCCTGAGGAGTGAAGGGTTTGAACCACGTGCTGGGTGGGGACTCCAACTTTTCAGACCTGCACCTGAGAGATGGATCCCCATGGAGAGCCAGCGGGGCTGTGTCCACAAGGCTACAACAAACTGAGAAACGGTTCTTACAGGACTCACCCATGGACTCCCCAGCCCAGGTGGCAGACTGAAAAGCACCCAGTCCTTCTCTGATGAGGCCTGTTTGCTTTTAAACCTCCAGCCTGAGAGACTAAGTGCACATCTAGAGGCCTACTGCAGTATTCTGCAAACCCTGTGGACTTGGCCTCTGCCTTGCTCCAGGTACCACCCAGAAAAGAGCTTGTGCACACACCTGGTGCCCCAGTGGCGGTGGCTGTGCTCAGGGGACACCCCCTGATCCCTTGGTTCTGGGCCAGCAGGACTCACTGTTGCAGATCCCATAGGACTGTAAAAGTAGAGAAGTAGTCTTAACCAGCTACCCCCTCAGGGCACAGTGGGGGTAATGCTGCAGCTACATGTTGAAATCCCTGTGACCTGGCACAGTGAGAACCCAGGGCCAGAGCATATCAAGAAGCACACACATTAGGAAGTCATGGGTGACCCGGCTTCTTTTCCGGGACACCCTCCTGAATTGTTATGCCAGCAAAATGGAAAATTATGACAAGGAGAATAACATACCTTTCAAGATTTTTTAAAAATTTATTTTGGAGAAAGAAACATTGATTTGTTGTTCTACTTATTTATTCACTCATTGGTTGCTTCTTATATGTGCCCTGACTTGGGATCAAACCTGCAACCTAGTCTTATCAGGATGACACTCTAACCAACCAAGCTACCCAGCCAGGGTCAAGATGATGTTTGTTGTTGGTAACACTTACAGACATCTTCCTTCCGATATCAAATCCAAACAATGAAGCAAGGAGTTATAGCAGCGTTTAAACCCTACTGCTGAGGAGGACCTCTGCCCGGGCCATTGCTGCAACAGGACGACACGGATGCAGCTCTGGAAGGACCACAACCTCTGTAACCGACTGAAGACCCCTGCTTGGGCTTGAAGTGACCTGACCAAAGAGTGTACAGATGGCATCTGAGGTTCATCCATGACCTCAAAGGATGGGCCAGGACGGAGGAGCCTGCAAAAACCAACAAGGCTATGGGTGAGGATGACATCGAGGAGCCCTAGGGCTGGTTCCTGAGGACTTCACTGGACTTCACTGAGAAATTGTTGGAAAAGGAACACGTAACTGAAGAAGAGGCAAGAGGAAAGGAAACTGCAAGAGAAGAAAAAGAACCACTCCCAAGAAAACTCACAGTGAATGGCTTAGCAGAAGCTTTAGCAGACCTCAAAGAAGCTCCTTAAAAACTTTGAAAACATGCCCCCCCAACAACCAAAAGGTTTTCATTAACGGAATGTCCACGTTGCATTACACATGATGAAAATCTATACTGAGAAAAGGAAACCAAGCAAACCACCATGGACCTATTTCTGAAAAGGGTGACTGATCCTCCAGAAGAGCTACAGGCGGGTCCTTCAGCAGGTGTTCCAGAAGGAGGCCCTGCTGTCGAAGGAGACGACGGCTCCGTGTTACTGCACCTGGCGCCCTTCCAGGGGGACAAGACATGAGTGTGGGAGACAGTGAGTGACACTGAAGCCCCTGACCCTGTGCAGGCGATGCTAATGTGCATGCATCTTAGTTCTTGACAAAAAAGTTTTCATAGGAAGAAGCTTATAGAATAAAGATACAAAGAAAATATTTTGTAGAGCTGTACCAATGTCTTTGTTTTAAGCTAAGTGTTAATACATGAGTCAAGTAAAAAAATTAAAGTTTATAAAGTAAAAAATTACTATCCTGTAGGCCTCAGTCATGGTCAGTGTGCTATACAGGTGTGCCATTTTTTTCTTCTATACTATATTTTACTGTAGCTCTTCTGTGTGTAGATATGTTTAGACACACAAATATTTATTACTGTGCTACAGTTGTCTATGGTGTTCGATGCATTAACATGCTGCACAGGCTTGGAGCTTCAGAAGTAGCAGGCGTACAGCCTAGGTGTGTGGCGCAGGCTGCAACACCTAGGCCTGTGTAGATGCACTCTACGATGTTTGCACCATGACAAAACCACCTAATGACACGTCTCGCAGAATGTATCCCTGTCCTCAAGTGATGCCCGACTGTACTAAGGTGGCAGCTGAATCACATGTAAAGCCATTCTGAAGGTTAAAAGATAAAAGCAGTAAAAATGGCTATATCTACAATAGTGTGTTAATGGATACACAGATGTAAATTGTGATTTCAAAAACATAATACATACAACAGAGAAGTTACAAAACAGCCAGAAAACAATCAACAAGATGGCAATATGAACATACGTATCAGTAACTACTTGGAGTGTAAATGAAGTAAATTCTCCTAAGGACACTAAATGGCTGAGTGGGTTTAAAAAAAAAGACTCAACTATATGCTGGCTACAAGAAATGCAGACTAGCTTTAAGGACATAGAGAACGCAAGGGAATGGAAAAAGACATTCCATGCAAATGGAAACCAGAATAAAGCTGACATAGCTACACTTACATCAGACAAAATAGACCTTCCAACAAAAACAGAGAAGAGCATTAAATAATGTAAAGGGATTGATCCAACAAGAGGATATAACCTTTGTAAACATGCACACAATATAGGAACACCTAGAGATACAGGAGTGGGCGATAGTAGGTTTAAAGTTGGAATACTAATAAATAATACAAGATAAACTCTGTGTTTCATGAGGTCGTAACTGCAAACCTGCTTTAGCCCACCCCTGTATAGAGCAGGGACAGACAGAAATATAATGATAGTAGGGGAGTTTAATACCCTGCATTGATCAATGTGTGAATCATCCAGACAAAAGATCTATAAGTCAACATTGGTCTCGACATTAGACTAGATGGGCTTAAATAACATATCTTAAATATTCCATTCAAAAGCCAGAGCATACACATTCTTCTTAAGTACACATGGAACATTCTCCAGAACAGATCATATGGTGGGCCACAAAACAAGTCTTAGTAAATTTAAGAAGATTGGACTCACATCAAGCATCTTTTCTACCCACAATGATATATGGAACTATTAGAAATTAAGTAGAAGAAGAAAACGGAAAATTCACAAATATGAGGTGCTTAAACAACATGCTAATGAATAAATGAGCCAAAGAATAAATCCAAAGAGAAATTAAAATATACCTTGAGACCAATGCAGAAGGAAACACAACAAACCTACGCTTGTGAAATGCAGCAAAAGCAGTTCTGAGGAAGTTCACAGTGAAACATACCTACATCAAGGACAAGAAATACCTCCTATAAATAACCTACTTTATACATCAAGAAACTAGAAATAGAAGAACAAACTAAGCCCAGAGTTAGTAGAAGGAAAAATAAAAATCAGAAATGAAATAAATGAAATATAGACTTAAACAATAGAAAAGATCAGTAAAACTAAGAGCTTTTTGAAAAGATAAAACTTTACCTAAAATTAACAAAAGCAAAAGAAAGGGGACTCAAAAAATAAAATCAGAAATGAAAGAGGAGATGTTATAATTGACACCACAGAAATACAATGGATCCTAACAGACTACTATGAACAATTTCATGCCAACAAGTTGGACAACCTAGAAGAAATGGGCAGATTCCTAAATATACAACCTAGAAAGACTGACTGGTGAAGAAATAAAAACCTGAATAGACCAATTACTAGTAAGGAGATTAAAACAGAAATCAAAAACCTCCCAAGCAGTTAAAGTCCATTACCAGACAGCTTCACTGGTAGATTCTACCAAACATTTAAAGAAGTAATACCTGTCCTCCTTAAACTCTTGCAAAAAAAGAAAAGAGAAAAGAAAAAAGAAAAAAAGGGAACACTTCCAGACTCATTTACAAGGGAGGACCCAAAAATCCTGGAACTTATTTATAAAAAAATGTGTATTCTTACATGTTTAAACTTCATTCACCTTCAAAGTATTCTCCATTTGATGTGATATACCTATTGAGATGCTTTTTCCACTGTTCAAAACAATTTTTGAACTCTTCTATTTTGGTGCTTTGAAATCCTTCTGCCATTTTTTGTTTCACCTCTTCAACAAAATGTTTCCCCTTGAGGACTTTTTTCTTCCAGGAAAACAAAAATTCACTCAGGGTGAGGTTGGGTGAACAGGGAGGGTGGGGCACTGGGGTCATGCTGGTTTTGGTCAAAAACTGCTGAACACTCAGCACAGTGTGGGCAAGTGCACTCACTAGTCACCCACTATGAAATGAGCAAATGCATTGAAAGGGTCTTCAAATAAATTCACTGAAGTCAAATTCTGCCTCTCACAACAAGGACAGCTGGTACAGCGATACAGATGGATTCCTATAACACTGAGTGGGGGAAGCCTGCACTACAAAAGGCCCACCCTCCAAAAGATAATTCCAGGTTGGTGGGGGGGCCTGCCTCATACAAGGCCAGCATTACCCTGATACCAGACAAAAGTGACATAAGAAAAGAAAATTACAGGCTAATACCTCTGGTGAATACAGATGTAAAAATCTTCAAAAAAATATTAGCAAACAGAATTCAGCAATTCATGAAAAGGATCATACACCCTGATAAGTAGGGTTTATTCCAGGGATACAACAATGTTTCAACATCTGTGAATCAATCAAGGTGATACACTACATAAACAAAAGATAAAAATCATATGATTACCTCAATAGTTGTAGAATAAACATTTGACAAAACTGAACATTTATGATAAAAATTGTCAATCAAATGAGTAAAGGGAATGAATATACCTCAACATATTAATAACAAGGGCCATATACCAGAAGCCCAGAGCTAACATCACACTTGATGGTGAGAAGCTGAAAGCTCTTCCTCTGATTGGGAACATGACAAGGATGCCCTCTCTTGCACTTTTATTCAACATAGTACTGGAATTTTTAGCCAGAGAGCAATTAGGAAAGAAAAAGAAAGAAAAGGCATTTGCATTCAAAAGGAAGAAATAAGACTGTGACTATTAACAGATGGCATGATACTAGACAGAGGAAACCCAAAAGATGCCACCAGAAACTTAAAATTAATTCGGTACAGTTGCAGAATACAAACCAAGGAGGTTAAAGATCTCTACACTAAAAACTATAAAATGTTGATTCAAGAAATTGAAAACAAGTAAATGGAAGGCTATTTCATGCTCATGGACTGGAAAAATGATTGTTTAAATAGCAACACTGCTCAAAGTGATCTACAAATTCAAAACAATTCCTATCAAAATTCCAATGGTATTTTTTCACAAAGCTAGAACAAACAATTCTAAAATTTGTACAGAACCACAAAAGACCCTAAATATCCAAAGTAATCTTGAGCTAGAACAAAGTTGGAGGCATCATGTGCCCTAATTTCAAACTATATTATAAAGCTACAGTAATCAAAACGGTATGGTATTAGCATAAAAACAGACACATAGATCAATGGAACAGAATAGAGAGCCCAGAAATAAACCCACACATTTAAGGTCAAATAATTTATGACAAAGGAGCCAAGAATATACAATAGGAAAGGATAGTTTCTTCAAAAAATGGTGGGAAAACTGGACAGCTACATGCAAAAGAATGAAACTTGACCACTATCTTAAACTATACACAAAACTCAACTCAACATGGATTAAAGGCTTGAATGTAAGACCTGAAGCCAAACCCTAAAATGAAACATAGGCGGTAAGTTCCTTGCCATCAGCCTTGGTGATAATTTTTTGAATTTGGCAAAGCAAGGAAAGAAACCAGCATTTGGACTACACCAAACTAAAACTGTGCAGCAAAAGAAACCATCAACAAAGGGACAAGATGATGTACGGAATGGGAAAATATTTTTGTAAGCTACATATCTGATAAGGTTAATATTTAAAACCTATAAAGAGCTCCTGTAACTCAATAGCAAAAACAAAACAAAACAAATAATCCAATTAAATGGGAATAGGACCTGCATAGACATCTCTATGAAGATATACTGAAATCCAACAAGTATATGAAAAGATGCTCAACATCACTAGCCATTAGAGAAATGCAAATTAAACCACAATAAGATATCACTTCACACCCTTTAAAATGGCTATTATCAAAAAGACGAGATAAATTTTGGTAAAGATGTGTAGAAAAGGGAACCTTTATGCACTATTGGTGGGAATGTAAATTGGTCCAGCCACTATGCAACAGTATGGAAGTTTCTCAAAAAATTAGAAATAGAAATAGCATATGATCCAGCGATCTCACTTCTGGGTACTTATCCAAAAGAAATGAAAACAGGCCCTGTCTGGTGTGGCTCAGTGGATTGAGCACAGGCCTGTGAACCAAAGGATCACTGGTTCAATTCCCAGTCAGAGCACATGCCTGGGTTGTGGGCCAGGTCCCCAGTATAGGGGGCATGAGGGGAAACCACACATTGATATTTCTTTCCCTCTCTTTTTCCTTCCCTTTCTCTAATAAATAAAATCTTAAAAAAAAAAAAAAAAGGATCGCAAAGACATCTGCATTCTCAAGTTCATTGCATTAGTCACAATTGCCAAGATGTGTAAACAACCTTAGTGTCTGTCAACAGATGAGTGGATGAGGGTGTGTGTGTATGTATTTGAGTGTGTGTACATACATATATTCAGCCATGGGAAAGAGGCAAATCCCAGCATTGGAGTTTGTAACAACATAAATGGACCTTAAAGGCATTATGCTAATTGAAATAAGTCAGACAGAGAAGGACAAGTACTGTATTATGTCATTTATATGTAGAATCTTTAAAAAGCTAAACTCATAGAAACAGTAGAATAATGATTGCCAGGGGTGGGGGAAGTGGAGAGATGTTGGTCGAATTTACAAACTTTGAGTATCAGATGAAAAGTTCTGGGGATCTAATAACGTGCAGGGTGTCCAACCCGCAGGCTGTGGGCCGCATGTGGCTCAGGATGGCTGTGAATGCGGCCCAATACAAAGTTGTAAACTTACTTAAACGTTATGATATTTTTGTGTGGTGGTACGTCACAGTGCATTTAGTATGTGGCCCAAGACAACTCCTCTTCTTCCAGTGTGGCCCAGAGACGCCAAAAGGTTGGACACCCCGATGCAACATGGTGATTACAGTTAACAACACTGTATTATCTACTGGAATGTTTCTGAGACAGTAAGTCATCAGTGTTCTCACCACAAAAAGGAAATGGTTAACTCTGTGACAGGAGGGAGGTGTTAGCTAATGCTCAGGTGGTAATCATTTTGTAAATGTATCAAATCAACACACTGTACACCTTAAACTTATACACCGTTATATGTCAATTATATCTCAGTTAAGCTAGGGGAAAATGAAAACAATCTAAAAATGCTTATCAAGAGACATCTGGTTCAACAAATTACAGTAAACCCATACAATAAAACACCTGCCATCTTTAAAAGAACAAGGCAGTTTCCTGTGAGTGTCACTGCAGCAATATCTCGGGTAGGTTGTTAGTAGGAAACCAAGGCGCAGAGCAGTGTGGACTGTGAGACACGAGAATGTAAAATATAGATTCTGTATGCATATGCTGTCTTTGGGAAAATATATTAAAAACTGGAAAGGATGGCTGTGTCCAGAGGGGACAAGGGTGAGATTTATGTGTACCCTTTTGTAATTTCTGAATTATGTGTTATATGTTTATTTTTAAAATATTCTCATCTCCCAACTCCCTTCTCCTACCCATTCTACATGCTACTATCAAGAATACATTTTCTAAAGTAAGGCCTGAGTTGCCAGTCATCTCTGCTTGGAATTATCCATCAGCCCCCAACACATACCCTGTGATGCAGTACAGTGGTGACAAGTCGCCTGCACTGGTTTCCTGTCCTTAAGCTCACAATAGTGGGATCTCTGCTGCACCTGCCAGACCCCCCCACCCCGACCAGGGACTAAAGGAGTTGTTCCCTCAGATTCTTGCAGTGTTGACAGCCCTCAGCTGAGCCTCTCTCCAGAAACTGCTGCTGACTCAAGGGAGCTGCCTCACTCCCATCACTCCTCCTTCCCCAGGGTGCCCACACCCAGTGACTGGTTGGTTACCATAAGGGTATGTGACACCAGGGCACACCCAGCCCCTGAGCATGCCTGGGGTAGGCATGGCCTTCGAAAGGCTGCATTTTGTGAGACTGCATTGCAATCCAGCTTTTCCCTCTGCCCAGTCCCACTCTTCCTCTCCTTCCATTCTCGTCCTCAGGTGTTGATCCAAGGAGTTCTCAATAAAAAGACAAAACCTCCTACATATGCATAGAATCACTCAGCTCAGTCTGTGTCCCAGAGAACCCAGCTGGCAGCACTCACAGTCCTCACCTGTGCAAGGGGAGAATCAGGGCACCCTCTTACAGGGCTGTGTCGAGGACTTAATGAGTTTAAGTGGTGATGCTCGAAACCGTGCCCTGTGTTGGTGTTTGAATGTGTCTCTCCAAAACTCATATGTTGCAATCCTAATGTCCAATGTGATGGTATTTGGAGGTGGGCCTTCAAGAGGTCATTAGGTCTTGAGGACAGAATCCTCATGAGTGAGATTAAGGTCCCCATGAAGGAGCCCACAGCACTCCCTTGCTCCTCTGCCACACAAAGGTAAGAATTCTGAGACCTAGAAGAAGGCCCTTACCCCACCATGCTGGCACCTGGATCTTGAACTGCGAGTCTCTAGCTCTGTGAAAAAATAGATTGTGTTTATAAGCCACCCAACCTGTGTTAGGGCCACCCGAATGGACTAAGACATAGTAAATGATCTCCAGGTGTTAGTTATTAGTGTGGGATCTTCTAAAACCCTTAACCTTTGTGATCAGACCTCGCCTGTGCCTCCAGTCTTATTTTCCATCCTGTTCCCCACTTTATGTGCAAGACAACCCATCTCCTGGCTGTTCCCCAGCACATCCAGTTCTTCCCCATCCTGGGCCTCTGCCACAGCCCTCCTCCCTCCTGCAAGGCTGGCTCCCTCACCTCTGTCTGGCAGTGCTATCACCATGCTGCAGGGTCCTCCATGCCACTGCCCACGGGGCCTTCAGCTGTACATCATGCTTCCTGCTCCCATGTCTCCTTAGTGCCCCTGTAGCTGTTCGTCCAGCACATACCAAGCGCAGCGCAGCACCGACGTGCACTCACTGCCCTGTTAGGTTGTAGACTCCTGAGGGCCAGCTCGACCTTGCTCTTTGTAGCCTTGTTGCCCTGGCCACTTTAGGCATACAAGGCAACATCTGAATCAAGGTAAGTGTTCCAAAAATACCTGTCATTTAATAAAGAGCTTTGGCCTCCTGGGGCTTCCACTGTTCTGGGGAAGACCATGTGCGCAACACTGCCCTCTTCTGGCCAAAGAATCCCCTCAAAAAGAAGAGGTGGGCAGGGAGACCCTGGAGAATTCATTATAGTTGACCCCTGAACAGAGCAGGAGTTAGGGACGCCAACTCCCGTGCAGCTGAAAATCTGCATATAACTTTTGACTCCCCCAAAACTTAGTTGTCTTGTGGTATCCCCAAGTCCCTATATAACATGGCATAGAACGATGAGTACAGTGAGCCCTCCACACCTGTGGTTTCCCAAACACAGATCCAAATAGCACAGGCATTTACTCATTTTAAATCTGCATATAACGGCCTGTGCGGTTCAAACCCACGCTGTTCAAGGCTCAGCTGTGTTTATCTGTATAACTGAGGGTTTAACGGGGCCAAGTACCAGGCCAAGCACTTTTTATCCACTCTCATTAAGTCACGGCCTTTCTAAGAGTTACAATAGATTCTTCAATTGAAAATGGGATGAGGACTTCTGGCAAATGGAGGAATAGGTGGAGGCACCGTACCTCCTCGCACAACCAAGATTAGAACAACAGTAATTTACAGACAGAATAACGCCCAGATCCGGCAGAGGATTTATCTGAATGGAAGTCGGGCAGCCAAGAAGTTGAAGTAGATGCGTTCATCCGGACTGGTAGGAGAAGACGAGCTGGGCGGGCGCAGGGCTGGCGCGGGTCGGTGGTGCAAGGAGGTCGGGGAAAGTTTGGCTCGAAATCGGCGCAACAGCCATCCAGGGTGCAAGAACGCAGCGGTGATCCTTGAGTATGCAAGCTGAGGCTGGCAGACCCAGAGGGGTGGCGATTGTGGACCAGGGCAGAACTCGCAGCCCGGGAGCCCAGAGAAGGGTCTGAGCCCAGGAGAACGGAACTACCGCCATTGTTTTCTCCCGTCCCCACTCCCACTCCCGCCCCCACATATAACGTCACAATCTAGTGACTGGGGTGCCCAGCCCCGGTAAACACCTAAGGCTCCGCCCCCCACCATAACAAGAGCAACCAGACCAAAAAAAAAAAAAAAAAAAAGGAGAGACAGGGGAAAAATATGTTTTCAACAGAGCAGATTAGTCCCCCAGGACTCATCCTTTTGAGCAACCAAGAAATAGCCAATCTATCAGATGCGCAGTTCAAAACACTGGTGATCAGAAAGCTCACAGAATTGGTTGATTTTGGGTGCAATTTAGATGAAAGGATGCAGGTTACCATAAAAGAGATGCAGGAAGATATACAGAGGAGAGCCAATAGTGAAAGGAAGGAATCTGAGTCTCAAAACAATACAGTGGACCAGAAGGAAGATAGAATCAACCAAGCAGGAAAGCATGATGAAATAAGAATTCAAAAAATCGAGGAAAACCTTAAGAACATCCAAGACACCTTTAAACGTTCCAATATCCGAATTATAGGGGTACCAGAATTGGAAGGGGAAAAGCAACAAATTGAGCATGTATTTGAACAAATAATAAAGGAGAACTTCCCCAATCTGGCAAACGAAACAGTCTTCCAAGAAATCCAAGAAGCTCAGAGAGCCCCAAAGAAGTTGGACCCAAGAAGAAACACACCAAGGCACATCATAATTACATTAGCCAAGGTAAAAATGAAGGAGAGAATCCTAGAAGCAGCAAGAGATAAGGGGACAGTCACCTACAAAGGAGTTCCCATCAGAATGTCAGCTGATTTCTCCAAAGAGACCTTACAGGCAAGAAGGGGCTGGAAAGAAATATTCCAAGTCATGAAAGACAAGGACCTACATCCCAGATTGCTCTATCCAGCAAAGCTTTCATTTAGAATGGAAGGGCAGATAAAGTGTTTCTCAGATAAGGTCAAGTTAAACAAGTTCATCATCACCAAGCCCTTATTTTATGAAATGCTAAAGGGACTTATCTAAGAAAAGAAGATAAAGAAAAGACATGTATAGTAAAAGGACAGCAAACTCACAAATATTAACAACCACACCTAAAGCAAAACCAAAAGAAACTAAGCAAACAACTAGAACAGGAACAGAACCACAGAAATGGAGGGCACATGGAGGGGTAGCAGCAGGGGGGTGGGAGGAGGAGAGAGGGGGAAAAGGTACAGAGAATAAGTAGCATAGATTGTAGGTTGAAAATAGACAGGGGGAGGGCAAGAATAGTACGGGAAATGTAGAAGCTAAAGAACTCATAAGTATGACACATGGACATGAACTAAATGGGGGAAATGTGGGTGGGAGGGGGGTACAGGGTGGAGGGGAGAGAAGGGGGGAAATGGGACAACTGTAATAGCATAATCAATAAAATATATTTAAAAAAATGGGATGAGGACTTCTGTCCAAGACGGAGGCATAGGTGGATGCACCGTACCTCCACGCACAACCAAGATTGGAATAACAACAATTTAGAGGCAGAATAACATCCAGAACTGACAGAAAATTTATCTGAATGGAAATCGGACAGCCAAGAAGTTGAAATAGACCTGTTCATCCAAACCGGTAGAAGGGGCAGAGACGAGCAGCCGGGTGTGGATCGCGGCATGGAGAGCAGAGAGCTGGGCACATAAGGCATCCAGGGGCATGAAAGGCATCTGGGGCATGCAAGATTGCAGTGGGTGGACGCTGAGTATGCAAGCGGCAGCTGGCAGACCCAGTAAGGAGGTGGTTGTGGAGCACGGCAGAGCACGCAACCCAGGAATCCAGAGAAGGGACTGAGGTCCCACGGAGAATGGAGCAACCGCCATTGTTCCCTCCCAACCCCACCCCCACATACAACATCACAATCTAGCGACTGAGGTGCCCAGCCCCGGTGAACACCTAAGGCTCTGCCCCTCACTGTAACAGGAGCAACCAGACCAAAAAGAAAAAGAGAGAGATGGCTCAAACAGAAGAACAAATCAATGCCCCAGAACTCATCCTTTTAAGCAACCAAGAGATGGCAAACCTATCAGATGCACAGTTCAAAACACTGGTGATCAGGAAGCTCACAGAATTGATTTTGGTCGCAAATTAGATGAACAAATGCAGGTTACCATACAAGAAATGAAGGAAAATGCACAGGGAACCAATAGTGATGGGAAAGAAAATGGGACTCAAAACAATAGAGTGGACCAGAAGGAAGAAAGAAACAACCAAACAGAAAAGAATAGAGAAATAAGAAGTCAAAAAAAAATGAGGAGAAACTTAGGAACCTCCAGGTTCATCTTTAAACGTTCCAACATCTGAATTATAGGGGTACCAGAAGGGGGAGAGGAAGAGCAACAGATTGAAAATATATCTGAACAAATAATAAAGGAGAACTTCCCCATTCTGGCAAAGGAAATAGACTTCCAGGAAGTCCAGGAAGCTCAGAGTCCCAAAGAAGTTGGACCCAAGAAGAAACACACCAAGGCACATCATAATTACATTAGCCAAGGTAAAAATGAAGGAGAGAATCCTAGAAGCAGCAAGAGATAAGGGGACAGTCACCTACAAAGGAGTTCCCATCAGACTGTCAGCTGATTTCTCCAAAGAGACCTTGCAGGCAAGAAGGGGCTGGAAAGAAGTATTCCAAGTCATTAAAGACAAGGGCCTACATCCCAGATTGCTTTATCCAGCAAAGCTTTCATTTAGAATGGAAGACAGATAAAGTGCTTCTCAGATAAGGTCAAGTTAAACGAGTTCATCATCACCAAGCCCTTATTTTATGAAATGCTAAAGGGACTTATCTAAGAAAAAGAAGATTAAAAAAAGCATGTATAGTAAAAGGACAGCAAACTCACAATTATTAACAACCACACCGCAAACAACTAGAACAGGAACAGAACCACAGAAATGGAGATCACATGGAGGGTTAGCAACAGGGGAGTGGGAGGAGGAGAGCGTGTGAAAAGGTACAGAGAATCAGTAGCTTAGATGGTAGGTAGAAAATAGACAGGGGGAGGGTAAGAATAGTATGAGAAATGTAGAAGCTAAAGAAGTTATAAGTATGACACATGGACATGAACTAAAGGGGGGGACGTGGGTGGGAGAGGGTGTACAGGGTGGAGGGGAGAGAAGGGGGAAATGGGACAACTGTAATAGCATAATCAATAAACTATATTAAAAATTTTTTTAAAAAATGGGATGAAAGTCCAAGCAAGGTCTATTAAAACAAGAGGACCAGATTTTCTCATGGCTGTTAGTTTGAAGTTTGAACAGACAGAATTCAGTATGCTGGAACCCACATCAAAGAGAGGTTTAAGTCATGTTTTATAATGCCCTCCAAAGGCTGCATTTTTAAACAATATACAAGCAAACAGTGGGATGCAACAAGATCTGTACCCTTGGTGGGACATTAGTGGTCACTTCTGAGACTTCAGCACTCTTCATAAGCATCCCTTAGAGTCCAAGGGGCCAGCTATTCCCTAGTCTGATGAAGCAAGAGGAAGACTACCTTAATGATGACCTCAAGAAACCTGGGGGAGAAGAAAAGGACGCCTGGAAGTGTGTGGGGGTGGGAGGGGGTGCTGAGTGGTGGCAAGGCTGTAGTTATTAATTTGAGATGGGTGGGAGGACTAGGGACCTTGGGGTGTTTGTCATTCTTGACCCCCACAGCCTCTCTGTGACATGGGTGAGGTTTGAATAGCAGCAGAAAGACACAGAAGGACTCTTAATAACTTGCCCAATGTCACCAACAGTACAGCTGTGACCCAAGGACCCTTAACCAAGCAGAAGGTCTTGATCTCTGCAGGAAAGTGGTCTATGTCACCAAGTAGGGAGACTCTAGGCCCCATCATATGATGAAGCCACTGCCAACAGTGTCTCACAGAGGCCCCCCGAATCCTGGCCACACCTCAAAAGAAAATTCCTTTTCATCAAGAAAGCAGCAATTTCTACCCAAGAGCTGTGCTTTCAGATAGGTGTGTGTCTTTAAGAAACTGTCCTTTCTCTGGAATAGTTTCCAAATGTCATCGATGTCTTTAGAAAACTGCTTTTAAAAAATGCATAAAATGTCAAGACACATTATTTGCTTATTTAGCTTTGCGGTATTTTTTGTGAGCCGAGAAAAGGAGGGGGGAAGGCCCGGCCCAGCTGGAACAGGTACTGCCACACTTTCCCTGAAGAAGAACCAAAGAAAAACAAATGATCTAGCGTTCTGGCCCCGAGGCAACAGATTCTTAGGGCACACCCCTCCCTCGGCCTGCATCACCCTGACCCTGAGGTGCTAAGCCGGAGAAAGCACCCAGGGCAGGGGTGTGCAGGGGTGTCTGTGGTTCGTTTCTCCCGGAAAGCTCCACACAACCAATAGGAGCCTGCCGCCCAGCGGAGGAGCGAGCAGTCACCGGGGAGCCTGCTTGCCGGTTCTTGAGAAGGCAAAATGTAGACCGGGACAACTATTCTTTCTCTTTTTGAAATAATACCTTTTAAAACTATTTAAGAAACATGTTTATTGTAGAAAACTTTTTTAAATTATGGGATCAAAGAAGAACAATTAAAGTCACCTAATTCTATTGCACAGAGGTACTGCTGACATTTTAATATACTCTTCCTAGAATTGTCTTTAGGGGTGGAGTAGAGATAGTGTTTTAAACAAAATTAGAGTCATGCCCTCATTCCATTTTCTGTTCTACCACGATCCCTGCGGCCTTGCATCGTGACTGTTTCCTGCACTTCAGTTTGCGCCCTTCCCTTGAGCATTTATTTCCTTGGAAGCTGGGGGAGGCCAAGCCAGGGCTGTGCCTCGCTGCCGCTGCCATGAACTGCACAGCTGGACCCCACCTGTGAATCCTGCTCTCTCTACGAACATGGGCCCATGGGAAGGATGCTGAGCGGGGCATTTTTGCATCTGTGAGGCTGAGTGACTTTAGTGTGACCTTTGGGAGGGTCACCTGTCCCAATGACAAGACAAACCTCTGGAGAGTGTCTCGCCTGTACCTTTACCTGAAGCCTTCCTGTGTCCTCTGGTCTCCCAGGAAGACCAGTCTGCTGTGGGACACCTCCAGAGTCCAGATCATGGAGGCTGAAGGATTGTGTCTGTGCTGCCACATATCGTCCCCGCTAACTGATTTGTGAAGAAATCATCTCTAAACAGTTTCAGCTTCCATATGTTCACTCATTCCAGCAAGGAGCATTCATTACTCCATGCCTGGCACTGTGTGGTGCAGAAAGTTTTCCTGAATTATTCTGCAATATGCCAGTAATCTGTGCATCGAGCTAAACAAAAAGAGTATTAAAAATTACTGTTTCACTTTCCCGACAGCAGACCTACCAAATGCTCGCTGAGAGGATTCTTGCCTTCTTGCCTTCACGGCTGCTTTGGATTTAAATAACCACCTATTAAGACAAGACAAAGTGTACTTTCTAAAATGTTAAAAATGAGAGGAGGAGAGTCCAAAAGCAACATCACAGACAAACAGCTTGCCTTTTCAACACTTTGTTCCTGTTCTTCAGGTTCAAAAAAAGAAGAAAGGGAAAAAAAGGAGAGAGTTTAAATCTAGGGCAGGGGTTAGCCAACCATGGCCAAGTGCAGCCTACCACCAGCTTTTGCAAATAAAGTTTTACTGGAACACAGCCACGCTCAATTGTTTACACGTTGTCATGGCTACTTCCATGCCACAGTGGCAGAACTGAGTAGTTGTGGCACAGTCTGCTCAAAAAAGCCTGAAATACTTTCTCTGAAACTTTACAGGGAAAACATCCCAACCCCTAACCTTGAGAGGGGCTCAAAGCAAAGTGGGGTGCCAAGGCAACAGCTGACCCCCGGATGAGCTCAGAGGGAAATAGCCAAAGGACGAAAGGAGGGTAAAGGGGCAGGAAAACACCTGGTCACCAGGGTGTCACAGGACCCTCCCCAGCCCCACCACACCTTTTCACACAACTTTGAAAACAGTGACTGGCAATGACGGCTTTTGGCCGCCAGGCCTTAGCTCAAGTTCTCGATAATCCCTGTCAGCAAGGATCCTTCTGACTCCATCTAGCAGACTGCTGCCAATTTCAGCCCTTCCAGTGAACAAGACAGTTCTTTCCAGAGTGACTAGCAACTGTTTCTAAAATACTTCCCCGGTGGCACTGGACAGATAAGCTTACTAGAACCCACAAATGTGCACGAACCCCTGCATGTCAATGATCAAAGTGGAGCTCAGGGGACTCTAGACATGCAGTTTGTCAGATCTGAAACATTTGCATTGCGCTGTGTTTTCTGACCCAGCTGAGGGCAGAAGCCAAGATTCACCTTGTCCACGTGCCTCGGGCACTGGGGGCTGATGGAGCGTGCACAGGCCTAAGCTCAGGTGCTCTGTGGTCCTCTGCATTGCGTGTTGTCTTCGACCCCTCAGGCACAGAGGTGTGTGAGGAAGGGCAGCAGAGTCAAGTTAGTGTGAAATGGTGTCCTGCTGGTTCAACACTAACAAGCTGGATGACACCCAGAGCTACTGAGAAAGCTTCCCGACCACAGAGGTGACAACGGGGCAGTTCTTCTGAGGACTCTGGAGGCACAACCTGAGATTCCTGGGACCATATTCAACTTGGCAGCTAATTCTCTGCTCCACCCAAAGTCTGAAAGAGGAGTCTCCTGTGCCAAGAGCCCCACAGAAGGGGAAGCAAGGGCCCCAGGCAGGCTGTGGCAGGAAGGTGAGGGGAGCGAAAACAGGCACGCAGGCCTGGGGTCAGACAGGAAGTCAGGAGGGAGCTGTGGGCAGGTCTGCCCTCCCCACTGTGGCACTGACTCCAGAGCTCCCCTCCCACCGCTCACCCCTGAAAGCAGGGACCATCCAGTACCCTGGGTAGGACCATACAAAACTGTTCAGAATCAGGCAGTGAGATTCTGTCCTGCCTCCCCATCACCTACCTGGCAGTGGGGCCTTGTTTAAGTCAACAAAGCTGCCTGTGCTCGGTCTTTTCTACAACAGGAATAATAAGCCTCTGTCGAAGATTAAATCAGATAATACATGCAATGTATTTGACCTAGCACCTGGCATGGAGTGAACAACAATAAACGGAGCTTTTACTATTATTTGTCCTGAGTTTGAGCGTTTTTTATCACATTGTTACTCCCTGACCACACTACTAGGCTCTCTCAAGTGGCTGCGTGTTCGCACGTATATTTAGGTCCTGCTTAGAAAATCTCTACCAATCCACACTCCTCACACTTTTACCCAACTCATGAAATTCTACTTATTCTCTGAGTCTCCGTTCACGGGCCACCTCCTCTGTGAAGCCTTCCCTGATTCCTCCAGGCAGAGCCATTGTTAACTGTACCCTGACCCACCACCAAGTTTACTGCGTCACACTCTGTTAGCAAGCCTCACTCTCTCTTAGACCATGAGCCCATCTTTACAAGGGTTTCATCTTTTCATCTTGGCATCTAGCACCTAGCACTCGGCAAGCACTTAATAAATGAAAGGAGTGCAGATTGAAATGGAAATAAGTTCAATGACTTAAAAATGGGCAACAAATGGACAAGCAGGAGCTACCTCTGGAAAGTAGGTGCCAGGCTCATCACGATCCTTGTGAAGCCCTGTTTCCCAAGAAGAAAGTCAGTTTTGACGGCCTGTCCTGGGAAGATTAGGAGCTGGCCTTAAAGATTGCTGAAATTAGTGCATGTTTTCCCCCCAAGTTCTCCCCACACCCCTGACTGGGCTAGTTTATACATCTGTACCAAATCCCACAAAAGTTGCAGGTCATGGTGGAGATGAGAAAAGACAGTGAATTTCAGAGGGGAGATGCCAGACTGCAGAAAACTTGGGTACCTTAGGGGACAGGGTCACAGTTGAGAGGCTGGCTGCAGAGGGGCCTGGGGAGGGGAGGGGCCTTAGATAGCCCAAGCTTAAATCGTGAATTGATGGTGATTAAAACCAGAAATGACTTCACTGCCTTGGGTCGACTCCTGCCATCGTGGAAAGAAAGTTTATTAGTAAAGTTCAGCTACAGAGAAATACATTTGTACCTTTAGATAAATTCCCTCCAAAGTGCTGCCCAAAGTGGGGTCCACAGGGTGCTCAGCTCATGAGAAGCTTGCATGGGAGTGAAGGGGTTTTCCTAGTCTAACAAAGTTGAGAAACACAACGTGTTGCATCTCCCTCTGAGGCAATGCTCATTAACACGTCAGCCCCTGCACACTGGCCCTGGAGTGCGTCAACCTCTGTGACCCCGTTTGATCCTGGATCTCACCTGCCCCAGGCAGAGCCCTCCAACAGACACCGAGAATGGACCACAAGCTGCAGAGATTTCATCTTCTTGGTCCTGAAGGGGAGCAGGCCCCCTGACAAATCCAGTGAGCTATGGGCACCCTGCTACATTTTTCCCAGTGGATTTTTTTTCAATGTCCATAACAAAAATTTTCTTGTTATTGTTGAAAATAGCATAATGAGTCTAGGAGTTCAGTAACTTTTAAAATAAGTTAATTTGAAGATATTTTAATTACCACTGGTCCAAAAAAATGAATGACTTTCTCATTGCATTCCACTAGCTCGCTTGTGCTCTAGCTAGGATCACTCAGCTGTGCGCAAGTGGACTCACCGACGGCAGCTGAGCCCGTCCCATTCTGTGGCATGTCAGTCTTAAGTTCTAAGCTTCTTGTGGGTGAATCAGTATCTCACCCAGGGAATTTTGCAAGCATAACTTTCTGTTATTTATGATGTAAGGAAGACTAGGAAGTGCCTGGCTATATAGCACTTCCAACCCACAATGCTTCTCTGGACCTACCAAGGGGAAGGAACACAGCTCCTTGGGTAAGTAGGCTGCTAGGGCTCACTTAGCACCCAACACTTTCTGGGGTGCACTGAAGAAAAAGTTTCCAGGTAAAATGAGAAGGTGGGTATTTTACTTTTTTAGGATCCCAGAAAATCAGCATCACTGCAGAGGGGTTCCTCCATCTGGTCCCAATTCTGCCACCAATGAATTAGTGACCTTGCTGCGTCATGCATGGTCCTTCCTGAACCTCAGTCACAGCCTCTGAAAGACATCTTCCCACCTCTGATACCCACGCAGGTGTGTTCAAAGCTTCTGTGGGCATCTCAGTCCCCAGCTGGCCAGTCACGGCCAGGGCTGGGATTCCTTCCCATGAAAACAGCAGGCAGGAAACAGGCCCACTGCAGACTTGCTTTCCCTCGGGAGGGATGCAAGCTGTCCATGCTCACTGGAATCTCAGGGTTTTGTGAAGATCTGCCCGCTGGCCTTCTGATATGTGCGTGCTCAGTCTCCAGGGTATCATGAGCTATGGGAGAGGAAGTACGAAAGGACTGATGATGTAGCCGCCTGCTCCAAACCCAGCAGTCAACAGATGTGCTACCACTGGGGATGGGAGCCAAGTTCACTCCTGCCCCTGCCCTGAGTGTGCATCACTGCTGAGTGAGGTGCACTGACCCACTCACTGGCTTTTTAAGCAGCATGTCTCTGGTTATTGCTGTTGCCCCAGAGAACAGTAGTAGGTCGCTAACCACGTCAAAGCTTCCACGCCCCCCTGTGGACCTCTGAACTTGGTCTACGTACACATGGCAGTCCCCTCTGACCTCAATGCCTACTAGTGAGGCTGCTGAGACTGGGAAGGTTGGACGTGGACCGCTGGGGTCCACCAAGGTGGGGAAGCCTAGAGGAAGACTGGCCCAGAGCAAATGCTAGCCTGTTCCACCCCTGCTCTCTCTCCAACAGAGCTGTTGGCTTGACCCCTCTCTGATCTGATGTCCATTTCACTGGGGACTTACACGTCCCAGGTTCGAAGTATTTGGGTTCAGTCTCCAGCCACCCTCCTGCAAAGGGCAACTAAGGACCAGGCCCTACTTTTTCTCTCAATAGCTGGTGTGTTTTCCTGGCATCATCACCACTGGCTGAAAACCCTACAGGGCTCCTGCCACCCGCCCTGCCGGGGAATGTGATGAAGATTTACGAGCTGTGAGGGCAATCCTCTTTACTTCTCAGGGACTGACAGACAACTTGTCCATGTGGCCACATCCAGGGCCTGACTCAGCTGAAAGTCTGCTTGGGAGAACTTTTCAAACCCAGAAACTGGCTTTTCTGCTACTGAATCAGGACAGGTGGCCCTGCACGTGCCAAAGAATGAAATGAGACTGCTATTTGACACCACACGCAGAAACTGACTCCAAACGCACTGAAGACTTAAATATAAGACCTGAAACAATAAAATACGTAGAAGGAAGCATAGGTATTAAACCTGTGGACCTTGGTCTCCAGAGAGGCTTTTGTGAACTTGACCCCTAAAGCAAGGGAAGTAAAGGCAAAAATAAACGAATGGAACTACATCACACTAAAAAGCTGCAGGGCAAAAGAAACCATCGACAAAACAAAAAGGCAGCCAATAGGATGGGAGAAGATGCCCGCAGTATCTGATAAAGCGCTAATATCTAAGATATACAGAGAATACATACAACTCAACAACAACAACAAAAATCCCATTAAAAAATGGGCAGAGGCTGAACAGATACTTTTCCCAAAAAGATATACAAATGGACAAGAGACATAAGAAAAGATACTCAACCTTGCTAGATATAAGGGAAACACAAATCAAAACCACAATGAGATACCACCTCACACCTGTCAGAATGGCGATTCTCAACAAGACAGGTAATGAAAGTGTTGGCAAGGATGTGGAGAAAAAGGAACCCTCATTCACTGCTGGTGGGGATGCAGACTGCTGCCAACACGATGGAAAACAACTGGAGGTTCCTCAGAAATTAAGACTAGCACTACCATAGGACCCAGCAACCCCTCTTCTGGGTGTCTACCTGAAAATTTTGAAAATAATTATATGTTCACCCTTATGTTCATTGTAGCATTATTCACAATAGCCAAGACATGGAAACAACCTAAGTCAACCTAATTGTCCCTTGATGGATGAGAGGATAAAGAAGATGTGGGCCATGTATACAATGGGACGCTACTTAGCCATAAGAAAGGATGAAACACTGCCATCTGGGACAACATGGATGAACCACGAGAATATCATGCTAAGCAAAATAAGTCAGACAAAAAAGGACAAGAACCCTATGATTTCACTCATATGTGGGATAAAAAACAGAAAGCAACAAATAAACACACAAAACAAACTCATACACATAGACAGCAGTATGGTGGTTACCAGAGGGGAAGGGGTGGGGAGGAAGAGAAGGGTACAGGGGGCCAAATCTATTGTGAGAGAAGGAGGTTAGGCTCCGGGCGGTGAGCGCACACTACACTATACAGACATTGTGTTGTAGAACTGCACGCCTGGAACTTACATGATGCTATTAACCAATGTCACCCCAATAAACTTAATTTTTAAAAGAGAGCCGGGGCAGGGATTTAGTGGGCCCTCGCTTCAAACCTGGCTCTGCCTCTTGCTGGCTTGGCAGGCATTTTTCTTCTTTCACACAGTAGAGATGCTGAGAAATTGTTCAGAATGTGCACAGCTTCACTCAGTAGACCTTAAAGCCACTCAGTGGTAACTGTTATTCCTACAGACTGCTGGGCTATCAATAACCTCCTGTCCAAAATAATTTTCAGTTAATATTTTATTAGGGACAATATTATTGGAAAACCTTGAAACAACAGATGAGAAGTGGATACTAAAGCACTTAAGTGACATGTTTCTGCTGACTTTCAAAGGCTTCCTTTCTGGCTTGGTATCTGGCACAAGTCCTTGCAAACCCGAAAGTTTCAATAACACAGTCAGGGCACAATTGCCATGTGAAGGGCATTAGATTACAGAATCCTACCCAGTGCAAGGTTATGACCAGACTCTGTGACAAGTGAAAAATGGATATTAGCTGTGAGAACTTACAAACATGCCTTAATTGTTGTTCCACTCTGCAAACGGGTCTAAATTATTCCTAGCAACCTCTTCAACAATTTGCTATTCCATCTTCCAGGGGTGCTGTTTTGTGATACTGCATGGCAGGCTTGCTCTCATCCTGTTTCCTGTCACCTCATCAGATATCTTTCCCCACCTCCCTGTGCGTGGCCTCCCCCCATGACTCCATCTCGGTACCTGCTTGTGGCCCGAATGGCCTCGGACAATCAGGTTTACCCAGTAATGGTAAATAGTCTCTTTCTTCTACCATAAAACTGTGACAACAGCCCCGCTGCCTGACACAGTGCTTGGTGCACCGTGAGTGCTCAAAGGCATGACTGAGGAATGAAGCGACGGATTCCAGAATGATCAGGTGCTGGCTGTTTGTGACACTGGACTCCTGAGAAGCAGACAGTAAAAAAAGTCACCTATCATGTTACCACTAGAAGACCACCTTCATTTTTTATTCCTGGCATGATTATTTCATCCTGGTTATAAACACACCATTTTCAGTTTTGCTTTTTTTAAACTTACATTTTACAAAAAAACTTATAATCCAAGGGTTTCATTATTCTAATGGCTGCAACTATTTTACTCTTTCATTTACTTAGCTTCAGCTTTTGTTGGGCACACAGGCCATACCTAGGTGTTGTACTATTTTAAATAACATTCAAGAAAATAAGACACTGTGTTTATTCTTTATCTGGATTATTTCTTTAGGGTTGACACTTGGAAGTGAAGTTATTAGATTATTAGATTAGAAGTACTAAACATTTCTAAGAATTTTACTTTATGTTACCAAATTGTTTTCTAGAAGTATTATACTAATTTAAGGTTTAATTTTCATGCTTATTTCTTTAATTTACTAGAATGTATTTGTGTACATGGTATGATAATAGTATATAAATTTTTTCTAAAGAGCAAATTGATTCATTCCCCCACATTTTATTGAGTACCCTCCCTTGCCCACAGATCATATCACCTCCTCCTTAGACTTCTGACTGGGCCTCCCCCATCCTGTGTAGCTGTGGGTTCCTATATCCATGCCATGTGGCTTTCATTAAGTTAGTTTGAATATGCAATAGGATATTCCTCTTTTTCAAAAATTTTTGGCCAAACTCTTTAAAACCCAGGATTCTATCATAATATTAAAATTATAGTATGGAAACTATGCAGCTCTACACATATTTTGAATGGATCAAAAGCTACAGACTAATATTTGATAATGACAATGTTAAAAATTAGAGTATATGCTTTCCTGATTTGTCTTCCTGCCCATTGCTTTTTCTTAGATACACTCTTGATTCTATCTATGTCTTATTCCTAGTCAGGGAATAAAGCCATAAAATTTTATGTTTCATTCTTCATTTAACCTATAAAAGTTGTATTTTCCACTCTTCTCATGACCCATCTATGAAAATATGCACAGATGTTCCTAATGGGGACAAAGAAGGACGGCCACTGCGGAACTGCAGACTCGTTTGTGAGACTGGAAAAGTGGGAACAACTTGCATTCCTGTCAAGAAGGGAATGGCTAGTAAAGAACTAGGGAATCTTACGTTTGTGACAGCATGAATGGACCTAGAGAGCATTATGCTGAGTGAAATAAATCAGACAGAGAAAGACAAATACCACGTGATTTCACGCACATGTGGAATCTAAAGAACAGTGAACCAACGGAACAGCAAGACTCAGAGAGACAGAGAACAGACTACGGGTTGCTGGAGCGGAGGGTAGGACTGGGGGACTGGGTGTAAAAGGTACAGGGAGTGAGAAGTATGGTTGGTAGTTACATAACAGTCATGGGGGTAAAAAGTTACAGCGTCGGGAGTATAGTCAATGATACTGTCTCGTGCCAGGTGGGTCCTGGAAATATTGGGGGGAAACTGTGAACTATATGATTACATAACCACTCTGCTGTACACCTGGAACTAATACAGAATAATACTGAATATAAACTGTAATTGAAAAATAAAAAGATAAAATTTTTAAAAGGGAATAGTTAAATAAACTATATCACCCCCACCCCATGAAATACCCTGCAGAATTAAAGGATGAGGGGAAAGAGCTCTTATAAATATATCAAGTGAAAAAAACACAACCACCAAATTTTAGAACCATTCCTATAGTATGATACCATTTAAGGAAAAAAAATGCCACAACACTATTTTTTAGCATTAAAGATATGTATTTTATTGCCAAACTCAAATACTGTAAAGCCAATACTTATGAACTCCATTTAAAATGAGCCATTGGATTTGACAATAAATGACAGTCTTTTGGTACTAATCTTCCTTTTCATGTCAGCTTTTTCAAACCACAGTTTGCATTCAAAGAAAACCTCTTTTTAAGGGCCCACATATGGCATGTAAAGCCCCAGCCAGAACTGGGAAGCATCTTTACCTCCAGCGTGGTCATGTCTGGGGGGGGGCATGAGGCTGTGTGTGAAGGAAGCTGTGTTTTTATTTGTAATGCTTACATTTTTGCACAGATAATATTTCCACACCTGTCTTTCTAGTGCCATTAGAAATTAGTAAATAGTTTAAAAGCCATTCTCTTTAAAGGGATTATCGGGGGTTGCATTTCTCTTGCGTGCACCTGGGTGCCACAGGTCACATGGTCCCTTCTGCAGGTGCTCCGTGCAGACTCAGCCTCCACAGAGCACATGAGTGATTGGCACACGAGTGATCAGCACACTGCAGCAGAGAGGGGCGCTTGGCCCCCAGGGAGATGTGCGATGACTACGTCCTAGCCCTGCAGGAGCTACAAGGACTTGCAGATGCCGTTTTAGGTTAAAAAAAGCCCAGCTTGGGAAAGAGTGGGGGCTTGACCAGGAATTGGCACCGACTTACCGCAGACGCAAGCAGAAGCTAGGCTTCCCCACCGAGCCTCCCGAAGGAGCAGTTGCTAAGCCTGCTAACTGCCTGGGGACATCAAATGTAGATGTGGCCCTCGGAGCTGGTTCACAGCTGTGGGGGGGAGTAGTCATTTACCCAGAGAACTAAGGTCCTCAGCCTTGGGGCTTGATCTTCACTAGATTCTGGCATCAGAGAAAGAACAACTGTCACTACTACTAACAGTACTTACTATGTGCCGGGTCCTGCACTAGGCATTTTGGATACATTCTCTTACTAAATTCTGACATTCAGCCCACACAGTAGGTTGTACTACTTTCCCCATTTTAGATTTAAATAAAGCTTAGATTGCTGAAGTCACTTGCCTAAGGCCCATGGTCTGTGATAGAGCTTGAACTTGAAATCAGACCATCTACCTTAAAAGGTTGTGCTCCCATGCTCTTAAGCTCTGTGATAAACTCCTAATGTCTTCAGATCAGCTTTCATTTGCAAACCAGAAGCTCCAGTGGCAGTTTCAGGAGCCTCTGCCCTCCCCTCGGCTCTCCCTGACCCCTGGCAGCACACACAGGGCGCGCTCCTCACAGCACAGCCGCCTTCCAGCTCTTGAGAAAACCCCAGGCAAACCACACATGATACTATTTGTCTGGGACATGGTGGTTTCAGTTACCAAAAAATAAAACTTAAAACCACCATTCCAGATGACCGCCTTCTCATCCTCTTCCATAATCCCACTTGTGAGCAATCTGGATATTCAATTTAAAATGAATTAAGGAAGCAACTTAAGTGAGGAAGAATGGCAGCCCCAGCCTTTAAAAACTCACAGTTAATGAACATCAAATTCCACTCTAGTCCCTGAGAAGGTGACCTTTGGACTCATGAACTTGATCCATCCTCTGCGGCCAGAGCCACCTCTGTGCCGCAGTCCCATCCCAGGGCCGTGCATGGCTGCTCGTGAGGCTGGCCCAAGAGAGCGGGCCCCAACAGGGTCCTCTGATTGACTGAACTTACAGCCAAGAAGCCCTGCCCACTAATAGACTTCACTGATACGAGTAGAAAAGCCAGGCCCTATTTTTTAAATGATTTTTTTATTGTGGCAAAATACACTGAACATAAAATTAACCATTTTTATGTGCATAGTCCTGTGGCATTCAGCACATTCACACCATTGCACAGCCATCACCACCCCACCCACCGCCAGGCCTCGCCTTTGGACTCCCGGAGTGCTTCCTCCCAAACCCTAACTTCTACGGTCTGTTTCCACCTCTGCCCTTGCAAATTGATGTCCACTCTCCAGATGGTCCTCTGCTTTCTCCAGAGCTGCGGTGTTCATGGCCACCCTGCGTAGTCTCTGAGGGCTTCTGGGGCCTCCTTCCAGGCCCGGCCAGACCTCCTGTCCAGAGGGCTCAGGATCTGCCGCTGGTGCTAACTCCAAAGCCTCCTACTAGCAGGCCCCTCCTCCAACCTCTCCCCTTCTCAGCCTCCTCCATGCCAGGAGATGCTTTGAAGCCACATGCCCTGGGTGACAACATGGCACCTCCTTAGCAGCTACGTGGCCCTGAGCAGTTGACCAAACTTTGGGGAGCCTATTCACCCTCCCCAAAATCAGGCCATGGAATCAAACTGCTGGGGTGGTTGTGAGGACTGGAAATGAGACTCATCAAGTGCCTGGTGCCTGGAAGTCCATGTCATACGCTGTCACACTCTGCCTATTAAGTCATCCTGACCTGCTGATCCCTCTCCAGCGTCCCCTCCCTCCATCACTTTCCTTCTTCCTCATTTCCTTCTTCCCACAACATCCTCCTCCACCCCCACCTCATTCTCCACCTTCCATGGGAACCCAGAAAGTTTATGTTATCCCAGGAGGGGTAGAAACTAGCAATCTGACTCTGCTGCCTGAGCCCCAGCGAGCCCACGTTTTTCCTTTCTCCCCTTTGGCTGAATCTGGCAGAAAATGCCCACTTGGGTGTCATGTCTCAGAGTGTGGAGTGTAAGGAGGATGATTCACCAAAAGCCATTTTACAGCCTCACAGGGGATCCTGGAGTCTGGAAAACATGCTCTTCTTCCGATACTTGCCAAATGTTCAACAGACAAACGTGTGATATCCTTTCCTGGCCTTCCCCCTTGCTGAGATAAGAAAGACAATCTCTTGACAGGCCTTGAAGAATAAATCACTTATTTTTAAAAGTCAGTCGGGGGGAGGAGACCATCTGGATGGAGGCTTTGAAAACCTGAGAACACAGGAAAGAACTGAGTAGACGAAGCCACATTAGAGTGGCCTCCGACAGACGTCCCATGGGCCCCCCATCTGTAAGTTTAATTTTCTAGATGGCAAAGGTCTCTCTGGGTGACAGCCCCTTACTTGGGGAACACATGCTGGCCAACACACTTGCATTTTGTCGTTTCTCTGCTCAGAAACCTTCAAAGGCAACCAGAGCCCCAGGGGACCGTCCTCACTTCACTTCCTAATGTGACATCATTACTCTTTCAGGAGCACTAGATTACAGGCACCCTGAACTAGTCTCGCTGCTCCCCAAACACACCCCGAGCATCACATCTGAGCCTTTGCTCTTGATGCTTCCTCCACCTGGCGTGTCTCCCACCACCACGCCTTAAACAGCATGCTCTCCAAGGCCAATCTCTGATGCCACCTTCACTGAGCCTGTCCTGGATCCCTCACCTGACTGGAATCCACCCTCTCTCTGGACTCCCATGGTGCTTGGAACCTCCCTTTTTGCATTTATCTCACAGAGGCAAAAATGAAAACCAATTATGTTATATTTTGTTATAAAGTTCATATGCCTTTGGGTTATATATCACAGTCATGTACATACTCGTCTTCACCTCTGTGCTCAATGATGAGCTGTTTGAAGGCCACAGGTGTGTCTACTCCTGGTCTCCATCACTCACCACCCTCTCTCTATGCCTGAAACTTGCTGGGTACTCAGCAAGCACTTGCTTGTTAAGCTGTACAAGTCAATAACCCTACTCTGTGCACACGGTCTGTGGACACAACCTCCTGTGCCACGTGTGTCTTTGCAAACAGTGGTGAGGGTGCCTGGACTCAGCGATGCAAACACCGACCTGGAAGAGCTACCCTTTGCAGGGAGAGCAGAATGTCCTCCCTTTGAGAAACTGAAGAAACACTAAGTCTGGGGTGGGATTCATTTGTGTGCCCAGTGTTGTGCCTTGAAGGAGACTGGTCTCAGAGGCTGTAGAATTGCTACAGCCTCAGTTTCTGCTTGAGGCATCCGGTGTCATTAGCTCTGGCTGTGCAACCTTCAGGTGAAGCTCTGGGTTTTTAGAGCCCTTCTCCATCTCCCAAAAAGCTGTCAGGAAGTCAAAGAGCTGGACATGCCATATTTCTAACTCTGTCTTTACACTACCTTGCCACACAGTGTGGCTTCCAACATGACTCCTCTGAAAACTGGCCAGTCAGCCTCCAGGGCAAGATACTCTGCCTGTGCATGGCATGCAGCCCAGTTTTTGTTTTGCTTTCTCCTGTGACAACTACCTATTCTGAAGGTAAGTATAACTATGTACCTTATAACAAAATATAAAATAAATGGTTTTGACTCCTCCTTATGGAATCACTCAGAATAAAGCCATTTCCTCTTTTCCAGGGCAGCATGCCAAAGGGTTGTGCACAGCATCATGCCTCCTCCAAACCTCCTCTATCCCCAGGTGAACATGTCAGTTCCCCAGATCATTTCTCATGTCACATTTTTCAAGACACTCCATGATCTGACCTCTCCCATCTTCAAGATCTGGAATCCACCAATCCATCATTCTCATGTAGTTCCCGCAGCTGAGCACTGTGCTCTAGGGTTGGTCTAACCACAACTGTTAAAGCTCAAACCTTATGTATGAGGCAAGAAGGAGAAAGGAGGGGAGTCCTCCCAGGCCTCAGGAGGCCTTACTGGGCTGCAGAGGGAACATCTGCAGGTGCCCTAGGGTATTTGAGGTGGTATGTCACAG
Source organism: Phyllostomus discolor (assembly GCF_004126475.2). Taxonomy (NCBI): domain Eukaryota; kingdom Metazoa; phylum Chordata; class Mammalia; order Chiroptera; family Phyllostomidae; genus Phyllostomus; species Phyllostomus discolor. Next base: position 68,585,014 of record NC_040903.2, read on the forward strand.
GCCAGGTGGGCACCCTGTGACACACTAGAAGTACAGGACAGTGCTCCAGTCCCAGGTGGGGACTAGGATACTGAGTAGCATGGACACAGGTGGACACGCAGGAGGGGAAACCCAAATAAGAACATCAATCCATGCTATGGCCAAGGAACACAGGTGGAGTGAAGAGCTGTGAATTAGTGATAACAAGCTGGTCCCTACTCCATGCACCGGACTGTGTGTAATGGTAGTGGTCATCAAATTAACAAACTGACATAACCCTAAGCTCTTCAGCTGGGGCCATGTATTTAAAGCCATTCATATATTTCTCAAGTAGACCAAGAACTCTGGTTGAATGTAACCTGAGAATGACAGGAAACAGCGGTCTTTGCCACAAGGTCCAGAGAAAAGCAAGCAAGCTAATGAGGACTCTAGGGTGGCTCAGGCAGGGTGTGCTGGAACTGTGCTCCAGGAGCATGCTTCTCAAACAATGGGGTACAAAGGATGTATCCTGAAATTCTGCATCTACCCACAGGGAGAGAGACTCCTTTCTTCACTGCATCCTGTCTGTCTACTAAGGTAGGAACAAAGGTTACATAACAGATAGAAATAGAAAACAAAGAGCAAATGGTATAGCTAAATTGAACTGTTAAATATGAATGGACTAAATACTAACTAAAAAGGCAGAGATGAGTCCTGGCCAGGTGGCTCAGTTGGTTGGAACATCATTCCATGCACCAAAAAGTTGAGGGTTTGATCCCCAGTCAGGGTACATACCTGAGTTGCAGTTTCGATCCCTGGTGGAGGCAACCAATTGATGTTTCTCACATCAATGTTTCTCTCTCTGTGTCTCCCTCCCCCCGCCCCTTCTCCCTCCTTTCCCCTCTAAAATCAGTAAGCATATCCTCAGATGAGAATTAAGAAAAAAGACAGAAGTGATCAACCTGTATAAAACTAAGACCCAACTATATAGTATCTGCAAGAAATGAACTTTAACTACAGCCAAACAGTTTGAAAGTAAAAGGATAGGAAAATTATATAAACATATCGTGGAAACACTCAGCATAGGAAAGTAGGTGTGGCTACACTGCTAGCAGGCAAAGCAGACCTGAGGAGAGGACACAGAGCATCATTCCTCAAGAAGACAGGACATCTCAGCAAGGCCAACTCATCATGATGACATTATAATCATAAATGGTTATTGCCCCTAAAATAAAAAAATACATGTAGGAAACCTGTATTTAGCATCATAGGCATTAGAAAGATAAATAAGAAAATCACTTCCCCCAGATACCTTTTGTCTTGCAAAGAAAAACAAGTATTTAAAGATTTTCAGAGTATAGGCAGCAAGGAAAGACAGCCCACCATCCTGGTCGTCTTCATATCAGCTGATGTGATGCTTGCCACATCCCGTTTTCCATCTCCACCCAGAAAAGGAATCTTTTTTGTAAAAGATCCCTTTTTTATTATGGAAGTTTCCAAACACACATAAAAGGAGGAGATTAGTACAGTGAACCTCCATATACTCATCACCACCCACCTTCAACAATTCCCAGCATTTTGCCTCTCCTGTTTCATCTACCCAGTGGCTCGTCCCGACTATTTTTTAAAAGCATGTTTCAGAGGCAATCCCAGTTATCACATCAGATGACCTGGAAATACTTCAGTGGGCTTCTCTAGCTGTAAGGACACTTTTAAAAAAGCATAACCATCATACCTTGATCTCATTCAAGAATATTAATCATAATTGCTTAATATCAGGTAATACCCAGTATATTTCCCTCACAGATTCTTTTTTTTATTTGGTTTGTTTAAATCATGATCCAAATAAGGCCCACATTTTGCCATTTGGGTGTTATAACTCCCAAGCCTCTTTTATGCTATAATAATCTCCTTTTCTTATTGTCTAAGCCATTGATTTCTTAAGAGGAACTGGGTCATTTATGCTACAAAATGACCAAAAAAAGATCTCTTTCTGACTTAAAGACCTCTTCCAGAGATGACTATTATCGCCACATAAAGAACAATAATATGGAAGTTTAGGAGGGGTTTCTCTAATACGTATTCTGTTCCAAAGCACTCCAAAGAGATTGCTTCTTATTGCCCAGCAAGACCAATGACCCTCTGGGTAAGCCTATTTGAACCCCATTAGAGTATAGGGACCTTGTTAGAACCATCAGGAGCAAAGACTTACTCTAATTCAACTTCAAGTGAAATTCCATCACCATTTCAAAAGCACTATAACAATACACATAGCTTTGCCCAGCCAGTGTGGCTCAGTTGGTTGGAGCATTGCCCTGTAGACTGAAAGGTCACCAGTTTGAGTCCCAGTCAGGACACATACCTTCAGTCCCAGTTGGGGTGCAGCGTGTGTGTGGGAGGCAACCGATCAATGTTTCTTTCTCTCCCTTCCTCTCTCTCTCTGGAATCAATAAATATATTAAAAATAGTAAAGAGTGGCTCTTTAAAAAAAGACACACAGGTTCTATTGATTTCAAAAGACAGGTAAATCCAGAAAGTAATTAAAACAGAGAAAAGAGGTCTCTGAAGGCTGAAGGAGAACACTGCCAAGCCATAACTAACTGTCTCCCTAACCTGAAGGCCTGCTGGGGCACACGGGAGCCGTGGAGGAACCCAGGTGTGCACACCCAGGGCCTCCCCGTGTTCAAACCAGCCAAGCAGATGAACCCACAACATTGTTCAAATGCAACAATGCAAAGACAATGAGAGCTTGGAGGGGGTGCTGATAGGGGGTGCTGATAGGGGGTGTGGCAATGGCACAGGAAGTGAGTCAGCCAGGGAACTATCTCTACCCTTGCCCACAGCAAACCCAAACTTTGTTCTCTCTTAAAGAGCTGGGAAAGCCAAAATCTTGGGAAAAAGAAAGTTCAAAAAGCCCCAGGCACAGAAGAGAAGACAGGACAAAAGGAAGGAAAGAGGAAGTGTGACATGATCACTATTCCCCAGCAGCTTTGGGCTCCATTTCCTTCCAGTCTTTTCAGGAATGACCACACTTGACATCCTCAGCCAGACACATCAGTGAGCTCAAATGACCCAACACCAGCTTGTCATTAGCCATCTGTCCTCCTGCCCCTCTGCAGGACTGCGCTTGGCCACCACCATAAAGAAAATTGCCTCTTCACGTAGGGAGGCTGAATAACCTCAGTAACCTCCCTCTGGAAAGCCTTTTCGGGGTATACAAATTTATACCGACAGCCGAGTCTTAACATTCAGCCAAGTCACCTGCTCTGCCTCACTGCAGGAGGAACTCTGCACACAGGGGCCCTGTGCAGAGCAGTGGGAAGCACCGGGTGTCCTGTCCTCTGATCCGCACGCCATCCATGAAGCAGCACTGTGTAGTTCAGTCCTCCCCTAACGTGGCCAGCTCTGACGTAACAAAGAGCTCTTGTTTCACTGAAGACCTTCCACTGAAAACATGCCCACATCCAAAGTGAGGGGACAGACAGGGTCCCATCACCCAGGCAACCATTGTTAAAGGAGCCTCTTTGACACATGCCCCAGAGAAAACAAGAACAGCTTTGCAGGCACCTGGCTGACCTCAGCTGGAGATGAGTGTGATGGGTAGTTTTCTGTGTCAACTTGCCTGGGCTAAGAGATGCCCAGAGTGCTAGTAAAACATTTCGGGGTGTGTCTGTGAGGGTGTTTCTGGAAAAGATTAGCATCTGAATCAGCAGATTGAGTAAAGATCTACTCTCAGTAAAGTGGTGGAGCCTCATCCAATCCTTCGAGGACTGAACAAAAAGAACAGAATAGAACAGAAGGGTGGAGGGAGGGGGAGTTCTAGCTCTCTGCTGGAGCTGGGACACCCATCTCCTCCTGCCCTCAGATGCCAGTTCTCTGGGTTCTTGGCCTTCAGACTCGGAGCAGGACTTAACACCATTGGTCCCCTCGGTGCTCAGACCTTCAGGCTCAGATCCAGCTTCACCAACTTAATCATTCCCTCATTAGAGTCTTTCTTTAGAAGTATAGAAACCTTTAGACATACAGAATTTAGAAATATTTCTATTTCTGTTTCTCTGGAGAACCCAAACAGAGAACCCTGACTGATACAGCAGGGATCCAGGCCAACTGGGACCATCCAACTAAAGGATGAAAGTTCAACAGGAGAATGTTGCCTAAACATTTTATTAACATGACAGCACTCTGTCATGTTAGACTGACTAGCTACTCAGCCTGCCTCTGCCTATTCTCAAGATCACCAATGGGATGCAAGAGCTATGAGGGGCTCTGATGAATGACTTCCACAGAAGTCATTCCACGGAAACAGAGCTTGTGAGCACAAGGTAACAGCTGCTGCTGCTTTAGTGGTTCCATCGTTTTCTATCATTTTCCCTGGGAGGCCTGGATCCTGGCACTGATGGATGGCACCTACATACCCAGTGCTGGTTAGCATCCAAGGGATTCAAGCCCACGCTGCCCCTCGCTGCTACAGATTCTTTCTGTCAGCCACGTGGCATTAAACACAGTGACCCCCTTGCCCTTCCTGGCACTCCAGCAGAGGTCTTCGCCCCTTCCCTACTGGTCCATAAGACCAGCATGCCTCGAGGCTGACCCCATCCAGACAATCCAGCATCATTGGATCCTGAGCTGGTAGCCTTCACCTCTTGAGGCTGGCTTTTTTTCTTATGTTTATAATGGGACTAACGATGTCAGTCTGAGAGAATTTGGAGGAAATATCAAACACGGAAAACATACGTGGAAGGTCTCTGAAGACTGTAAATGCTGCACAAAACCGAGCCAAATGACCAGCTCGGGAGGAAGTGAAGTTATGTTCTGTAGGACACAGTCAGAGAAGAGCTAGGCCGAGAGAGAATTTTCTGGTTCTGATCTGGCCACTGAAATTTCTTTTTGTAATGAGTAGGTGGAAGGTGAACAGTATTAGAAAGCAGTCTTTGAAGAAAAGATGGGAAATAATGTTTAATAGTTACATTTCATTTTCAAAAAATTACTGTTCATGCACATCTACGTGTTACAATGGGAGACGCTAACCTGGGAGCGAGCCTCGAGGATGGTTCTGAGTTTGCCGTAACTGCAGTCAGAGCAGGTTTCCTGATGGCATCGAACTCCTGCTCTGGGCAGAACTTTAGCCAAATCATTTTCATCACACAGGTTTCTAATCCTTTTAAAAGGCTTTCCAGGGGAAGAGTTTGTAAAGTTTCTCTACAAAATGGTTCAACTTGTTTCAGTTTCTTTTCTATTCAGTGGTAATAGGTCACCTACTTGCGATGAGCACTCTGAAAGTTTGGACGTCACAGAAGCAACGTGCTGCATTTAGCAGGGAGCACAACCAGATATTATTTTGAGGAAAAGCATAAGGAGAGATCCCTTTTATTTATGAGAGGTCACTACCACATTAAGGGGATGGGAGGTCATTTTGACATGGGCAGAGGTCTTCCTGTGCCACCGACAACTGCCACAGCAGACAGCGGCTGCTGCTACTGGGTTAACAGCTGAAACCATATCCTAGAGCCATGGTTCTCACATGGGGGCAATTCTACCCCCCAGAGGACATTTGACAGTGTTTTGGAAGCATTTTTGTCTGACACAACTTAGGGGTTTTGCTACTGCCACCGGTGGACAGAGGGCAGGGATGCTGCTATACACCCCACAATGCACAGGACAGCCCCCCACAGCAAGGAATTTTCCAGCCCCCTATGTCGACAGTGCTGATGTTGAGAAACCTCATTTGAGGAGGGGCTCTGGAGCACAGAGCCAGGGGGAGCTTGTGAGGAGGAAGCTTCAGCGAGGCCTCCAATGGCATGTGCCTGCCCCAGCTGAGACTCCACAGCAAGAGGTGCACATCGATTTAAAGCCCTGACAAGTATACTGTGGTCACAAACCTTTACGAACAAGGCCAGCCCAAATGCAGCAGTTAATAACTTCATTAGTTTCTAATTAATTTTTACGGTGCATGGCAGATATGGTGAAATGGGAAAAAGCCAGAAATTCTAAACCTACCAGCCATCAAGAATTCAGTCCTGCATGTTTCCTCTATGTGGGGGATCTTAATCTGGGGTCCCCACTGCCCAAAGGGCTGTGAGGAGAATTCAGAGACCATGTGGATTTGAGTGAGAAAATATTATAAGTTTATTTCCGCTAATCTCTAACTGAAAAGTAGCATCTCCTTCTATTATTCATGTGATCAAGAAGCTGCAGCAGCACAGCAGCACCTGACATTCTGTCACAGGGAGGTCTCATGGATATCTTCATCTCACGTTATAGTGTAATACATTATATATGCTCATCATTGCTTTGAAATTATAACAGGTATTAGATCTGCTGCCAGCTCTTCTGTTATACTGTAAAGTGTTAATGCAGTGTGTTTCTACATCACAGATTTTTTTTAATATTCTGATAGCCTATTAAATATAGCTGGTTGCCTTTGTAATCCTGAGCATTTTATCAAATGCACTTAAAAATACTGTTGTGAAAAATGGTCCATAACTTCAGCAGACTGTCAAAGAGCTTTATGGCACAGAAAAGGTTAAAAATCCCTATTGGGTGGGGACAGTGTGTGACTCAGAACAAGCCCATTCATAGCTTTCTGTAGTGGCTAAGGGAATGTGGACTATCTCGTGGAAAGTGCGTTCACTGGCCCGGCTCAGACGGAAGGACCACCTGGTTCCCTTGGACAACGGCCACTGCCTGGGACCTTGGCCCACATGGAGGGCTGTGCAACTTTATACTAGGGCCCTACGTGGAAACTTGAAGGCAGACAGTCTGCCCGTGCCTCAGCCATCACCCAAAGGGTTGGTCCCTTCAATCTCCCATCCTTTGTCCTACCCTCAACCCAGCTTCCTCTGTGTTCCTATGCCTTTGATCCAGGTTCCCCACATCTCCCTCCAAAAGCCCTCAAACTCTGCAATATGGAAAATAAATTCCCAGACATCTTCAGCCCACATGGAGAATTCTCCCCCCATCTGCCTACTTAGCTGAAGCATGGCTCCATCCCCCAAACACAGCTTCCCAGTCCCTTAAGCTTCAGGGTTGGAAAGATGGGTTAGCATTTTCCACCCTGAACAATAGCATGTCCACACTGTTTCTCCTCCACTCACATATAAAAACCCTGGGGCTTGGGGACTCATGCCATCTGACTGCATCACCATCTCCACCTCTTCATTTTGCCATCTACTGGTCTTCCAATCACCAGCCTACACACATGCCTGCTTTTCACCCCCCAGCCACACAGTCTTCTCTCCCCTCAGTTCTGCTGTCATTCTAGATGTGACATCAGCAATTATGCAGATAATGAACCTGCCAGTCTTGCCTCCAGTGACACTTACCCACACCCAGCTTCAGCTACTTTCTCCTCTAGATATATCCAATACTGTGTCATCACCTGGAACCACTCCACCTTTAGCATTCTGCATCCCATCCTGACCACAGCCCACTATAGGCAGGATGGTACAGTGTGGAAAGCTTACGCTTCAATGCCAGTCTGCCTGGGTTCAAATCCCAGCTCTGCTCCACACTAGCAGGGAGACCTTAGACAAGTTACTGAACATTTCCATGCTTGTAATATGAATAATAATAGTCCTTTCTCATAGGGTTATTATAAGAGTTAAAAAAGTTAATGTGTGAAAATAATCTAAAATAATGTGTAGCATACACACAGAGCTATTTAAATACTGGCTTCCCTTATAATCCTTCCAGATTTCTCGTGTCCTCACTTCCTTTCCTGGCCTTTGAATACCTGAGGCTTCTGATCTCCTGACTGTCCGTTTTCCCTGATAGTATTCATTTACTTCTACATTCATCTCTTTCCTAATCCAGCCACTCTTTTCCCATGGTTGCTTAATAAATGTTTGTTTAATGGATGACACAATCAATGATTCATAACTTCAACTATGTTCTCATCCATCCCCTTAATCCCTCTGCCCTCTTGTCTTTTCAATAAACACACCCAATGATACACTGGCCCCAGATCTAAGCAGAAATCTATCTTCTCACCTCCTACCCCTGAGACTGTTTCCACTAAAGGTTCAGCATCCAAATTCAACTCTGCTGGGCCATTCTTTTCTGTGTCACAAGTCAACTCTCTTTCTAGTCCTTATAACAGTGACTTCTAGCCTTAAACACTCTCTTCAAGTCCCCTCTTCTCCTTTCACCTCTTCTTTCACTTTTGGAAGATGACTGTTTCCTACTATATAGAGAAATGAAGTCTTCCACATATCTACATAGAGAGAGAAAGACTCCTCAACTTCCTTCCCCATTCCTTAAAGGCATCTGCATCCTCTAATCTCCCTCATTCCAACAGAACAGATGTTATCCTCTCCAGTAGGGTAAATTCCTACACCAGGGCTCAACTTCTGTCCAGCTCATCCAACTGGTAGTGCTTCTAAGCTGCATGAGAAAGAAACTTTATATTTTATAATGAAGGTTAGTTCATAATAAATGGTAGAAGTCAATCAATTCTGTCCAGCTATCAGCTGATCACTAAGAATAAATAAGACACTCTGGGGAGGTCAGTCTCTCTCACACTGAAGCCATGAAGAAAAAAAATTATTGCATGACAAAATACAGAGTCTGAGAAAATCATAATAATTATACCTAAAAGGGTGATGAAATCAAAGCCTGGTCAATCCTATTAAGAATAACCAAAAAATAACTATATATAGCCAATGATTTAATAAAAATATTAACTACAGCCAGCCAAGATGGAAATGTAGGTAGATATACTTTGCCTCCTTGCACAACTAAAAGAAGGACAACAACAATTTAAAAAAACAGAAAATAACCAGAACTTCCAGAAAATTGAAATGTATGGGAGTCCAACATCCACGGAATTAAAGAAGAAACACTTGTTCAGACTGGTAGGAGGGGCAGAGATGGGCAGGTGGGGCAGAGAGGACATGTGGCAAGGTGGCAGCTACAGGACAGGGTGGTCGCACATTTGTATGCAGATAACCCAGAAAGAACAACTGGGGAGTGAGACAGACTGCACAACCCAGGGTTCCAGCACAGGAAAAGAAAGCCTCAAACCTCTGGCTATAAAAACCTGTAGGGGTTGCAGCTTCAGGGGAAACTCCCAGCCTCACAGGAGAGCTCATTGGAGAAATCCACAGGATACTATAATGTACACAAGCCCATCCACCCAGGAATCGGCATCTGGAGGGCCCAATATGTGTGTGGTTAGTGGGAAAAGTGACTGAAAGCCAGCTGACAGCTGAGCAAGTGTCACTGTCCCCTCTTGGACCCCTTGCATACATACAGCACCACAGTGCATCAAAGTGGGTTGCTCCACCCTGGAGAATACCTAAGGCCCTGCCCCTTACAATGTAACAGATGCACCAAGACAAAGAAATATGGCCTAAATGAAAGAACAGATCAAAACTCCAAAAATAGAACTAAGCAATGAAGAGACAGCCAACCTATCATATGCAGAGTTCAAAACACTGGTAATCAGGATGCTCACAGAAATGGTTGAGTATAGTTGCAAAATAGAGGAAAAAGTGAAGGCTATGCAAACTAAATAAAGAAAAATATACAGGGAGCCAACAGTGAAGAGAAGGAAACCAGGACTCAGATCAGCAATTAGGAGCAGAAGGACAAAATAAACATTCAGCCAGAACAGAATGAAGAAATAAGAATTCAAAGAAATGAGGAGAGACTTAGGAACCTCTGGGACAACTTTAAACATTCCAACAGCCAAATCATAGGGGTGCCAGAAGGAGAAGAGGAAGAGCAAGAAATTGAAAACTTATTTGAAAAGATAATGAAGGAGAACTTCCCCAATCTGGCAAAGGAAATAGACTTCCAGGACACCCAGGAAGCACAGGAAATCCCAAAGAAGTTGGACCCAAAGAGGACCATATCAAGACACATCATAGTTAAAATGCCAAAGGTCAAAGAGAGAATCTTAAAAGCAGCAAGAGGAAAGGAGACAGTTACCTACAAAGGAGTTCCCATAAGACTATCAGCTGATTTCTCAAAAGAAACCTTACAGGCAAGAAGGGGCTAGAAAGAAGTGTTCAAAGTCATGAAAGGCAAGGACCTCCATCCAAGGTTACTCTCTCCAGCAAAGCTTTCATTTAGAATGGAAAGGCAGATAAAGTACTTCCCAGATAAGGTAAAGTTAAAGCAGTTCATTCTCACAAAGCCCTTATTCTATGAAATATTAAATAAACTTATCTAAGAAAAAGAAGATGATCAAAAATATGAACAGTAAAATAACAACAAACTCACAACTATCAACAAATGAACCTAAGAGAAACAAAAACAAAAATAAACTACGCAAAAACTAGAACAGGAACTGATTCACAGAAATAGAGATCACATGAAAGTTTATCATTGGGGAGGGAGAGTATAGGGGAAAATGTACAGGGAATAAGAAGCACTAATGGTAGATAAAAAATAGATGGGAGAAGGAGAGGTTAAGAATAGTATAGGAAATGGAGAAGCCAAAGAACTTACATGTACAACCCATGGACATGAACTGGGTGGGGGGTATGTTCGTGGGGGTGATGCAGGGTGGAGGAGAATAAAGGGGAGAAAAAATGGGACAACTGTAATAGCATAATCAATAAAATATACTTTAATAATATTAACTGCAATAATTTTTAAATAACAATTTACTTAACGCAGAGATTGTTAAATAACAGCACAGTTCATCAAAGGAGATTAGAAGCCTTTAAAAATAAAATAAACCTGGCCAGGATGGATTAAATGCCCATTCCAGGGTCTCCACCATCTCTAATTTTACTTCTGAGTAAATACCTCAGACCTAAATGTCTGAACACATGCTGATTTTTCTGACAACGTACAGGACCCTGTTGGCAGATGCTTTACATGGAAAAGGAAATAGCTCAAAATACATCAGACTATTTCAGTCACAGAAGCAACAACGCAAGAAGAAACATAAGGCATCTGGAAAAAAAGCAATTAAAATAGTATTTTTCCCTAAGCCAAACTCCAGTTCACTGTTTCTCCTGGGAATGAGATTTTATGGTTGGGAAATGTGATTGGAAGATAATGGTTGCATTTCAAATACGTGACTGGTACTCAGGAGACCACAGTGAAATGGTCAACAAGGACTTCAAAATCACATGACCTTTGAGAGTTGCACTAATAAAATCCAGAAAATGGATGAGCTCAGATGTCTCCAGAAGCCACTTTAGGGTCAGGGTGGTTCCCTAGTCAAAGAGGGGGGAAATGGTGTCAGGCTGTTGGTATAGCAAAATCAACAGATGGTCTTATGTCAGACTGATCTGAGTTTGAATCCTACTCAACCACTAACTGCGTGACTGTCCTCCATATCTAATCACATTTACTACCTATATTGGTGGTGAGGATTATGTTAAGAAAGAATATGAGTCCAGAGGCTTCTGGTCAAGATGGTGGCATAGGCAGACATGGCTCGCCTCTTTGCACAACCACATCAAAATTACAACTAAAATATAAAGAAACCATTACTCAGAACCACCAGGAATAGAGTTGAATGGAAGTCTGACAACTACAGAATTAAAGAAACCACATCCACCCAGACTGGTAGGAGGGGCAAAATGCGGAACAAGATGGTCTCTCACCCATGTATGGTGGATAAAAATTTGTGAGGGATATCACAGGAGCAAGCAGGCCCAGCCCCATACCAGGTCCCCCAGCCCAGGGTTCCAGTGTCAGGAAGACAAGTTACCATGACTTCTGGCTATAAAAACCAGCAAGAATTAAGTCAGTGGAAGAAACTTCTGGAGCCCCAAACAGTTACTCTTAAAGAACACACACAGACTCACCTACTCAGATTGACTCTCTCTGAGCTCTAGCACCAAGGTGGCAGTTTCAAGGGCACCAGTGGCATACTAGAGAGGCTGAAGTGTCTGGCATTAGGGAGAGCAGAGGCCATTGTCCCTTTTCTAAGTCCTCTCCCTTCAGAGCCACTGAGCCAGCAGTCTAGTACCTATATGAGACTCCATCAAGCTGGTTAACACTGACCTGCCTTTGATATCCCCAGAGACTCTACCCCAGTCAACTTATAGGCCCACCCAAGCTGTTTTTTCATATGAATGACTGGTCTTGGCTCATGCTTCACAACTTCCTAAATCCTATCACACAAGCAACAGCTGGCCTCCGTGAGGTCCATGCCTGGCACTAGCAGCAGCCAGATTACTTTCATAGGTTGGCCTCACCTGTGAATATCCAAACCCAGCACAAGTAGCAGCCTTCTCAGATTGCTTTATAGCTGAGAAAGGACAGCCTCATGCAAAACAAGGGTCAGGGGGCTGACTTTGGCCTACACCACCCAGGAAATCCCAGGACCAGCACACCCAGTGTCTACAGACCACTCTGGAACACTGCTACCCTGCTCCTGCACAGATGATCCTCCACAGAGGGTGAGATTGGTTATCAGTGGTCACAGCCAATCCTTGCAACTGATTGGCCTGGGCAAATCCTTCCCATTAATCTGCCATCAAAAACCAAGGCTCAAATACAAGAAGAGAGTGTACTCAGCCCACATGAAGGGCAAACCTCAAGTACCCAGCTTGAGTAATAATGGAGGCAGTGCCACTGGACCCTACAGGACACCTGCTACAGTAGGACACACTACCAAGACACAGAGTCAAAGCAGCTGTACCTAATATATAGAAACAAACACAGGGAGGCTGACAAAATGAAGAGACAAAGAAACATGACACAAATGAAAGGACAGAGCAAAACTCCAGAAAAAGAGCTAAACAAAATGGAGATAAGCAATCTATCACATGCAGAGTGCAAAATACTGGTTATAATGATGTTCAAGGAACTTAGTGAGGACTTCAACAACATAAAAAAGATCCAGTCAGAAATGAAGGATTCACTAATTTAAATAAAGAACAATTTACAGGGAAACAACAGTAGGGTGGATGAAGCTAACATTCCAAATCATTGGAAGCTTACATTCCAAATCAATGATTTGGAATGTAAGGAAGCAAAAAACAACTAATCAGAACAACAAGAAGAAAAAAGACTCCAGAAAAACAAGGACAGTATAAGCAGCCTCTGTGACAATTACAAGAGGTCCAACATTCACATCAGAGGTGTGCCAGAAGGAGAAAAGAAAGATCAAAAAATTGGAAATCTATTTGAAAAAATAAAGAAAGAAAACTTCCCTAATTTCATAAAGGAAATAGACATGTAAGTCCAAGAAGCACAGAGAGTCCCAATCAAGTTGGACCCAAAAAGGACCACACCAAGACACATCATAATTAAAATGCTTAGGGTTAAAGATAAAGAGAGAATCATACAAGCAGCGAGAGAAAAGCAGAGAGTTACCTGCAAAGGAGTTCCCATGAAACTGTCAGCAGATTTCTCAAAAGAAAACTTGCAGGCCAGAAGAGCTGGAAAGAAGTATTCAAAGTGATCAAAAGTGAAACCTACAACCAAGATTACTCTGAGTAAAGCTATCATTTAGAATGGAAGGGTAGATAAAGTGCTTCCCAGATGAGGTCAAGTTAAAGGAGTTCATCATCACCAAACCATTATTACATGAAATGTTAAAGGGATTTAAGAAAAAGAAGATCAAAACTATGAATATTAAAATGACAACAAACTCACAATTATCAACAACTGAATCTAAAAAATAAAAATAAAAACAAACATAAACTAAGCAAACAACCAGGACAGGAACAGAAACACAGGCATAGGGATCATTTGGAGGTTTACCACTGGGAGGGAGAAGGGAGAGAAAAGGGGGAAATAGTGCAGTGATCAGGAAGCATAACTGGTAGGAACAAAATAGACAGTGGGATGTTAACAATAGTATAGAAAAGGGATAAGTCAAAGAACTTACACACACAACCCATGGACATGAACTAGTGGTCAGTAGGGGAATGCTGGAGGGAAGGGGAATACCAGGCAGAGGCAGCAAAGGGGAAAAATTGGGACAACTGTAAAAAAAGAATATAAGTCAAGTTACTTAAAAAAAAGAATATAAGTCAAGTTACATAAGAGGTGGACAATTTAGTCTTCTCCCTTGTCTCCTGGCTTTAAATCAAACGTGGCTGAATTAAAGGACAAAGAGCCTTTAGTCTAACCTTTGGCATTACTGGTTCTAAAGAAAGATGTGATCGACAACAGGTAGCAGCTGATGGGAATCTAGAAATGGGAATCTGTGAACATGACAGGATTTATTTAGCACTATCCAGTAAAAGGCCAGGAAGGTGCTGCAATTGCAGAGCATTGGTCTCTGATCCCTGAGTAGGAATTATTCATCTCTGACCCCTGGTGTTCTGTGGGTAGGCTTTAGAAAATGAATGAAAGTGTAGTGCATACCTAAATGTATTTTACTGTGAGAAAGTTCATTGCTTGCACCCCATTCCCAAAGGAATCTCTGAGAAAACACCTACTAAAAGTAGTTCAAACAACTATAAAGCCAGATAAAAGGTTAAAAGGCAAAAGGAAGAAGGTCATGTGAGATTACAACAACAAATTCAGGGATACAAAAAACATACATACAAAAGAAGTAAAAACTGATGACAAAAATATAGGTGTGGAGGAGTTCAGTAAAAACTGTAGTGATTTTAGAATTTTGAACTTAAGCAACCATCAACTTAAAACAGACTGCTATAAACATAGCTTGGGATATATGAAGTAACCACAAACCAAACTTTGCAAGAGATATACAAGAAATAAAGAGAAAGGGACCCAAACACAATGCTATAGAAAGTCATTGAAATAAGAAAATGAGAGCAAAAGAATAAAGGAAGAAAGAAGAACTATAGAACTATCAGAAAACAATAAAATGGCAATAACCACATACCTATCAATAATTACATTAAGTGTAAGTGGACTAAATGTTCCAATCAAAAGATATTGGGTGGCTGAATGGATAAGAAAACAAGACCTGTACTTATTCTGCCTACAAGAGACCCACTTCAGGTCAAAAGACACACAGAGACTGAAAGTAAAGGAATGGAAAAAGATATTTCACGCATATGGAAATGAAAGAAAGCCGGAGTGCCAATACTTCTACCAGACAAAATGGACTTTAAAAGAAGGGATACAAAAAGACACAAAGAAGGGAATTTTGTAATGATAAAGGGATCAATCCAACCTGAGGATATAAATTTTGTAAACATCTGTACACCTAATATAGGAGCACCTAAATATATAAAGCAAACACTGACCACCATAAATGTAAATATTGACAGTAGTACAGGAACAGCTACCAATGGATTGCTCAATCAGACAGAAAATCAACAATGAAACAGTGGCCTCAAATGACACATTAGAGCAGACAAGCTTAGTTGATGTTTTTAGGACATTTCACCCCAAAGCAGCAGAATATAAATTTTTTTTCAAGTGCATATGAGATCTTTTCCAGAATAGATCACATGTTAGGCCACAAGACAAGTCTCAATAAATTTAAGATTGAAATCACATCAAGTATCTTCTATGATCACAATGGTATGAAACTTGAAATCAATTATAAGGAGAAAATTAAAAACACATGGAGGCTGTATAACATGCTACTAAGCAATGAGTGGGTCAACAATAGATCAAGGAAGAAATCAGAAGATATCTTGAAACAAATGAATTGAAACACAATGACCCAAAAATCTATGGACAAAGCTAAAGCAGTTGTAAGAGGGAAATTTATAGCATATAGGCCTAATTCAAGAAAAAATAAAAATCTCAAATAATCTAACCTTATATTTTAAAAAATTAGAGAAAAAAAGAACAAGCAAAGCCCAAAGTGAGAAGGAAGGAAATAATAAAAGAGCACAGAAATAAGCAAAAAGAGTAAAAAAAAAATAGAAAAGATCAATAAAAACAAGAGCTGGTTCTTTGAAAAAGATAAACAAAATTGATAAACCTTTAGTTAGATTCATCAAGAAAAAAAGAGGACCCAAATAAATAAAATAAAAAATGAAAGAAGAGAAATAACAACCTATACCACAGAAATGCAAAGGATGATAAGAAAATACTATGAACAGTTGTCTGCCACCCAATTGAAAACCTTGCAAGAAATGGGTAAATTCCTAGACACATACAATCTCCCAAGGCTGAATCAGGAAAAAAAAATAAGAAAATCTGAAATATTAATGCAATCAAACCAGTAATTAAAAACACTCCCAACAAACAAAAGTCCTGGAACAAATGTCTTCACAGTGAATTTTACAAAATATTCAAAGAATTAATACCTATCCTTCTCAAACTATTGCAAAAAATTGAAGAGGAGAGAAGCCTCCCAAACTCATCTTACAAAGCCTGACTTAACCTAATACCAAAAACAGACAAAAATACTATTTAAAAAAAGAAAATTATAGGCCAATATCACTGATTTTTACATAGGTGTAAAAACCCTGAATAAAATATTAGCAAACCAAGCCCTGGCTGGCGTAGCTCAGTGGATTGAGTGCGGGCTGGGAACCAAAGTGTCCCAGGTTCGATTCCCAGCCAGGGTACATTCCTGGGTTGCAGGCCATGGCCCCCAGCAACCGCACATTGATGTCTCTCTCTCTCTCTCTCTCTCTCTCTCTCTCTCTCTCTCTCTCTCTCTCTCTCTCTCTCTCCCCCTTCCCTTCCCTCTCTAAAAATAAATAAATAAAAATAAAATAAAATAAAATAAAATATTAGCAAACCAAATACAGCAATACATTAAAAATTTCATACACCATGATGAAGCAGGATTCATTCCCAGGATGCAAGCCTAGTTCAATATCCCAAATTAATCAATGTGATACACCACATAAACAAAATGGAAGATTATATCAATACATGCAGAAAAAGCATTTGACAAAATCCAACATCCATTTATGATAAAAATTCTCAGTAAACTGGGGATAGAGAAAACATACCTCAACACAATAGAGGCTATATATGACAAATCCACAGCTAAGATACTCAATGGTGAAAAGCTGAAAGCTTTTTCTTAAAGATCAGGAATGAGACAAGGATGTGCACTTTCACCATTTTTATTCAACATAGTATGGGAAGTCATAGCCCAGCAATCAGACATGAAAAAGAAATACAAGGCATCCAAATGGGAAAGGAAGAGGTAAAATTGTCATTATTTGCAGATGACATGATAAAAAACCACACACACACACACACACAAAACTATTGGAACTAATAAATTCAGTAAAGTAGCAGGATACAAAATTAATATTCAGTAATCAGTTGTATTTTTGGACACTAAAAAATAACAAACCATCAGAAAAAAATTAAGAAAACAATGCCATTTACAATTGCCTCAAAAATAATAAAATACCTAGGAATAAACTTAACTAAGGAGGTAAAAAACCTGTACTTGGAAAACTATCAGACATTGGAGAAAGAAATTGAAGAAAATACAAATGAATAAAAGGATATACATTGCTCATTGATTGAAAGGATTAATATCATTAAAATGTTTACAGTAGACAAAGCAATCTACAGATTCACTGCAATCCCTATCAAAATACCAATGGCATTTCCACAGAACTAGAACAAATAATCCTGAAATTTGTATAGAACCACAAAAGATGCAAAAAGCCAAAGCAATCTTGACAAAAAAGAATAAAATTGGAAGTATCATGCTACTTGATATCAAACAATAGTACAAGGCTACAGTAATCAAAATAGCATGGTACTGGCATAAAAAAAAAACAGACATATAGACCAACTGAGCAGAACAGAGAGCCCAGAATTAAACCCACCCTTATATGATCAATTAATCTATGACAAAGGAGGAAAGAATATACAATGAGGTAAAGACAGTCTCTTCAAAAAAGGTGCTGGGAAAACTAGACAGATACATGCAAAAGAATGAAAATGAATCACTTCCTTACACCATATACAATAATAAACTCAACATGTGTATTAAAAACCTAAATGTGAAACCTGAAACCATAAAACTCCTAAGAGACTACATAGGCAGTAAATTCTTTGACATCACTCTTAGTAGCATTTTTTTGATATATTTCCTTGGGCAAGAGAAACAAAAGAAAAAAATAAATAAATGGGACTACATCAAACTAAAAAGTTTTTACACAGCCAAGGAAACCATCAACAAAACAAAAGACAACCTACTGAATAGGAGAAGATATTTGGCAATGATATATTTGATAAGGGGGTTAATATCCAAAATTTCTGAAGAACTCATACATGTTAACATGCACTCAAAAAAATTCTACAATCTGATTTAAAAACAGTCAGAGGACCTGAATAGATACTTCTCTAATGAGAACATACAGATGGTCAATAGACATATGGAAAGATGTTCTATGTCACTAATCATCAGGGAATTTCAAATTAAAACCACAATGAGATATCACCTCACACCTGTCAGAAGAGCTATCATTAATAAATCAACAAAAAACAAATCCTGGTGAGGTTGCGGAGAAAAGGGAACCCTAGTACACTGTTGGTGTGAATGCAGGCTGGTGCAGCCACTGTGGAAAACAGGATGGAATTTCCTCAGAAAACTAAAAATGGAACTGCCCTTGACCCAGCAGTGGAACTGCTGGGAATATATCCTGAGAATCCTGAAACACCAATTCAAAAAACTTATGCACCCCAATGTTCATAGCAGTGTTATTTACAATAGCCAAGTGCTGGAAACAGCCTAAGTGCCCATCAGTGAGTGGATCAAAAAAGTAGGGTACATTTACACAATGGAATACTATGCAGAAGAAGATAAGAAGGAGTTCCTACCTTTTGTGACAGCATGGATGGAACTGGAGAGCATTATGCTAAGTGAAATAAGCCAGGTGGTGAAAGAAAAATACCATATGATCTCACTTACAAGAGGAATCTAATGAACAAAATAAATAATGAGCAAAATAGGGCCAGAGGCATGGAAACATGAAACAGACTGACAGCAGCCAGAGGGGAGGGGGAAGGGGAATAAAGGTGGAAAGAAGGGAAAGGGGTTAGTCAAAGAACATATATGAATGACCCATGGATGTGGACAACAGTGTGGGGATTGACTGTGAAGTGGGGGGTAGGCTGGGCAGAGGAGGGCAAAGGGGGGAAAATTGGGACAACTGTAATAGAATAACAATTAAAAAAACACAATGAGGTATCACCTCACACCTGTCAGAACAGCTATCAACAAAAAAATCTACAAACAAGTGTTGGTGAGGATGTGGAGAAAAGGGAAGTCTCCCAGCCCTGGCTGGTATGGCTCAGTGAATTGAGCGCCCTGCCTGCAAACTGAAAGGTCACTGGTTCGATTCCTGGTCAGGGCACATGCCTGGCTTGTGGGCCAGGTCTCCATTCCGGAGCCTGCAAGAGGCAGCCAATCAATGTTTCTCTTACACATTGATGTCCCTCTCCCTCTGTTTCTCTCTCCCTCCTCCTCCCTCTAAAAAATAACAGAATAGCCCTGGCTGGTGGGCTCAGTGGATTGAGTGCTGGCCTGTGAACCAAAGTTTCACTGGATTGATTCCCAGTCAGGGCACAAGTCTGGGTTGAGGGCCAGGTCCGCAGTGGGACGCACTCAAGAAGCAACCACACATTGACGTTTCCCTCTCTTTCTCCCTCTCTCCCCTCTCTAAAAAAATAAATAAAATCTTAAAAAATAAAAGGGGACACTCATGCACTGCTAGTGGGATTATAAATCAGTGTAACCACTATGGAAAATAGTATGGGGTTTCCTCAAAAATTTAAAAATAGAACTACCATATGACAGCAATTCTACTTCTGTGTATTTATCCAAAGATAACCAAGACAAATTCAAAAAGATATAGATAGCCCTATATTCACTATAGCATTATTTAAAATAGCCAAGATATATAAGCAACCTAAATGTCCATCAACAGACAACTACATGATGAAGATACAGTATATACACACATGTTTAGGAGAAAGAGAGAATCAGCCTAAGGAGTCACCAGGTTATTTAAACTGACACAATAAAGGATATGGCTCTGCTGAAATGCTGAGCTAACTCTGAGAGGGTGGTGGAGGAATTCAAGCCATTGTGCCTGAGATCAGCTCTGGGGCAGCCAGCAGAATGAAATGAGGTGTTCTCTATCCAAACAAACAGTGTGAAGTGCTTTAACATGTTGGAGTTGGTGAACCCCAGAAAAATGTGCATTTGATTGTCATTTTCCCCCCTTACCCTGGGTTTTCTGTACATTAGACTAGGGAAGACAAACAGTTCTGAACTTACCACCGCCTCGCCCACATCAGAAACCCTTAGAGGAGCCCATTCGCCACAACCAGAACCGGCTGCACAAGCTCAGACCCGTGTTTCTCTCTGGGGGAAGGTGTCACATCATGCTCCTTTGTTCAGAGCTGACAGCAAGACCCTCTGGAAGGAAGGAGGGCTTCTCACCCACCACATCTGATTATGCCAGGGCAGCCTGGGTCACCTTGTGGTCGGCAGAGTGTGCAGTGGGCATGGAGACTGATTTCCCTGGTTATATCAACTATGAGTGATCTCTAGCTCAGCTTGTAAACAGTTACTTGGGTTATAAAAGTCCAAGTACAAGCTGAAACAATCCATCAACAAGTAGAAACGGGAGAAATCAAGTTTAAAACCCTGCTGGCAAGGAATGCCAGCACCTTTAGGCAGTTGTTCTTAGCCTGGAGGCTGGGGTCCAGGCACAATGGGCTGTGAAATCAACATAGCAGCTCTCCACCAGCATTTGTGAGTATAGCAGAGTAGAAGAGATGAAGTATCAGGACATCACTTCCATAATTTTGTGAAACTTCTGTTTGGCTCCAAAATGTTCTTCTTTGCCTGTACCACAGCCTAAAACATTGGGAAGCCACTAATTGAATGAAGGATGGAGAACCTGTGTTCTCCTGGGAACCCCTCTTTTTAATACGACCTCCATTGGCACAACATCTGATTTGTTCTCCAGCTGTTTTCACCAAAGGTGGCCACGATGATGCCCATTGGACAGGTAAGGAAACACAGGTGCAAAGTAGGAAATGACTTCTTGTAGCCACACAAGAACAGAGCCAGAAACGATCGTGCTAAAATCCAGTAAGACCCAAAAACCAGGCCTGTGCAGTTCTCAAAGTTCCTGCGTAGCCAAGCAATGAACGGCCTCAAGCAGCTAGTTAGAGTGTGAGTTCCAGGGCACAGGCTTTGTTTAGCTCAGCAGTCTAACCTCAGTTTCTAGAACAGGCCCCAGCACAAAGTGGGCCCTCAATAAATATTGGTGGAAGGAGTAATTTAATGAAGTAATGTATTAGGACATCCCCAAACTCAAAAACAATTATTTACTGACAGACTTTTAGCTGACCCTACACAGAAACCATGTTTCACTGAGGTGCAGTAAATAGCCTCCACTGGACTTAGAGAACTAGTTAGAAGGAGAACCACGATTATTCATCTCCAGCTTGAAATGCTTTGATAGCATCAGCTACATGAAACACTCACCTGGCCCGGGCCATCTTTTAATACCCAAGTTCCTGTCTACCTTTCTAGCTATACCTTTTTCTTCCTTTTCATCACAACTTGAAATATATTTATTTATTTAGCACTAATGAACCTATTTAAATTCTCCAAATTCTTGGGAGTGTAGTATGCCTTGGTTCCATTGCATATTCAGCATCCTTTGTCTTCTTTGAGAGCCCAGCCAAATAATACCATTAAACCCCAGGTCAGGTGTGACCTCCTCAAAGCCATCCCTCATCACATGCCCCTCCCCCCAGCCTCTGCAGAGTTGAGCGAGCTCTCATCTACGCTTCCCCTGTGCTGTGCACTGTGCACCTCTACTGGAAGGAGTAACCCAGTGAGGCCTGCTGGATCCCTCTGCCTACCCTGAGCCCATCTCATCATGTCCCCCAAAATTACGTGTGTGAGGAATATTGAAGCAATGAAATAAAAAGATTAAAATGTACACAGGCAAATGAAATACTAATATGGCCTGAAGTAAAAGGAAAATGGGAAGTGGTTGATCACCTCACAGGTATTCCACAGAGACATTATTAGTCCGCTTCTCCGGCACCAGCTGTTTACACGTGGGAGGGAAAACTCCCCTGCGCCTCATTGCCGCCTTGCTCACAGATAATCAGCTGATAACCAGCTGAGAGGACAGGACCCTCGGGTTTAACCCTGTGGAACTGTGACTTAGGAAGAGCCTGGGGCGCTCACAGCCACTCAGCCTGAGGGACTGCTCAGATGGCCTGACCCCAGGAAAATGAACCTCATGTGCAGGACGAGGAGAGTAACGGAAGCCACCAAAAGGGTCTAGCACAGGGGTGGACAAGTGTTTTTGGTAAAGAGCCAGTTGGTAAATATGTCCAGTTTTGCAGGCCACACAGCCTCTGACAACTACTCACCTGGGGCCACTGTGGCACAGAAGCAGCCACACACAAAATGCAATGACCACCCAAGGCTGCCAAAAAGCCCTATTTACACACACTGAAATTTGAATTTCACACAATTCTCATGAGTGTCAAACAGAAAAACCTTTTTAATGTAAAAACATACTTAGCTACAAGCCATACAAAAATAGGCAGTGGGCTGGATGTGACCAGCTGAGAAGATGTGGCCTGTGGGCCCAAGTTCACAGACCTCTGATCTAGTGTGGAGAAATCGTGCTACGTAATCATGTCTGAAAATCTTCACTTAGAAAACAAACACTAGTTTGTTTGTAAAACGGTAGTTTACCCAGAATGCCCATTTCCTGACTTGTTCTAAATTAATCAGGATTTGCAGAATTGGGATATTTTGAATCCAAACAATCACAATGTTCATGAAAGACTTCACCCAACCCAAATGTTTTTTATTGTGAATGGTCTGATGTTTCCTTTCCAGGACACAGGTTATTGAACAGGGTACATAATACACATCTGCCCAAGTAGGATCCAACATCCAGACGGACTGTTGTAAATGAAAACACGTGAGAGAGCAGGCAGTCCTGGCGCCTGTGCCAGTGTGAGGCTGCGGGACAGCCTGCCAGCGTCTGCCGCCACCTGCCTCTCTGCTTTCAGCACGAGGAATGGCCCACCCACATCTCACCACTGGTCACTCACACAGCAGAGCTTCCCATGGTCACCACACACCCCCTGCAACAGCAAACCATACTTTGATTTTTTATTATGTTTTAAATGTTTAGAATAATTCTGTAATTTTTCAAATGTGTCTGGTGTTTAGACTCCTTGGTATACCACATGGAGTTATGAGTCACCAAAACTGTTTACTTCCATTTTCATAAAGGGTCACTATAAGACACCTTTAAATACCACGCTCTTCTAATGCAAATAAAGTATAATTAACTTTTTAAAGAAATATCTGCCAAGCAACCTGTACTATTTTGCTTAAGAAAACCCTAGTACCCACTCTCTGAGTAGTATTCCACTCCTCTTTCCACTCCATCACTTAGATTCTGACTCCTGTCTGAAAACACCACCCTTCTGAGGCAAAACCAAGTTATTTCTAGGCCTGTCCTTAGTTATTATGGCAGGATATTGGGAGCGAGGAAAGTAAGTTCAAAGTGAACCCTGTGGATTATCTGGTTTGTAACCAAGACCAGATTCAGGAAATTTGTCCTCATTCCAATGACTTGTGACTGTGTTGCCATTCTGCCAAGCCACCATTTCCATGGTCAAAAATAAAAAGAAACTTTCTTATTCCATCATTCCATGCCTTTTGAGGTCTAATGGGTTGTCCCTGAGAGAGCTAAACATGTTACACTCTTCAGACCAATTTTCCTCCATTTGGCATTTCCATGGAGCAAGACGAATTATTAAGATGGACAGTAATGGCCCCGCTACCCATCACAGCTGGGGAGTCGGCTCAGAAACCCAGTGGTGGACCCCGACACACTCCTCACCCCCTTCTCTTACCCTTGGAACTCTGATTTTTGTCACCTTCCTCCTGGCCTTGGGCTCAGAGAAAAGGCCCTTCCCAGCTCCAGAAGATGGATCTTGATGAGTCCAAGGTTATACTCTACACTAATAATGAAAATTACAAATCTTTTGCCACAGTACATGCCTGGAACTTTTGGTGGCTTGGTTGATCAGGGACTCATAATGCAATTCTGGCCAAGGAAATAATGGACCCTTTCCCTGACCATACTTTAGCCATGTTCCCCTGAGCTTCAGCATGGGCCTGTAAGAGCTGCGCCTTTCAGCACAAACAGTTCTGTCCGCCCCACCACACTAACTGACCTGAACAAACTCTAACATGGTTTCCAGCAACCCCAGGCCACGTCCCTGGACCACCCGGCCCCCTTGAGTTCTTATCAGAAAAAACTCAAGGCTGCCAATCAAATTCACCACGTGTTCCAGCCAACAACCTGAGAGGCCCCTGCCTTCCCTTTTCTTAAAGCACTTACATTAAAAACTTACAAGTGTGAATCATCCCATTGCCCCTTTGAGATGTACATGTATCTCCTACAACCCAGGGGTGTCTTTCTCAAGGCCCCAAAAGCCGTTCCACTGAAATGCCACCATCAGGAAGGACAGCAGCCCTGTCTCCCACTCTCTGTTGGAGGGGAGGAGCCTAACTTCAATAAGCAACAGTTAGCAAACCCAGATGGCCTAGTAACACTGACCAGCATACCTGCTCTTTGTAATTTTCCACTTTCCGTCTACTCTTTCCTCTAAATTTTTCCTTTAAAACTCCCAGCCACCTCTACATGGATCAGAGCTGAGCTGGTCCCACAGATGCCTCAGCTTTTCTCCCTCCTGCAGCAGTGCTCAGTGACATCTGCCTTTACCTCCTTTAACTAGTGCCAGGCTTTGTTTTGCTTTAACAGAAACATAAAGGAAATTCTGATAAAGGGCTGCTGGTAGAATTTTTTTTTCTGATCTAAAATAAAGAGAAGTAAAAAAAGCAAAGAAACCAAAGAAGCCCAATGATCCAACTCTATGAAGGAATTTTGGGAGAAGTTGCCATTTGGGATACAGCAGCCATGTGAGAAAATGATTTCTAGAGCTGCAATTTTGTACCATGTGGGAACAGACTTACGGACCAGCCAGCAGGTGCCAGGACCCTGACAACCTGAGCATCTGGTGCCAATAAATACCCATCCTGGACCCATGCTGCCCCCGAGGCTTGTTATGGGACTAATAAACACCCTACCACTTAAGCTGCTTTGGGTGTGGGTCCTGAAGTCAAATGCATCCTAACTGGGTAAAGGGCCTCCCAGAGAATGTGGCAGAAATGCAGTCATACCTTAAGAGTAATACTGACTGTGACTCAATTGTAGGGGACAAAAACTCAATCCAAAACTTTAGGAGAGAAAAAGAATAGTATACTAGCCCAAATAACTAACAAGTCCTGGCCTCATTTTAGATTCCAGCCGAGCTGGACTCAGGTGTGCCAGCAATGCCATCAGAAGCCCCACTCTTCTCTGTTCTCCCCAGTGACAACCTCATCCTCACTAGGTCCACCCCATGCCGTGGTGATGGACCAGCAGCATCAGGCAGATATTTCTCCAGCTTGGCAACCCCAGTGAGAACAGGGGACCTCTGTCTGCACAGTTCCAACAAAAGTCTAACCTGCCTGGCTTAGATTTCTGCCCATTTCTCTACCCACTGACCATAGCGAGGGGATCTGAGCTCTGTTTGGCCAGACCTCAGTCACAGGAATGTGACCAGCCCAACAGGGAAGGGAAACCACAGGAAAGTCAGGGTGCCATTGCCAAAAGCAAGAGGCAGACAGAAATAGCAGATACCCACTCATGGAGGGGATGATGAATTAAATTTTAGACTCTAATCAACAGACTACTGCAGCCAGCCTACTGCACTGTAAACTAGAGATGGCCACCAGTCCCATCTCATTCACCCACATGACAAGCTACAAAGAGTAGAAATATGCTTTATGATTTCTTCTCATAGTACCTGGCTTATAATAGGCACTCAAATACTAATTAGCCAAGTATTCTACCATTTGAATATACAGGGTCAGAGTGAGTCAAGAGTCAGGGTGAGTCAAGGATCAACCCATGGGAAACCATCCTTATGGACACAGTATTTCCTCTGTTCAAACAACAGAATATCAGACGTAAAAAGGTACCTTATAAATCATCTAGTCC
Organism: Phyllostomus discolor; assembly: GCF_004126475.2. Classification (NCBI taxonomy): domain Eukaryota; kingdom Metazoa; phylum Chordata; class Mammalia; order Chiroptera; family Phyllostomidae; genus Phyllostomus; species Phyllostomus discolor. The sequence continues at coordinate 68,610,912 of NC_040903.2, forward strand.
AAATGCTTCGGCTACAGGCAAAAAATTCACACCTCAGAGAAGGTTAGTGACATGGCCTGGACATCAGGGCTACTCAGGGTCATAACCAGGGCTGGAGCCTCTCCCCAGCCCAAGCTTACCACTGTGTCATGTGGCACCCAGAATGCTTCCATGTGAGACCCAAGGAAAATTAAAATTTCCTCTCCTTTGTTAAGGATTTTCTCAATATAACTGTACTGTCCTTGAGGGGTGAAGCAACGAAAACAACAGACATGTGTCTTTTGAATATCCATTGTCTTTGTCCCTCAGCTCTACAGACATTTGTATGGTTGCATTGTTTTCTTTCATGTTTCCTTTGTGTGTTTGGGAAGAGGGGAGGAGGAGAGCCAGAAGGAGACATGAGAGATCACTGGAAGCCAGAAAGAAGTCTTTGTGTCCTGGTGCCTCAGAGGATGGAAATTCCCCATCTCTGGGTTTAAGGCTCATCTGCTTATTGGCCCAGAGAAGGCACTTCCAGGCATGGAGATTTATATTGTGACATTCCGGCCCTGAATGGTGTGAAACCAACAGACCAAAGCCCATACTACTCAATGTATGGTGAATGCTTCTGTAACAGGCTCACGAAGCTTCCCACTGCAATGACAAACCATGCAAACTCAAAACACAAGGTGTGGCAGGGGCAGAAGGGAAAGGTGAGAAAGGTGGAAAATGACCAGCAGGCTCCTGAAGGGGTCAAGGCTACACAACCCTGCCCTACAGCCAAGGGTTTGGAAAGGCCAGCACAGATCCAGAGTAGCTGCTGCCCAAGCTCCGCCCAAATATCACAAGCTTGGGACTTCTCACCTGATACCCAGAAGGAGCCCTATTGACCAAACCAAGGAGGGCAGTACATGGGGAAGCATTCCATAGGGTATAAACCACTTTGCACCTACACAAAGGGAGTTTGGGGTAACCTTCTGACTTCCTTACTTTTACAGTTTGGGGTGGTATTCTTAGAATATGCTATCTCAGTGGGAAAAAATAGGCAGAAGGAAGAACAGAAGTGCCTAACAGCGGGGGTGGAACCTAGAAATACACCCTCCACTTAGCACCATCCAGAAACAGCTCTGCGTGATGCTACACACAAGCATGGGTTTGGAATCCCATAGATTTAAGCCCCAGCCCAGGCTCTGCCCTTGTGAGCCCAGTGGCTTGGGCAAGTGGCTTAATCCCACCTCGTCTCAGTTTCCACATCTTTGACACGCAAGTAGTAACAGTATACATATCACAGGGCTTTTGTGAAAACCTAGAGCCACAACAGCCTGCCCAAGTGACTGCTTCCCACTAAACCTGTTCCCAAGAATGCACCAGGAAAGGAAACAGCAGGTGGGTCAAGTCCTTGCTGAAGACTAGTATTTCCTTGAAAGAAGAATAAAGTTGAGTAGCATGAAAAGTGGAGAAAGGGGGGAAAACTTCTGTCAGTCCTAAATTATCCTAGCTACAGTCCATGGAACAAATCTATGAACAGAAATGGTCATTGTGAGCCTTTGAAAAGATGTTGGCATCCATAATTTTGGGTATTTATTCTGTTGTTTCTTCCCAAAGGCCCTGTGGTCACTGTACAGATATATCCTAGCACCGCTCAGTATATTGGCTCTCAAGCGTGGAACAACTCGGGACAGCTGGTGATGTCCATTAGATTGACGTCCAAAGCGGGACTTAGCATTAGGAAGTCAATGAAGCTTAAGCTTGTAGCACTAGGGAAGCAGAAAGGACCTCCCATCCAAAGTAATCAGCCAAAATCAGTAGAGGTTCTATTACAATTCCCTCCTTGGGGATCCAGAGCCAGCCACAGTCAGCTTTACAGACAATACTCTGCAAATGTAGAGGAATACCCCTCTGACCCTTCTTTGAGAGGGTATGCATGGGAAAAACTGTAAACCTCTGATAAAGGAAGAAATTATAATTTGGACTTGTGGATGCTCAGTGCTAAAGCAGACAGAATTGCACAAATATCAGCTTTATGAGATTGATTATAAATAATGGAATGTTGCTTTCTGAGAAGGCTGGAAGTAAAATTTGATATAAGGCCAAGAAGGATGAAAACAGAAACTGCTGTTTTCATGCTAGAATTAAGACCTCCAAGACTTCTCCGTGTCTTCTTTTGTTGCCCTGCAAGTAAGGGAATGGATAAGACAAATTCTCCTGTCCAACAGACAACCAGTTTTTAAAGTAATTTGCTTTGTATTTAGGAAAAGTACATAACAATCAATAAACCCTCCAAATCTCTTCAAGGCTATAAAAACAAAACTTGATGCATCAACATGAAATGAGCTTTTACCTTTAGAACTGCATCTTCCTTTTTTCTTTTGAAGACACAAACAGTAGCTACAATTGTCCCTCATTATGTTTAAAATGCCATGTGAAGTGGCCAGAACAAAGCCTGTCCCAAATGGTGTAACATGTTGTCAGATATAACAGGGATCCTCTAGAAGTCACACAGAATGACAATGAACTCTAAAATCATTCAGGATACACAGAGTGAATTTTTTCTGGAGTAATGTTTCAAACATGAACTAGGAAGATAACTTTTAGTTATAGCTAAAAGCTTTAAGAAACCATTTTTTTTCTGTTCCTTTTTCTTGGCTAGGATTACTATAGCTCTTATACAGTTTCTTATAAGTATGTACATTTTTCATAAAGAAATATTTAAATTTATATACAGAGATACACAACACACAGTCTTTCACCTCCATTACCCCCCTGCCAAACGTAATAAAATCTTCCCTGATGGTGTGGGTCAGTAGGCTGGGCATCATTCTGCAAACCAAAAGGTCACTGGTTCTATTCCTAGTCACAGCACAGTCCCGGGGTGCAGTCCAGGTCCCCGGTTGGGGATGTGAGAGAGGCAACTGACCAATGTTTCTCTCCCTCTCTTTCTCCCTCCTTCCCTGCCTTTAAAAATAAATACATAAAACCTTTTTTTTAAGTAATAAAACCTAAACTTTTTATTTAAGCGACCTCTGGCTGTTTTAAAAATACTTCAGCAAATGAATACCACTTTCAAATAGTGAAAACAAATAGCTGTGGGAAAGAGGAGACTATTGGGGCTGGAATTCATTAACACATTGGGCAATAGTAGTTTTTCTTTATTTAGAAAGCTGCCCTAACTCCTCCCAGTGTAAAAACTATGACCAAATATGGGCCAACTGCTCACTGCCTCCTCTTTGCCTCTGAACATCAGCTAGATTTCCCCTCTTGTTTATCTTTGGTGTCCATCTGTTTCCTTTTACCTCTAATAAAACAACACCAGTCATAAGACTATTTCAGATTGGTATGACACTCTGAGACTTGCCAATGAGCCATTTATTCATCATGATAAACAAATACATATATAGTACTTCCCATATCCTAAGCACTGTTTGAAGAGTTTTGTATGTGTTCACTCATTAAACCATATGTTATATCATCTATTCCTCTAGGGAATAATAATCCTATAATCCTATAGGGTTTATTCTGTTGGTTGTTTAAATTTTTCTTCCATTCCTAATAAACCATAATTTTATTAAAGTTTCACCCTTTTCCACATGATCATTACTTCAGGTGACCTAGGAGGCAGGTCCTTATTGGTCTAAACTAATCAAGGAGACTTGCTAGGTACAGACATGTTACACACTTCTGGCCAGTTACATGTGAGAGAAAGTCTGCTCATTGTGAGGAGGGAGAAGTTCTTCAGGAGAATTTTTTTTTGTTGCTGTTTTTAAAAGCCACAAAAGAAAAGACTGTGTCCCTCTCCTGAATCTTGTTGGGTCCAGAGTTGGTGCCTGGAAATACTGCAGTCTTCTTGCAACCATGAGGGAATCTGGCCTGAGGAGAGAAGCACCACAGAGAGAATGCCAAGCCAAGAGAGTCGCCCAGAGGGGACCCAAGCCCTGATTCTGTGTCTGGAACTGCTAGAGCTTTGGCTTACTTCATGTGATAATACAGTCCTCACTAGGAAATGTATTAAATGTTTTAAATTAAGCGAATCCAGGTTTTTCTCTTACTTGCAGCTAAAGGCATCCCTAATGATATAATGAACTCTACTTCACAGACGAAGAAAGAAAGAGACTAAGAGGGCAAGTAACTTACCTACAATCACACTTAGCAAATGCACTAAGAACATGCAGGCATTAGGGTCTAAAGCTTACACATAAAACTTAAAAGAAATGCTAAGAGGACTTCCAAACACCAAACATTTTATAATATATATGTTCATACACTTTTATAATCCCACACACTCTCACATCACAAATAATCTTGAAATAATGGTTAGCAAGTTCATCAACTACAGCTCAATACATATTTCTGATTTCTACTCCCAAAGGTTGTTAGATTTTTAAAAATATGTTTATTGATTTTTAAAGAGGGGGGAGAGAAAGGGGAGAGAGAGAGGGAGAGACAGAGAGAGAGAGAAATATTAGTGTGAGAGAAAAAACATTGATAGGTTGCCACCCATATTCACACTGACCAGGGACTGAACCCATAACCCATAAGCATAGGTATGTGTGTACCCTGACAGGAATCAACCCCCAAACTTTTGGTGTATGGGATGATGTTCCAATTAACTGAGCTTCACCAGCCAAGGTGAGAAAACTGTTAGATTTTGACTTTGCTTGTATGTGAAAGATTACAAGTGTAAGTCACTGAAAGTGTCACAGGTACTTAGAAAGGCAAATAATTGTTTTTTATCAAACTCTAATAGTTTTGACATTATTAGTTCATCTTGGTAAAATCAAGTGAGTAGCCATGAGAGTCCAAGTACATAAATATAGTAGTAATTTGCTGTTAACTGCTAGTTTCTTTTCTCATGTGACTATTAGTTCATTAACTTGTGGACACTAGCAGTGTGGGGGTTTCAGCTATGCAGAGATATAATGCAAAACAGAATCCAGAGATGTCTCACCCTAAAAAAGAAGTCTTCATTACTCTACATGAGCTATAAAATGATACATGGAGAAGGTACTTCCACCCAAATGAGACTCGAAATATAATTCATTTTGGATAAAAAAATCATTGAGTTCTATGAAAGCAAACCAAGAGTTCATTTTTTTTAAAGTAGCACCAGACTTCTTTTTTTTTTTAAAAGATTTCATTTATTTATTTTTAGAGAGGGAAGGGAGGGAGAAAGAGAGAGAGAGAGAGAGAGAGAGAGAAACATCAATGTGTGGTTGCTGGGGGCCTGCAACCCAGGCAACTGACCTGACTGGGAATTGAACCTGTGATGCTTTGGTTCGCAGCCCGCGCTCAATCCACTGAGCTATGCCAGCCAGGGCAAGAGTTCATTTTTTTGTGACCACACATTGTTAGGCTTCCACTATAGAAAGGAAATCTATCCAAGTATTTTTACTTATATGTCCTCTTTGCCAACCCCTCCCCAGATGTTCCTAAGGCCATGTCTCCATGTATCTGTCACAGTCTATGGACAGGAAACATCTAGGAGTGATGCAAATGGGTTTTAATAAATTCAGAGGCCACAGCATCAGCTCTTAGGGGCTGAGTTCTTTCTAAGCAGCAGTATCTGTGGGGAGAAATTGCCTCCCTTGCCATCTCATTTCTGTGTGGTGCATTCTTCACTAGAGGTCTGTTTCTGGTCTCTCCAGGCCCCTCATTTATACTCCCAGGAATGGGAATGAATCCATATTGGTGGACTGGGAACAGGAACTTGCTTATTCTCACCCTCTCTCCTTATCCTCTTGGGAGCTAAGTGAGCACAGAGAGCTCCCTGCCGAATCTTCTCATCAAAGCTGAAAATGTTCGAGTGTCAGAGTGCAAGGACCTGGGCTGTGGTTTTCTGGGGCCACCTGCACCTGCCTGGATGGGCGAGTGCATCAAATCCTAGGTTGGAAACAGCCTTCTCACCTGCAGGTAGGAACCCCGTTTCCCAATACCATCTTGATTAGATTTTTTTTAAAAAGCACTCTTTGATGCAATTAAATCAGAACCTGGGAGAGGAAGTTGGTGGCTACCTACTGAGCTTGCTGAAATGCCAACACTTTCTAAAAATGGAAAGACTTCACCATACTTTTATGTGTATAATGCTTGATGGCATAGGGAGCACTGACCTATCTTATCTCTTTGAGCTTTTCAACAAACCTAGGGGGAAGGCAGGGTTTGTTATCCCAAATGGACTCTGGCATGGGAACTGAGACCCAGAAGTGTTAAGTGATCTGTCCACAATACACAAACCCATACAATGCCCCCGATCTCTAGCTGCTGTGCTTCTGTTCATTCTTTCCCTCCCAAGTGCCTCCAATGCTCTGAGTCCAATGACCTGAGTGACTCACCCAAGGTGGGGCATAATGTGGACCCACCCTCTCTCCATCTTCCACAGCACAGCAGTTCTGCCTTGAAAAGGCTGCTTTCAGCTGGACAGCTACATGCAAAACAGTGAAATTCAATCACCAACTTACATCATACACAAAGATAAATTCAAAGTGGATAAAAGACTTAAATATAACTCATGACACCATAAAAGTCCTAGAGGAGAACACAGGCCATAAAATCTCAGATATTCCATACAGCAATATTTTCATCAATATGTCCCCTAGAGCAAGGGACATAAAAAATAAACAAGTGGGATCTCATAAAAAGCTTTTGCACGGCTAAAGAAAATGGCATTAAAATGAAAAGGGCACCAACCATATGGGAAAACATGTTTGCCAATGATACCTTGGACAAGGGTTTGATCTCTAAAATATATAAAGAACTCACATGACTCTACTCCAAGAAGACCAAACACCCAACTAGAAAATGGGCAAAAGACTTGAACAGACACTTCTCCAAGGAGGATATACAGAGGCCCAGAGACATATCAAAAGATGCTCAGAACCACAATGAGATACCACTTCACACCATCAGAAGGGTCATCATAAACAAATCAACAAACAACAAGTGTTAGAGAGGATGTGGGGTAAAGGGAACCCTAGTGCACTGTTGGTGGGAATGCAGACTGGTGCAGCCACTATGGAAAGCAGTATGGAACTTCCTCAGAAAACTGAAAATGGATCTGCCTTTTGACTCAGCAATTCCACTACTGGGATTATACCCTAAGAATCCTGAAACACCAATTCAGAAGAACCTATGCAGCCCAATGTTCATAGCCGCACAATTCACAATAGTCAAATGCTGGAATCAATCTAAGTGCCCATCAGTAAATGAATGGATCAAAAAACTATGGTACATTTACATGATGGAATATTATGCAGCAGAAAGAAAGAAGGAGCTCCTACCCTTTGCAACAGCATGGATGGAACTAGAGAGCATTATGCTAAGTGAAATAAGCCAGGTGGTGAAAGACAAATACTGCATGATCTCACCTATAAGTAGAACCTAATCAATAAAACAAACAAGTGAGCAAAATATAACCAGAGACATTGAAATTAAGAACAAACTGACATTAACCAGAGGGAAGGAGGGAAAGGAAAATGGGGGTGGGGGGAGAGGGAAGGGTTTTCAAGAACATCTATAAAGGACACATGGACAAAACCAAAACCAAAGAGGGTAGGATCAAGGTGGGAGGTGGGGATGGCTTGGGCAGGGGGAGTAGTGAGGGGGAAATGAAGACAACTGTACTTGAACAACAATAAAAAATAAATAAAATAAAATAAATTTTTTTAAAAAGAAAAGGCTGCTTTCACACACTACACAGCTTATCTACTTTGGTGTCATTTAACAAATAGCCTAATTTACTGGAAGCCCCAACTTTAATTTTCTGAGCTTCAGAGGCTTCTGCCAGGCAAAGAAGATAATTATATTGATTCTTTCATTATTGTAAGACTTATTTTTCATTCTTAAGCACCACATCTCTACCCAAATTTAAGACTGTTAAAAGTTCTTTAAAAGTCACTCAACAAACTAATAAACTAAGCAATTATAAAGCACTTTGCAAAGTTAGACAATTCATTAAACCCTTCTAATTCTCAACTTCTCAGTGTCTACAGTTGTAATAGGGAATCTGTCTATTTAGAATCATAGGGTTGAGTATAAAGGACACATGGATAAAAACTAGGGGTGGGTGGAAATGGGAGGATGGATGGAAGGGCTGGGTGGGTGGGTTGGGATGGGAGTAAAAGATAGAAAATTGTACTGCAACAACAATTAAAATAAATTTTTTTAAAAAAGAAGCATAGGGTCAAGGCTAATTACTCCAACACATAAATCTACCAAGTTATCATATTTTGAAGGGAAGAAGAGTCCTTGAATGTCACCAAGTGCAATCAGACCCCAAGCTGTCTGCTGCCCTCCCTGCTCCTAGGGCCTTGTGGGCTAGTTTACATCATGGAGCAGGGCTCTAAGTCACTAAGATGGGCAGGAAAGGGGTTACTGTGTTCAGCTGAGCCAATGGTTGGGCAGAGAACAAAACTGGCTGGTATCTTTTCTAAAATGAATGAGGACATTTTCTTGCCTTAACTGGCCATGTACTCTGAATACAACTTACGCCCAGAGGCCCCCGGTTCGCTGGCTCAGAGCACAGCTTCTTTTGTAGAACCTGGTAGGCAGAGATGTACAAAGGGAGGAGAGAGCTCCAGGGGGACCCAGGGAGTCCTTGATGACTTCTTCCTGGCCAAATCCAGTGTCCTTTCCACACCTTGAATTTCTTGGCACCACTGCCCTATTCCTTTTGGCTCTCTCTTCATGTGGGTCCCACCACACGGCTCTCCCACCACCATTTCCCATGGCCCCCTCTCTGTCCCCTGAGTGTTACCCCTACTCCCACCCCACCTGCCACAAAACTCCTATGGCTGGTCCTCAGATGGACTCATTCCGGCTCCCAGCTGCAACCATCAGCTCCCAGCTGGGGGTGTTATCTTCCCCCCATCTCTCACCCCCACTGCCTGCAGGCCTGTAACCCTCACTGTCAAGTGTCACCTCACACCATCCACAAACCCAGAATGTGCTCACTGTTCTTCCCCAAAGCCTCGAAAGCAACCCCTCTCTCCAACCTCACTTGTGATCTTGTTTTGCTTTTGTTGTTTTGCTTTTGACATAGTACTCATGGCCACGCAGGCCTAGACTCTAAGAGTGCACAACGTACTTGGGCTTCATTGATACCTCACCTCCAGTTTCTAAAGCTGGACAGAGGCAAGTGCCCCCAGCTTCTGCCATAGGCACAGATAATGCAGTTGACTTCTGCCTTGTTTCCCAGGCTAGCTTCCTGGGTTTCCTGCTGGACCTGAAGCCACATCCCATTCTAAGCTGGAGCCCTGACACCTTCCTAGCTCACTGCAAGTCCCCTTTCATCAGGGTGGGCCATAAAGCTGGCCCATAGCACTTAGTCCCCAGGTCATGTTCCAGATGCTTTTAAAATGAGGAATCCCAGAAATCAACTTGGCTTGCCATGAGCAGGACAGCAGGGGAAGTAGGCTGATAGAGCAGAAAGAACCCAACTGTGGATGTGGTCAGGCCTGGGTTCAAATCCTATCACCACAACTCACTGACTGTGGGACCAGGTAGGCTTATCCAAGCCTGGTTCCTCATCTGTTCAGTGAGGACATCACCACCTTGCTTATGGAGTTGCAACAAATAAAGGAGGTCCTGGTAGCAGTAGCTACTAGGTATTGAGTCCTTACTACATGCCAGGTGCTTTGCTAGGGACCAGGAGGAGACATGAGGACTCTTTTGCTAATAAACAGTCTGAGGGATCATCAGGGAAAGGAGAACAGATGAGACCTGCCTTTGGGGAAGCAAGAGACAAAATATCATAACACAGTGCAAGCCCCTGCCCCAGCCCTGAGTCCTGGTACAGAGCCCACAGCAGCTGCCCGCCCCCAGGGTAAGTCACACAGCTGCAGGGAGGAGGCTCCACAGGGACCAACCAAGTCCATTCCTGAACAATCTCTGAGTAACAGAAAAGGGCACAGAATCAAAAACCAGCACAAGGCCCAGCCTCTTTCCCGAGCCCTGGAGGATGCCACCAATTCTGGCCTATCTCCACCAGCACTGTCTGCTCAAGAAAAGGTAAGGGGGTCCAACCACCCTCTTGCAATATGGAAGTCTCCTCCACAAGGTCAAAGGCAGCAATCATTTGGTGGGTTCCTCGTGCCAGCAGAAAGGTGTCGCTGCTTCCATGTCAGTGAGGTGTTGAGTTCCCTCCCATTCACTGCACGTTACCTAACTTCTACTGTACACGCAATCCTTGGAGCCATTGTGGGTTCAGTTCTAGACCACAGCAATAAAGCAAGTAAATATTGCAATGAAGTAAATCGTCATCTTTTTGCTGGTGGAGGGTCTTGCCTTCAATCTGTAAAAATGTAGTATCTACAAAGAACAAAAAATGAAGGCGTGCCTGGACTGTGGGTTTCCAGGCACATCTGACTCAGGCCTCATATCCCAAGGCCTCTGGCACATGCCCCCAGCTTCTCCCCAAGGAGCATGATGGCACCAAACTGGACATCCGAGGCTTTGGATTATTTTTCTTTAGCAGTTAACAACATCTGTGACCTTAAGTGGGTCACTTACTTCCATGTTCTCCTCTGTCACAACATCTATGGTTGTGAAGGTTAAATGAGAAGAGAAATGCAAGTGCCCAAAGAACTAGGCAGCATTCTAGGAAGTTCATAGATGGTCAAAGGCATGATCAATAGCCCCTCCAACAGTGGGAGATAAGGGGCAATGAACAGAGCATTCCAAATCTCAAATCTGCTGAAATATACTGGGTAGGGAAGGCCTGCTGAGCACGATGAGCAAAATATCATTGCAGGCAGAAAACAGGGCAAGGCTTCCGAACTTCCTCTCTGGAGTTTCCATCTGGGAGACGGGCTGCCTTCTGGGCGTGGCCGAGCTGGCTGGTGGCTGGCGTGTTCCACGAGCAGCATCACCAGCAGAGAACAAGAATAGAACCCTTTGGCGCAGGCCAGAGGTCTGTTTCCACAGCCGCCAAAATGACTGTCCCCCTGGCAGGGACTGGCCATATTCCCCTCCTCCTGTTTTGCTCTCCCAGTGTGTGTTTACCGCTGTTATCTCCACTGGCAGAGGGGATGGAGCTGACTGATGGTAGACTGTTATATTTCAGCAATTTCAACTAAACGGAATTGGAAAATCCTATATGTGGCCATTTTATCCACCTAACCGCCACCTCATAATACCCTTCAGCTGGTACAGGGAAGGGGGGGTAAGTGGAATGGGAATTATGACCTGGCCAGAACAGGAGCCACTGGAAGCAGAGGGCGTGGAGCAGGACAGTGAGCTCCAGTTATGAGTCACAGCAGAGCTGTGAGCTGACTATTCATAGTCAGGAATACCAAAGCCGAGCTGCACCTCCAGGCCCCAGGACCCCAGCCCACCTCTAGTCTTTCTAGAAGAAAGTAAGGGTGGATGAGAGGGTCAGAAGGTCCAGCTTTTCCTAGTGGTAGGATCTCCACCCTGAATCCCACGTAAAAGGAACTGGCAGAGTGTTTTATGTGAGATCTCCCTGTTGCCCAGAGAAACCCCATGCATGCCTGAACCTGGGCTCACTTCTGCTCACTTTCCCCTTGCCCGGAGGCCCCAAAGTCAGAAAAGGACACTCTCTTGTCAGCTCCTGCAATGGTAGGAACCAACCTCATGGAATGCAAGACCTGACTGCTGCCACATAAATTTTGGGGGACACAGACATTCAGTCTGTGGCAGCAGAAGCCCTTGGCATCCAGCCAGCCTACTTGCCCTGACAGCTCTCTCTGCACAGTGTTCTCTCCACGGCAGCAATCAAGCCTATGCTCTCACCTGGAGGGAGACTCCCACACCCCAAAATGAGATGTTTCATAGTAGCACGCCAGGCATTTGACCCTCCATGCCAACCCTCTGGGTTTCAAGATTTAAAGAGATGTCCAGGCTGGCCAGGAAGGTGTGTAGGTGGGGAGGAGGAGACGTGACCCAAGGGCAAGGCTGGGGCCTTGCTCTGGCAACTCAGTGGCCCCCTGAAATGACTATGTCTCTGTCATACTCGGGCAGTAAGTGCCACAAAGCAAGGTGGCAGGAAAGGACCTGGAAAGCCTCTTGGAGACAATGATGCAAAATGTTTTTTGTCCAGAAAGTGAGAAAAGAAACCAGAAGCAAAGTCACAAGATTGAATGAGCTGGGACTCAGGGACCTATAGTGAACCTCTGGTCACAGATGGACAGGCCTGATATACCGTTGGCTGCAGAAGGTGGTCGCGGGGCCGACACTCCCACTGGCTCAGCCTCCCACTGCTGTCCTTGGGACTGTTTGCCATGGATTTTTTAAATTTAGAGAATACACCAGATATCACTCTTAGAAAACCCAGGGGAAATTATGAAGAAATGCTTTAATTATTGAAACCACAGTTAAAATCATGGCTACATCTGGATCATGGAGCCCAGTGAAGTGTGGAAGAGTGTCCCAGCCACAACAGTCTAACTGGCATGCCAGATGCTCACATAGAACATCAGCTGGACTCAGTGCGGAAGGACCTGGAATCAGCTCAGGGTGTTGCCATGGGAATGGAATTCAAAGTGCCGAGTCGATTTGGTATGAGTATGTGTTCTCGATTGGCAAAGTCCTTAAAAGAAAAGGGTAGTAAAGTCCTTAAAAGAAAAGGGTAGTAAAGGGTCAAGATCAGGTTGTCTCTGACCTGGAGGTGGCATCTGTCCTATTTAAAGCTGAATGCAATATCCATGCATCTCTTCTCTGGAAGTCCAAGTGAGGACTTCCTCAGCAATAAGCACTTCCCACCAATAAAACAGTCAGCTCCCTTAAGCCACAAGCACAGAGGAAATGAGGTCCCAACCACCCGTCTCTTAGCTGATTCGTTATCTGTTCACCAGTTGGCTGCTCAGCAAGAGATGCTCTACCTGGCTACTGTTATGAAACAAGAAATTGTAAGACAATGTTGTCAATCACACATGGATGAAGAAGGATTTTCTCCTCTGATGTGGGCTGCAGCACACAGTCAAATTGCTATGATAGAGTTTTCACTTCAGAACAGTGCTGATCCCCAGCTTTCAGGAAAAGGTGCAGAGACGGCAGGACCTCTGGCCTGTAGGAAAGGCTACGCAGATATGGTCAAACTGCTGGGTGACTGAGGCGTTGCTGTCAATGCATGTGATTGGAACAGAGGCACAACTTAGCTTTATGCTACACATGGAAATCATGCAAAATATGTAAAAATGCTCTTAGAAAATGGAGCTGACCCAACCATTGAAACTGACTCAGAATGTAATTCTATAGATTTAGCTGCAGTCCTGCACTTCAGAAGTGTTCAGTAGGCTGTTGAGTCACATTATCAAAGCTGCTTCTAAATACCAAGCAGTCGCCAGGCTTCAGAAAGTGCTGTCTGCCCTTCCATTTACCTTTTCGCCCTTACAAACAATTGTTTTGTTTACTTATAATTTTTTAGCTCAGTTGTAGTTGGAATATTTACTGATTTTTAGTAAGCTTTAATAAATATTCCTCTGAGTAATTCATTGGTTTATAATAGAATTACTGGTGATGCATTTTAAATAAATGTGTTTTATGCCATATTTAAAACTATAAATTAATGTTTTATGGCATGCAAATTTTTATGGTACAGATAGTTATCTGTCTTTGTATCGAGTGTTGTGACTTAACATCTTCCAGAAATTATTCTACCCTATTTATCTTTACCCTTGCATTAACTCATTGACTTGATATGGGGTTTGCTATAAATTCATAGAAAAAATTGTTATTAAGCTAAAATTGCACAGTGTGATTGTTTATAAAGTATTATAAATAAACAAAGTACATTTTCTGTTAAAAAAATAAGAGGTGTCCACCTGGGACCCAAATTTCTTGATCTGAAAGCTCTACCCCCCACACACCATTCTGAGATGGCAATTTAATGGGTCCAAATGCAAATGCCAAATGCATTTGGGAATCTACCAAATTATAGAGCTCCCATTCACCAGCTGGCCCCTTCTTACTCTGTGCCACGTCTTTGCATGAATATCTCATTTAAATCTCAAAATAAACATGTGAAAATATTTCAGTTTTATAGAAAAAGTGGAGGCTCAGTGAAGCTGAATGACTTGCCCACAGTCACAGAACCCGTCTGCAGTGGCGCTGGGTCACAGCCGCAGGGCCTGCTCTGATCCAATGGCATCCCCCACTTTTAAGTGTCCACAGGAGGGTAAGCAGTGCCTTCTCCATTTTTTCTGGGCAATCCTGAATGCCTGCCCAACCAGCATTGATAACTGCTTCTCAGGGGAAGAGAGCAAACCAACCACCCCACTCAAGTCAGTAGCTGACGGCAGTGCTGACCATGAGCACCTAAGGCTCATTTCCCGGGCAAGTCTCGGCAGGAAGCAGACATTCCAGCCACGAGAGAAACCTGCAACAGGAATTGGCTGGAGGGAGAAGAAACCACCTTCACTGGAGGGTTTCAGCTAATTGGTATTTATAAGCAGCACAAAATCCAAGCCTCCACAAGGCCTTTCCAATAAGGCTCTATAAGCAGTTTCCAAACACTGGGAAAGACTTATTGCTGACTCCTTCAGCCTTAGTAATATTTCATCTTTGACAAACACGTATTAAGTTCCTATTGTTTGTGCAAAAGAACTGGATTTAAAAGATAGGGAGCCTTTTCATTAGTAGCTTATGAGCTAGCTAGAGACAGATAAATACTCATGAAAGACACCCCTGGAGTACATGTGGTATAATCTGACTTAGGCAGCAGGACCAAGGAAGGGACTCGGCCTGGGCTCCGCATGGCTGGTGTCAACTTTATGGCTTGAGCGATTCAATGCATCATCCAGAGAAGAAAAGCTATTTTCTGCCTCTTGCTTGAGTGGTCTGTTGCACTCACATTTTTTAGAATTAAGGGATCAAAAGCTTTAAAATGCACATGCTTATAAATAATGCCATTACTACTCCTTACCACTTTAACTTGAATTATTCCCTAGGATCAGTTTCAACTGTCCCCCAGAGCCTTGGGGTGGGTGGCGTGGCACAGATCAGCAGAAGTCTGTGCAGCCTGGTGAACGTGGCACTGAGCAGGGGCCAGGTGGGAGGCATCAAGCAGGTGGACAGCCTGGGGCCTGCTGGGAGAACCCAGAGCAGGAAAACAAGACAGAAAGATGGACAGACAGACAGCACAGAGAGACCACACTGGTCTCCAGACACAACTACAACTGTTTCCCAGAAAACAGGAATTGATACTTCTCTCCAGCCACAGAGCAAGGAAATGGAAGAAGGACCCTCTCCTCAGGTCAAATAAATAGAAATAACAAAGAAAGCACCCACAGAATTACCACCCAATACTGTGCAAGAATGCCCTTCCCTTCCTTTGTGTGTATGCATGCACACATAATTTCAGGTATGTGTTGGTTTACTGCCTTTGACTTTCAGTATGACAGTTTTGCTTTATTACAAAGCAATGACAAAGGTTTGCACACTTTTAGAACCCTGTGCTCGTTTCTACTAACATTTGAAAATTATTTTTAGCATTGAAATTAGGATTATTTTATTTAAAGTCAAAACAGCATCACTAGGCCACATGCTAACAGTTGTAGCTGTAGAGTGAGTCTTCGTCTTCCTATAAAATTATTTCATGATGTTGCACATGATGTGCCCCTGTTGCAAGGGGCTGAACTACATGACTTCTTAGCTCCCTTCTAGCCCTGACATTCTTCATCCTGTGTCTGTACGAAGTAAATGGAGTGGCCTGAGTGCACTCTGAAGACAATGACCCTGGAACATGCTGGTGGCATCTGGGGTTGCCTAGGCCCCTCGGGGGAGTGTGGGTCTGCCAGGTGTCACAGCTGATTTAAATAAAAGAAAGATGAGGTCCAGTCAGGGGAACTGAAGCTTCACAGCATCCCAGAGGGTCTGTCCATTGAGAGCCAGAGCAGTGTGGGAAGACAAGAGACCTCCACCCAAGATGCACAGGCAGTGCTTGTTCTAACCACTGCGATCAATGCCCAGGCATGTCCCCTCCTGCCTGCAAAACCACAGTGCAGGGTGAGCAAGGAGAGCTGAAGCCGTTGGGCAACAGGATGAGATGACACAGAAGTGAAGGGCTTTTGGGGAGGAGGAGTGTGGGGAAGAAAAAAGCATAAAGGCAAAGGCCCTTTCCCCTTCCCAAGAAAAGTCTGCATGAGCTAAGATGTCCACAGAGGGAGCTCAGATGGTGGCAGATTTTCTGCTTCCAAGACAGAAAGGAGATAAATGGTCATCATTTCTCATTTAAAATCACAGCTTGATGGCCAGAGAGCTTACAAACCTCTCATGCCTCTTGGCAAAGCTTCTGCAAGGAGAATCAACACACCCAGCTTCCATGGCCACATGGGGACAATGAGACATTAAAAAAGAATTTAATGAAGAAAGCAACCACAGACTTTGGGAACAAAAGTCAGAACTTCTATTTGCTGGTCTGCAAGACTCTCAGAATACTTTAATTTATTTTCGGTATTGGAGCACATTTCCACAGTAACTCCAGGAACTGGGAAGTCTTCATAAGGCTGGGTGGAGGATGGAGGACTCTCCTCTTTGGGGACATAGGAGACCCAGGATGGGTCTTCTTTTTTATTTCTTTATTTTTATTTCTTCCCCCTCCATCTTAGTATATAAGTACTGAGGTACTCTGGAAAGGCTTCAGGACAGACCATTATCATGTAAGAAAAGAAATACAATTAAGAATGAGGACACTCAGTGAAGTCTCTTCAACAAACCAGAATGAGAACTGTGTCCTGCTGACTGCTTAACTGTGTTTGTAATAAGTGCCACAAAGGAAGTGTGTGCTAACAGCATTCTTGGAGGACAAAATCAGACCAGCTGGATAAGGAAAGCAGGTAGGAAGTGGGTCAGGGGAGCGACAGTTACTGTGTAAGCAGAAAGTGTCTCAGGTATGGGAAGCAGAACACCAGTGAGCAGGCACAATGGAGAACAAAAATAGCCTGGCTGGAAGTCAGGAAACTGTGGCCTCACTTCCAGATCCTTCACTCTCTATGTGCCTCGCATTTCCCTTATCAGACCTCAGTCAACTCAACGGTGAGAGTAACAACAGAAATAATTGCAGTTTCTATAGAACCCTCAGGAAAATAAAATATAACCACTTAGTTTTCCCAAGAAGAAATAACAATTCAAATGCACAAAGTATTTATTGAGCATGTACTATGTACCAAACACGAAGATACATAAGATGAATGGATTTGTCCTAGATTAATATTAGTTATTAGGGACAGTCCAGATATAATCCAAATCTCCTGAATCCCAGTACTGGATTCTTTCCACAGCCTCTACAATCTGACCCAGCCCTACCTATGCAACTTCCCACTGTTCTCGATGCTAGAAGCCCAGTGGCTAAAATCATTTCAATAAGTGTTTTCTCCAGTCTTCTGGGCGCCATGTAAGGTCACAGATCCCCCTTTCATAGCTGAGACTGTGAAAGGATCCCCATCCTTGAGTGTTCATCTCAGGTAACATCTCCTCTCGTGCCATTCTCTCATCAATGAGCTGGTCTACAGCAGTGGCACCTGAGGTCTGCAGATTGCTGGGGGATCCCAAGATCCTTTCAGGGGGCTCATGAGATCACATCTATTTCAATAATAATACTAAGATGTCTTTTTTACTGTGTTGACATTTGCACTGCTGATGCAAAAGCCAAGGTGAGTAAAAGTGCTGGCACCTGGAGCAAGCCGAGGCAGTGCGCCAAATTACACGAACAGTCATTGTATTCTTCAGTGCCTTGTGTGGGAAGAAAAGAAAAGTGAATTTAAGAATGTCCTTGATGAAACAGGAAAACTCATTAATCAAATACCGGCCTTGGGTACACATGTTTGCGGTCGGTCTCTGTGCAAAGAAATCAGAAACGCGCATGGAGCACCTTAGCGGCTCATCGAAGTGCAGCGGCTGTATCGAGGGGAGGCACTAAGTGACTGAGTTCTGAGCTGAACTGGTGGCTTTCTTCATGAGACACTGTTTTTACTGGAAAGAATGATGACAACTATAGGTATTCAGATTTGAGTCTGTGATAAACATTTTCTTTTTTTTTTTAAAGTGCCTTTTTTTTTTAAGGATTTTATTTATTTATTTTTAGAGAGGGAAGGGAGGGGGAGAGAGAGAGAGAGAGAGAGAGAGAAACATTAATGTGCGGTTGCTGGGGGTTATGGCCTGCAACCCAGGAATGTACCCTGGCTGGGAATCGAACCTGGGACACTTTGGTTCCCAGCCTGCGCTCAATCCACTGAGCTACGCCAGCCAGAACATTTTCTTAAAAATGGGTGAATTAAGCCTGCCACCTCAAAGAAAACAACTATTTGTTGCCAGTGATAAAAGTAAAGCTTTCAAGCAAAAATTAGAATTTTAGAAAATTTGCCCCTGTGTGCTTGACATTCTCAATGTTTAAAAACTCTCTTGATGAGACTGGTGGTATATTAATGAATGGGATTCTTTAATATTGTATAATTAAAAGTCCTGACATATGCAAGATCAATATAACTGAATTTTCTAAATGGCTAATTCATTATGTTACAAAATAATGCACAGGAAAAACATTTATTTGCAGTGCAAGACAGGCTAATGGATTTTCATGTCGGAATACAAAAAGTTCATTGGTAAAGTTTCAGATTCTGTGCTGAAACTAACTTTTAAGAAATTATCACTTTTGGGAGTTTTGATATGGTACTAAAGAAGAATACAGAAAAAGCAATACTTAACAGGTGCTCAGGTACCTATTAAACTGAAGTTAGACTCCTCTATCCTTAAGGGGTCTTTTTGTTCTTGAACAAATAATTTGGTGAACTTGACTGTCTCAGCAAACTTCCAGGAATATTTTAAATCAAATACTTCTAGGGTGTTATGGACGATCTGGATGAAGTGAGTTCTGATTTTCTTGTCCATTTAGGGCTCCAGTCTCACTTTAAAAACTACAGAACATCTTTCCCATTCCCATTTGCTTCTGATAGTCTGAAGGTGAATCCTGGTCTTCCCCTCCCTGCAGTATGTTCTACCCAAGTTTGACCAAGTGTTCTTTTTCAAATTTTATCGATTGATTGATTTTAGAGAGAGAGGGGGAAAAAGACCGATCTGTTGTTCCACTTCCTTATTCATCCTTTGGTTGATTCTTGTATGTGCCCCGACCATGGATCAAACTCGCACCCTTGGCATACTGGGACAACACACTAATGAACTGAGTGACCTAGCCATGGCCTCCATGTTCTCAATGGGCAGAGTCAAAAAGCAACATCAACTTCTAGTGCCAATCAAGATGAAGTAAGCTGGATGTGTATGACTCCTACTGAATACAGTTAAAAATTCTCTGCACATAATACAAAAGGCAACTACCTGTGGACTCTGAAAACTAAACAATTAGCAGCAATGGGACCTGAACCAATGGGGGATGAATCATGGAAATGCACAGCAACATCTCCAGGAGAAACTCCCTATTCCTACCCAGAAGACCCAGAGAAAGGGCCCCCATGTACTGGAGAGTATAAAAAAGTCCGTGGATTCAGTGGTGGTCACTGAGCAGATCAGACTCTTCTCTCACTCATGTGCTTCCCTTGGCTTCCTCAGCAACCATGCCTGATAAACCCGATATGGCCAAGATTGAGAAATTCAATAAGTCGAAATTAAAAACAGAAACACAAGAGAAAAATCCACTGTCTTCCAAAGAAATCACTGAACAGGAGAAGCAAGCAGGCAAATCGTAATGAGGCCTGCACTGCCAATATGCACTGTAGATTCCACAAGCATCGCCTTCATATTTTACTTCTTTTAGCTGCTTAACTTTGTAAGCTGCAAAGAGGTTGGATCAATTTAAACGACTGTGCTGCCCCTTTTCACATCAGAACTACTGACAATGAAGGTTGCACCTGCCTCTCCCATCTGCCTCTCTGGCTGGCAGGAAAGGAAAAGAACTTGCATGTTGGTGAAGGAAGAAGCTGGGTGGGACAACAGTGAAATCCAGAGTAAAAACCAAGCTAGTCCAAGGTGTCCTGCAGGCTGTAAAATGCAGTTTAATCAGAGTGCCATTTTTCGTTAAAATTATTTTAATTACTGGAATGCACAATTTTTTAATATGCAAATAAAAAGTTTTAAAACCTGAAAAAGTCCCTGGTTTTCTTCCCTTTTTCTTCTATTTTTTCTCAGTTAGCCTTGCCCTAAGGCCAGCCCCTGATCTGCACTGCCACAGTGGAACAGGCCAAAAGAAATAAATAACCTGATTACTCCTATCTATTAAGGAAATTGAATTGTTTGCATATGACATGATCCAATATTCACTGTATAAAATCCTAACGGCTACACACACACACACACACACACACACACACAAAACACTACAACTAATAAATCCAATTAAGTTGCAGGATACAAAATCAATATGCAAAAATCAGTTGCATTTCTCTACACCAACAATGACCTATTTGAAAGAAAGTTAAAAAACTATTCTGCCCTGGCCAGATAGCTCAGTTGTTTAGGGCGTGGTTCCGATACAACAAGGTTGCAGGTTTGATCCCCGGTCAGCATGTATAAGAAGCAACCAATGAATGCATAAATAAATAGAACAACAAGCCAATGTCTCTCTCAAAATCAACTTAAAAAATAAAAAGAAAACAATATCATTTATGATAGCATCAAAATGAATAAAGTGCTTGGGAGTAAATTTAAGCAAGGAAGTAAAAGATCTGTGCAATAAAAACTTTAAAACATTGATGAAAGAAATTTTAGAAGACAAAAATAAATGAAAATATATCCCAGTTCATCGATAGGAAAAACTAATATTGTTAAAATGTTTCTATTCTAGATTACTAGAATCTAAAGCAATCTAAAGATTCAGTGCCATCCCTATCAAAATTCTAATGGCATTTCTCACACAAAAAAAATTTAAAAACAACTCTATATTTCACATAGAACTACCAAAATGCCCTGAATAATCAAAGCAATCTTCAGGAAGAACAGAGTTGGGAGCATCATGCGTCTTGGTTTCAAACTATATTACAAAGGTATAATAATCAACACAGTATGGTACTGGCATAAAAACAGGTGCATAGACCAATGGAATAGAACCAAATGCCCAGAATTAAACTCACACACATGCGGCCAATTAATTTACAACAAAGTAGGCAAGAATATACAATGGGGAAGAAACTTCAATAAATGGTGAAAAAACTAAATAGCCACATACAAAAGAATGAAACAGAAGCACCATCTTACACCATATACAAAAAAATAACTCAAAATAGATTAAAGACTTGAAAATAAGACCTGAAACCATAAAACTGCATGAAGAAAACATAGGCAGTGAGCTCCTTGACATGGTCTTAACAATGATTTTTTTTTTTTGGATTTGACACCAATGCAAGGGCAATAAAAGCAAAAGTGAACAAAGTGGCTAAATCAAACAAAAATGCCTCTGGGCAGCAAAGGAAACCATCAACACAATGAAAAGTGAACCTACAGAATAGGGAAAAATATTTACAAGTTATATATCTGATAATGGTTTAATATCCAAAACATGTAAGTTCAATAGCAAAAGAAAAGAAAAAACAAATAACCCAATTTAAAAATGGGCAGAAGATTCGAAAACATACAGACAGCCAACTAGACACCAGGGAAACGCAAGCCACAATCACACTGAGATATCACCTCACACCTGTGAGGATGGCAACTACCCAAAAAATAAAAGATAACACACGATGGCAAGGATGTGGAGAAGAGGGAACCCTTGTGCACTGTTGGTGAAAGTGTAATTGGTATAGCCACTATGGAAAACACCAAGGGGAACACTATGGAGATTCCTCAAAAAATTAAAAAAGGAAATCCCATAATAGCTAGCAATCCCTCTTCTGGGTATATACAAAAAAAAAAAAGAAAGAAAGAAAAAAGAAAAATCAGTAGGTGAAGGTGAAGGGACATCTTCCCTCCCCTGTTCATTGCAGCATGATTCGCAATACCCAAGATACGGAAACAACCTGTTTCTGTTGACAGATGAATGAATAAAGAAATTGTGATGTAGAAACACAATGAAATATTGTTCAGTCTTTAAAAACAAGGAGATTCTGCCATTTGGGATAACATGAATGGACCTTAAGAGCAGTATACTAAGTGAAATAGAGAGGCAAGGACAAATACCATATGATCTCACTTATATGTAGAATCTGTTTTTAAAAAAACAAGATACAGCCACACACCAGAATGTCCACTTTTTTTCTTTTCTTTTCCCAACACCAAATACTGACAAGGATGCAGAGCCGAGCTCTCATACAGTGCTAATGTGAATGCAGAATGGCAGAGCCACTCTCAAAACAGTTTTTCAGTTTCTTATAAAAGTAAACACACATTTACCTACAATTCAGCAAACCTATCCTAGGTACTTACCCAAGAGAAACTGAAATTCATGTTCACACAAAAACCTGTACGTGTATAGAAGCTCCAGTAGCCTAACACTAGAAACAACCTAAGTATCTCTCGTCTGGTAAACAAATAAAACCCAGGTAGATCCCTAAAAATGGGATACTGCTCAGCAATGAAAAGGAGGGAACTATTGACACACACAATATGGACGAATCTCCAGTGCATTCTGCTAAATTAAAAATTAAAAAAGCCAAACGAAAAAATGCAACACACTGTAAGATCTCACTCACATGACAGTCTGGAAAACACACAAGCAGTGGTGGAGGGCAGATCAGCAGCTCCCGGGAGCTGGGCTGGGCAAGGGTCTGCCTGTGAAGGGGTGGCACGCGGGAGGTTTTCGGTGATGGGAGTTTTCTGTATCATGGTTGCACTTGTGATTATACAACCATGTGCATTTGTCAAAACTCATCATAAAAAGTGAATTTTACAGTTATGTGCATTTTAAATATTAATTTGGAAAATAAGACAGGGAGAGAGGGGGTGGAGAAGGGTTGAAGGAGGAGAGATGGGGAGGAGAGGGAAGATGGGAAAGAGGAGAGAAACCTGTAATTTTACTTCTGAAATCTCTCCCAAACTTACTTACTTTACTCCATTCCCCCCCCTCATAGTTCAGCACTTAGCTGGTAACTTTATAACAACCACTACCTGTTCTCACCACAGCACTTGGATCCCCTCTAATCCCGTTGGTGTTTTCAAAATGTAAATTGATTCTAACACTCTGCTTTCAAAACAAAAGGTTTCCCATTACTGTTAAAACAAAGAGCAAATCCTCACCAGGATCTATGAGTCCCTGCCTGGTCTGGTCCTAACTACTAATGCTCTTTCCTCATCCTTCCCCTCATTTCCTTTGCTCCAACCATAAGGGCTTCCTTTCATTTCCTCAAAGGCACCATGTACCCTGCTACCTACCACAGGACCTTTGCATATACTGTGCTGCTCTGGATGCTCTCATCTCCCCTGATGCCTCTTTATCCAGCATATTTTAGCTCCAAAGTCAATGCAACAGAGGCTTTATGTATCTCTAGGTCTAGGCCAGACTCCCTGATTATTTCCTTTCTTTCCTTTGGAGCATTAATTTCCAACTGAAATTATAAAGTCATTAATGTGATCTTTTGATTGTGCCAACCACCAACACGAGGACTATAAACCTTATAGATTAGGGAATTCGTAGTTTGCTCAACATTTAACTAGCACAGTAATTGCCTCACAGTGGGTACTCAGTGTTTTCTAAAGACTAAATTCAACAGTCCCACAAAATGAGGTATGTGTAATATTATACATAACCACACTCTCTGTAACAGGAATGCATTAGAAACAACCTAACTCCCTGTCAACATGGGAACTTAATTAAATACATTGGGACACATCCATATGATGGAATACTATGCAGCTATTTAAAGCAACTGTGTACGCATTGATATGGGAAGATCACGGCATCCTCATGAATAAAGCAAAGTACACATGGTGCGCTGCCACTTGTGTCAAAGGCAGCAAACAATGCACAGCTGCATTATTTGTCGGGTGAAAACACTCACTGAACATTTATAAGAAACTAAAAGCAGCAGCTACTTGTTTCAAGGGTGGGTGAGAACTGGACAGATGGGTGTCAGAGGTGGGAGAGAAACTACGAACTCCCCTTTTACACTTCCAGATTTGGGAACCCATATGAGTGTGTGATTACAACTCAGTGAAGGAGTTAAGTGCTCCTGCATGGAATCCAACACATTCCGTTGAATGCACGAAAGCAGGCACGTGGTGGCCTGCCTGTCCTGTGTCCCCATCTGCAACACACTGTCCCTCACCACACTGCCACCACTCTGCCACTCCCCTGGGAAGCAGCAGGAAGCTTTTTAAATTTTAAAAATATGTCATTTTTAAAGGCACACTTTAAAAATGATCAATTTACAGTAATAAGCTCTTGTATCACCCTTTACAGTTTATAAAGTATATATACTTTCAAATATGCTCTAGTTAAGTCTATATACTTTCAAATATGCTCTAGTTAAGTCCTTACAACAACCTGAGAGTTTATCTTGGGTTGGCTGAAAAACCTGTTACATTTCTTTCTATCAAATAAAAGACATATTGTTCATGTGCACCAATAACTTTATGAATTTGGACATTTTGAGTATGTCAGCCGTCTCCCACTATTGGTTTCTAGTGAGTTAAAGCCAGGGGGGTTGCTGAACATCTTCCAATGCATAAGACAGTCCCCAGAGCAAAGAATTATTTGGCCAAAATGTCAGTACTACCAAGAAACTTCACAAACCACTTTTGACACATTTGATCAGTCACAACACTTTCTCCATACATTGCACAAATCTTTCTTTTGCGTTTCAGTTGTGTTTTTACCTTTCTTAAAACAATAGAACATAATATACCAAAAAGTTGCATATTTTCTTCCATCTTCAATTTTTAAATGGCTGCACAAAAATTCATCAATTTTGATTTTTTTTAAATGCACACTGATATGACAGCTGTCACAATACAATGTAACAAAATTGTTGTGAATGAAGTTCAAGACAACTAAGTACTGCTAGCATCATTGTGTGGAAAAAATGTAATGGACTTGTTGGCCAGCACAGTATATTGTAGCCCCGTTTTATAGACGAGAAAACTGACATCATGAGAAACGAAGGGCCCTTCCCAAGGTCATTCCTCTGGAAATGGCGGAGCCAATCAAGATCTTCAGATCGCGTGTATATTCCTTCTAATGCAGCTTAAAGAATAACTCCCCCACCATTCCCGACTCAGAACAGTGATGCCAGAGGTCTTTCACAAATTGTATTTCAACCCCATGACATTCCGTGAGAGATCTATGCAAGTATGGGTCAGTCTGGGTCTTTGTCCTAGGGGACAGTACTTACAGAGAAAGGAAAATATCCAACTTCTGTTTTGACAGTTATACTCACCCAGCAGGATAGAAAAGAAGAAAGAAAAATGTCCTTGGCTGGTGTGGAGAGAGTCCTGCCAGTAAGTCTGCTGGATGCTCCAACTTGCCAAAGGCACCCCCCAAGGTCCCATTAACACCATGACACTGAAGCAGAGCAGCACTGAACACGCAGTAACACTGCTGACTCCCTGGCAGCTTTGGAAAGATTGTGTTTCTACTTGCGAGGCTGGGTGGGATGGCTGAAAATGGAACCAGGGAGAGGGAGGCTGTGCTGCGGAGCACTGGGGTGAACCAAGCCTTGGGTGTGCATCACAAAGGGTCCCTGTGTGCGACCTTCCTCCTCTGTCATGTCTTAGGGTCTGGATGGACTTCAGAGTCCCAGATTCACTGACCCTCCAACACAGAGGGAGGGAGGGTGACCTGTCGGTGAAGAGACTAAAAGCTGCCTGTCACGTCCATAGCCTCAGTCACCATCCGAGCTGACTGGAAGCTGAGAGTGACAGCTTGAGCAGTAGAAGGCCCAAGGACTCACCCATCTCGTGAGTGATGGACAATACAGCATGTGATTCAAAGAAAAGGCATGTAACAGGCAATGCCCTAGGCCACTTGTAATGGGCTCGAAACATGTGAAGGGTTCCTGGGCTCCGATTTTCAAAAGTATCCTCAGACCTACTTCCACTGAAATAAATATGTGACCTGAACAGCTCCTCTGACTCCTCCCTAAAGTGAGGGCCCCCACAGGAAAAGTATAGATTCCTTCTGACAGAACACGAGATAGTCATCCTGGGTAGGAGAGACAATGTGATACTTACCTTCACACAGAAAAGGCAGAAAATGTTTAACATCTTTTTTTGAAGACAGGAACAAGTAATTGTTGATAATTCTTCACCCAACTCTGAGATCATCAATTCACAACTACTTTAATCACTCCAGAGTACATAAAAATTTCTCAAGGAATATCATAAAATGTAAATCCTAATATTGACAAAAGAGGAAATTAAATTCTAAACTAGCTAGCTAATTTAGCTAGCTAAAAAGTGCAAGGCACATCAGATCTAACTTCTAAATTCAGCTGCACAGGAGCTCAGCAACCCGGAACGATTATTTTCCTCCCCCAAAGCTCCTGACTCTTCCTCAGAGTCAGGTGGCCTCCCTCGCTTCGTCACCTGAGTGGCCGGGGCGATTAGAGGGCAAATGAGGAGGGCTTCTGCCCAAGATCAACATCTGACCACCAGAAACAGGGCTGCCACACACTGAAACAATTCTCCGCTGGTCCTATTGTTCTGTTTTTTTCAACGATGGAAAATCTAATTCCAGGAAATGTTAATAGTTTCATTATGTGACCATTGGACTAATAAGTTATGTAACCAAAGAGTTTGGGGCTAAGCTACTAAAATAGTTTTGGAATATTATCTGATCTCTTCATATAAATACATTGTTATCAAGGCTCTAGGAGTATAAGCAAGGCTCCCACAAAACGGAGAACCCAATGGCTGTGCCTAAAAGGATTTCATCCAGAATGTGCTAGGACATGACTCAGGCTTGGAATACTCAGGCTTATACTTGGCAGGCCCAGGGCAAAAGGAGCGGGGCCAGTACAGGTTAAAAATGGTAAGAAATGGGTGCTTGGACCATGCTGGGAGCAAAATATAGGACAAGAGTCCAGGAAATCCTGACAAACCAGGGAGGAGGGTAGAGGAGTCTAGACTGCTATTAATAAAGCAGGTCTAAGGGAAGAACCTCTTCATAATACCCAGGAAGTAAAAATAAAGTTTTCCTTAGTTGGATGTACCTGCCCACCAGGCTAACAGTTTCTGTGCAGGAGTATGAAGAAGGCCCCCAGGTGCCAGGGAGTGCTGGACAGAAGGCATAGGAGTTTGGAAGAACGAGGCAGTGTCCCTAGGCCAACCCACCAGACAAGAGACAAGCACTTTGCACAAACCCATCACATAAGGGTGGAAGAACAAAGCTCCCAAATATGCACAATGGTTCATTAACCCATAAAACAGCCCTTGTTCCTTGGGGTCCCCACATCCCCACAGCAGAACTCTCTCCAGCACTCTGTCACCTTGCCTTAAAAAGTCTCAGACAGGGCACTGGGCTGGTTCCACAGTCATCCCACCACCACCGAGGCCATTGCTTTGGGAAAGTAACGATCCTTAAAATTCCCCCTTTATGTCTTCATCCTCCAAACCACCCTGACCCTGACACACCATAACCACCGTGGCCGCCCTGTACCTCTGTGTCTTAACAGCCATAGTTAAACATCATAGAAGTGTTAGCTGTGGTAAAATTCCATTTCACTTCCTTAAGGACATTCTCTTTCCTCTTAGAAAATTTCTTAGAGTGCTACACAATCGAGAACACCCCCAGAACAATAACGATGGCGATGATGGCAGTCACGATGGCCCACATGTGTAGGGTGCTGACTCTGTCAAGCCCCGTGCTAAGGACTTAAACCTCCATACATCCACACAGTGAGACCACACGGCATCTGCCCCACGGTGTGCATGCTCTTACTGACTCCACATCACACGGAAGAAGGAGCTGTGGTGAGGCATGCCAGCCTTCTTCTTGGCTTGTTCCCTCACTCTGTGAGGGACCCTGTGTCAAATGGCAAAGCCTCAGAAATCTGCGGTATATGAACAATGTTTTCTAACTGCTGGTGGGAGGGAGAAGGGAAGATAATACTCTTTGGTCTGGGCTTTTAAAGAGTATTCTTTACTCCTTCGGTCACAAAACTCATAAAGCCCTGACCAGTGTGGCTCAGCTGGCTGAGCAAAAGGTCACTGGTTTGATTCCTGGTCAAGGCAAATGCCAGGTTGCGGGTTTGGTCCCTGGTCAGGGCACATATGAGTGGCAACCGATAGATGTTTCTCTCTTGCATCGATGTTTCTCTCCCTTTCTTTCTCCCTCCCTGCCTTTCTATCTAAAAATAAATAAATAAAAACTTAAAAAAAAAAAACCTCATAGAAGATGTGGCTATTCTATCATGTCGCTGCTGCACAGGATACAGCCAATTCTTACCCTATTGTCCTCCTGGATCTCCCAGTCGCTGGAGAAAGTGGCCAGCTGCTGCCCTTGGGAACAGTTTGAAAACTGGAAAAGGCTGGAAAACATCCTTCTGTTCTCTTGAGTATCTGGAAAGATGGCATCTTGGAAGTTGACTCCATGAGGCAAGAGGTTATAATTGTCATCCATCCTAGTGGAAAAGAGAAAAAAAAAAAGCAGATGTAGATTGGACACCTATGGTGTGTACCAGTTTAATCAAGAGTCAGAGAAGACTGAGACGGTCCCGCCAATTACACAACCACGTCTCACAGGGCTCTCATCAGAGGAGCTCCTGTATCTAATTATTTCTCTGCCTCGGATACATGCATCTATTCTTAAGGTTTTCAAATAGATGACTTTGGGTAAAGCAGGGGGAAAATGCTTGCTTACATGTATGTTTACCTATTTGTATATCTCCCAAGAGGCCTTCCTTCTCCTATAGGGTGTTCCTTGTTTCTTGGTGTGAGGAAAGCCAGTTGAAATGACCCAGGTTCAAATCCTACCCTTACTACTTATCTTCTGTCTGACATGAAACAGATTTTTAAAATTCTAAGCATTAGTATTCCAATCTGTAAAAACAAGATAATAGCACCTACTTCTTGGTGGCAGTGTGAGGACTGCATTAGAAAATGTAAGTAAATAAAGTACTTGGCATGAAATGAGTACAATATAAATGTTAGTTAACATTTTTACAGAGCTTTGTGTAAATAGCCTGCTGAAAAGATAAAGTCATAAAAAAGAACAGGAGAGAGAGAAGTTACACTTCAGCTCACCAGTGGGTCTCCACTGACACTTTTCCCTATGACACTGACCAGAATCTGTCTCAGTGGCCCCCAAATAACAGAGGAGGAATGATTTGTATGCAGCTGTTAATACTCTTCAGGACAACACAGCCCTGTGACATGAAAATGTATCAGACTACTATTTAACTCTGTATTTCTGTCCTAACTCTTTATAAGTATGTTGGAGCAAAAGCTGACAGAGGTGGCTGGTTACCACAGAGTCAGTGGACAAAACTGTATTTCATTATAAAGTCAGGAGGTTGGGGGAAATGATGTCTACTCAAGTACTCCAGCTCTTTTTGCTTTGGAAAATGGAATTTCAGTGTTGTGTAGTTTTATAGCTGGGTTCTCAGTGTTTTTCCTAAACAAAAACATGAAAAATCTTAGTTAAGCCTCTCTGTATAAGATAGGTACAGCCTCAGTCCCTGCTGACTTTATTTAGAAACTATACTTCCTCAGGAATGAAAAAAAATTCAACTGAACCTAGCTGAACCACTCAAGCCAACACCAAGCATGCCCCATGGGTTCCAAACTTAGCTGCGCTGGCTTCAATATGGGAAACATGTGTTGCCGTGGACTCATGGACGCCCTCTGTGTAACTTTGGTTTCCTTCTCCGAGAAACATGAAATCTCAAGAGCTCAAAGTGCATCTGCAGACCCAGGTCACACGCATTCAAATATCCTTATTGCTAGGCACACACACTGGGCAGACTGGAACCAGTAGCAATCCCAACTTTGGTTAGTTCACTATCTGGACATAGATGTTAGATTCCATTTTGATGTTTCCCTCAGTTGCTCTGCATCACTATCCTGTTTCAGTTGGAAACAGCCCACTGGAAACAGCAGCATTTAGGGTTTCACCTGCTGCTCTCTGTTTCAGACTTTAGTGGAACCGCTGACCGGACTCTCTATGCATATACATCCCATCTTGACTGCAGGCCAACTTTCATGGCACATCACAAGATTCCAGGAGTCTCCAACCAGAGACAATCTCCTGCCTGACTCACCTCTATCCTCTTCAAAGCACCGTGATTTGGGTGGTACCCCAGAAGCCTACCCCCCTAAACCCTGGCTATTTTGAACAGCTTGGCATTGAGGTCTGCTGGCAGCTGATAGGAGACTGATATCAACGGATATGAGTGAAACGAGAGGACAGCTGGGCTGCATTCCACACCATTCATATCCAGGCACTGGAGCAGGTGGGGAAAAGAGAGTGTGGCTATTCCTGCATCTAACCTGCACCAGGTGTTTGCATGAGTTACTGTGTTCTAGTCTCAATCAACCTTGCTTTGCACATGACTAAGGCGAGGATATTGCAGCTCTTGAGAAGATCAGTAACTTGGACAAAATCAGGAGAAGCAGAATTCCAACAACAGTCCAACTTCAAAGGTTTTTTTTTTCTTTCTCACCAGCCCAAGCCACTCCCACTGAATCCAGTTTTTTAAAAAATGTTGACTCGAATGGAGTATTGGAAACCACCTCGAGCGGTTGCCTGTAACTCTTCTTTTCATGAAGCCCAGAAATCATTCCTGTTTTTTAAACCCCCGTAGCCAGAGATACCTGGAATCTTTGGAGAGAGGCAGATTAGAACTTAAGAGGGGGACCCCAAAACATACTCTCATATAGCACTGACAGGGTTCTGGGAGAGGTCATGCAGACGGGCAGAGATGGTGCTGTTGGCACGCCCGGCTCACCTGAGAAAGAAGAAATAGGAGTAGTCCTGGACCACGGTGTGGGAGTGACAGGAGAAGTAGCCCAGGCCAGTGAGGTTGAGCCTAGAGCCGGCGGGGACCTCGAGCATGCTACCCCACGCCTGGTCGCACAGCATCTCGATCTCCGCGGAGTAGAAGAGCCCCGCCTCGCCAGCCTCATATTGCCAGGGCAGGTAGTTGTAGAGGCCGTGCACCTCCTGGTGCAGCGCCAGCACTTTGGCGTACACGATGATCTCGGCCAGCTCGGCGCGACAGCTCTCGCTCAGGGGTCTCCACTCCGACGGCAGCTGGCAGCCGCGGCTGGGTTCGAGCCGGCCGGCCAAGCAGAGCGCCGCGAGCAGCAGCGGGCGCAGCATGCCGGCGGCGGGAGCGGGCGGCAGGGCAGCGGCTCGGCGCTGCGCCCCTGGCGCACTAGCCTGGTCGCATGGCCAGACCTCCCAAGGCCCGCAGGGCTGAGCAGGGGAGCGGCCGAGGGGCACACGGGGCGTGGGGCAAGGGGGGCGGCTCGGAGCGCCCTCCCCGGCCCGGAAAGGGCAGTCCTGGGCTCTGCACCCTGCGCGGCGCTCCGGGAGTTCGGCACACCACTTTCCTCGCCGTCAGGCTCACCGTACCCAGTCCTCGCCCGGGACTCTTTAATAGGGTCGTGGGGCGGGCCGACCACCGCCTCCTGCCCTGCCCCCCCCCCACGGGGGCGTGGGCGGAGGGAGAGGGCGGGGAGGTGGCGGGGCGAGAGTGGAATGGAAGCCAGGGACTAGCGGGACGTTGAGGAGCCGCGGGGGCTGTCTCTCCGGGCCGGGCGCTGTGTTTAGGGTACGCGGAGCACCCGAGAGGGTCACTGCTGAGGGCGGCCGCCCAGCCCTCTTGCTGCTCGCCACTGAGGCGCTGGGGCAGAGCTTTCCAGGGGTGGAGCGTGTTTCAAACGCGTTGCATCCTTAAAATAATTGCATCCTTAAAATACAAACGCTGGCTTGATTACTCAGCATGCATTTTTACATTTTCTATGTAATTCATTTAGAGGTAAAATACATAGGCATCAAATCTGACTTTACCCCCACAAAGGTTAACTAGGAAAGTCGGTGTGAGCTAATAAACTTTTTGGATCTCTCCCTCTTTCCCTCTCTCTCTGCTTAATATTTAATTATGATCTTATAAAAGCCTTAATACAAGATTGGAAAAGTCATTTTGCCCTGATTTATATTCTAAAGGTACATGATTCACGGAATTCCTACTTCCAGATTCTAAACCCCCTACACCTGAGAAGTAAATTCTGCGGTCAATTCCAAACAGCTTTCCACAAGCCAATGAGTGAATCTGAGGAGATGCAGACCGGACAGTTCTACCAAGACCTCTAAACGCAGCAGCCCCTTTTACCTCCAAATTGCCTTAACTGTTCCTCGCGTAGTAAAAAGAAGAAAAATGAGATGCTTGTTATTTATAAATATATTTATAATATTCATTATATCATACATGTAATATGCATATATAATATGTTATTGCACATATATCATGCATATTATACAATACTTATTTATAATAAGTGTATCAGCAAAATTGCCTGAAAAGGGAAGGCTCTTTGTTCTGCAAGTACCTTACTATCTAGGGTTTATGCGAGTCTGAGCCTTGTAACTCAGTTGCATTGTTCCACACTCTGAAGGGAAAAGAATTCCTGGGAAATTCTGGAAGAAAAGATCAACATAAAAGAGGCCGCACAGGTAGTAGAGGAGGTCCCTAGCTGGGCCTTGCCTCCCATGACCCCTAGCTGCCTCCCCTAGATCGCTCAGCCTTCAGCTGGGATGACTATGTATACGCATGCTCGCTGTGAGCCAAGGTTTTGAAAGTAGCTCTAGGGTGCAATCCAGCCCATAGAGACAGGGAGTCGGAGGGAAGAGGACATGGGAAGAAGACTTTGAGGGAGGGCTCTGGGCATCCCCTGAAGTGGAATGGCCAGGACTCCAGTCAGCGCTGCCCAGCAAGTGAGGGAATGGGAGGCCACAGCTGACATTAGCTCATATTACTCTAGAATCTGGTGACTCAATCACCCAAATTACTATTCTTACAAAATCCTCTGGGATGGGCCTAAAAGAAGAAAGAAAGAAGAGTGAGAGCTCTTCACAGGAGCTAACTCCTGCACATCTTTGAGTCAGTCTAGGGCCTCAATAAAGTTTGTTGAAAACGTGAGCACTAGAGGGAATCAAGTGGGCAGCAGTGTCTATGGCGTGTGACTCCCTGCTGTGACAGCCCCCACCCCGGAGACACCACACTTCAGTCCAGTGGGTAAACATATCCAAGGATGGCATCGGACACCGTGTCAGCACTGCTCGTGTGTTTCTCATTAAACAGGTGAATTCAGAGACTTCAATGTCTTGTCTTAGTTTGTTAGGGCACCATAACAAAATACCACAGACTCAAGGTCTAAACCACAGACATTTATTTTCTCGCAGTTCTGGAGCCTGGAAGTCCAACATCAAAGTGCTGTCAGAGTTGGTTTCTGGTGTGGTCACTCTTCCGGGTGTTTAGATGGTCACCTTCCCTGTCGGTCCTCACATGGCCTTTCCTCTTATAGAGATCTCTTGCATCTCTTCCTCATAAGTACACCACCCAATTGAATTAGGGCCCCACTCTTGTGACCTGATATAACCCTAATCACATCCCTGAAGGCCCTCTATCCAATATGGTCTCATCGAGTGTTAAGGCTTCAACATATGAATGTGGGGGAGTGGGGGCAGACACAATTCAGTCCACAGTAGTTATTTGGCTAGAGAAAGAGAGACAAGAGAAATAAAATGGTTTATATTCCTGGCAAAGAGAATTAGAGCAAGCATTGCCAAATTATAATATTAACAGCTGCTGACAAGTATTCATTGCTTACTATGGGCCAAGTGCTGTTTGCATATGTTATGGTACTGAATTCTCCACACAACAGTCCAAAGCAGATATCACTGTCATCCTCATTTTAGAGAGAGGGAAATTCAGACATGGGTTAATTGACCTACCCAAGATCACAGAGCTAGAATGTGACTGAGATAGCATTCACGCCTCAGCCTCAGGCTCCAGAGCACTGAACTTAACTACAATCCTAGAATGTGGACAAAATAGGCAATGCTTTAAAGGCACAAGCTGGCCCTTTAGCTAGAAGTAAATGGAGTATATAAATAGTAATAACCTTAGCATAATCACTAGCGATGGCTAGATGGGTGTGTAATAAGACTAACACTAATTTTGTATGAAGCAGCAGCCCTGCTCTGCATTATCCTATGCTATAACTTATGCAGACAAGGTAGTAAGAAAGTTTTTCTTTTTAACTGCATCTTCAAGACCCTCAGAGGCCTGGAAAAGATTTGTCCTCTTCTACAGACCTTAAAATATGGACTTTTCTTTCCATTTAGATGAGCAAATAAATAAAAATCAGTATGCATGCCTGTTTTCTCTTTTTTATAAACTTAGAATCAAAATTCTTCCAATAACTACCCAGAATGTATTTTCCAGAAGCGAGCCCTCTGAGAGGTTGTCCTGTGCCTGGATTCTTCACAGACACATCGGTCATGCTTTTCTTCTCTCTGCTATAAGTTCTGGCAGAGTGCCTCACTGTCTGGGGTTCCTTACCTGGAGTCATGGGGTGACCCCTGGGAGCAGCTCCTTTCTGGGGACTGAGAATACCAAACAAGCAGAGCTCAAAGTAGCCAGGATAAGAAGGAAAAATTCTATGAGTGAATTTTGGGGCTTAATAGTGAAACAAGCTGCTTCCACCACTTGATTCCAGGACCTGTATGATCTGGCTATTGGGCACCAGCACCAGATATTGTCCTGTTTCAAAGCATATACCGTCTCCTCTAGGATGGCACCTCATCCTTTCAGGATGTTGATTCCCAACGGACATGAAAACTGAGTCTTCAGTAAGCCCTCACATCACATTAGAAAGCTTTCAGAATGTGCTCTGTTGCTTCTAGGTGATAGAGTGTGCTAAAAGCAACTAAGTCTATGGCCCAGAGCCCATTGCTGCATTCCTTTGGCTGTACAAGAAACAATGCCATGGGAAGCACTGATTAGAGGCAATGCTGGGGGCAGTACCATGATGGTGGGTAAGGTGTTCTGTGAGTTTGTAGATAGTACTGCTGGCAGAAGCATGGTGGGGCAGGGAAGGCATATCCATATCCAGATTGGATCTATTCCAGTGAAGACAAACATCTGCCCCCTCCAAGATGGAAGAGGTCCAGTTGTTATTAACCTGCCACCAGGTGAATGGCTGGTTCCCCCAGTGACCATATTAGGGGATCAACACTGGTCTCCGTTGCTGAGATAAGAGGCCCTCAGTGGAGGTGTTAGCAAGGCTGGCTCGGTGAGGGTGAGTCCTTGTTGCCGAGTCTGTGCATAGCCTCTATCCCTACTGGGCTGGCCACTTTGTCCCTTAGGGTTTTCTCTATAAAATATCATGGCATCAGCAGATAAAGAGTTTTACTTCTTTTCCACTCCTAATGCCTTTTATCTCTTTTTCTTGCCTAAATACCCTGCCTATAGCTTCCAATTCAGTGTTGACTAAAACTGGCAAGAGCAAAATCCATGACTCTTCTGTTCTTAGAGAGAAAGCTTTCAGTCTTTCTCCATGACCTGTGATGTTAGCTGTGGTTTCCATAGACACCTTTGATCGCAAGTAGGATGTTCCCTCCCATTTCAAATTTCTAATTTGTTGATTGTTTTTCCATGAAGGGATTTTATGAAATGTTTTTCTTTTTCTATTGATTCAACCATGTAACCTTTGTCCTTTATTTCTATTAATATGGTCTATTGATTTTCATGTGTTGAATCAACCTTGCAATCATGGGACTAATCCCACCTGGTTGTAGTGAATAATTCTTTTCTGAATTATTCAGAAAAGAATTCTGTGCTGCTGAATTCAGTTGATGGTATTTTTTTTTCTATTTTTGCATCTGTATTCATAAGAGATAATGGTTTGTAGTTTCATTTCTTGTAATGTCTGGTTTTTTGTTTTGTTTGTTTTGTTTTGGTATTAGGGTAACACTAAGCTCACGGAATGAATAAGGGAATATCCTGTCTTATTTTTGGTAGAATCTGTGATTTATCAGGGTTAATTCTTCTTTAAATGTTTGGTAGATGAATCAATAAACACATGTGTTCCTGAACTTTTCTTTATAGGAAGTTTTTGGATTACTGACTCAATCTCTTTACTTGTAGATCCATTCATATTTTCCATTTCTTTTTGAGTCAGTTTTGGTATTTTGTGCTGTAGGAATTTGACCATTTCATCTAGATCATCAAGTTTGTTGAAAGAATGATGTGTTGATACATACATGACCATTTTGACATGATCCCACAACAAAAAGGTCTAATGGAGACAGATCAGGTGGCAGAGTGGCCAAGCAAGGGAGCCTCTACTAAGTCACTGATCCCAGAAATTCTTCTCCATAAAACTGCCACACACAAAAACCTTAAAATTAAAAAATCATCATTCAAAATTCACATACCTAAGTGTACAGAAGTACAAATAACTAAACAAAGTGGTTAAATCATTGCTCTTCAGCTGAAAACTACCAAGGCCAGGATGTGGATCTATCCATGCTTCGGCTGCTACACTGCCCTGTGTCCCTGGCACTAGTGCTGAGAGAGCTGACAGTCATCACAACAGTTACTGGGATCCTGTGCCCCACAGTGGGTCAGACCATGTGCTAGGCACTCTGCACTCACATAGCCCTCACAGCAGCCCTGCAAAGACGATGTTATTACTCTCAGTTACTTAAGGAAACAGGGCAATGGCTGGTAAACAATGAAGCTGCATTCAGATGCTAGTGACTTCATGTATTAGATCAGCCATCTTCAACCTTTTGCTTTTTTCTTTTTCTTAAATTATTTTATTGTTGTTCAATTATAATTGTCTGCATTTTACCCCCACCACTCCTCCCAACCCCAGCCAAACCCACCTTCCTCCCTTGCTTCCACCCTCCCCCTTGGTTTCATCCATGTGTCCTTTATAGTAGTTCTTGAAAACCCCTCCCCCCATTCTCCCCTCCCTCTTCCCCTCTGATTACTGTCAGATTGTTCTTAATTTCAATGTCTCTGGTTATATTCTGTTTGCTTTTTTCTTTTGTTCATTATATTCCAGTTAAAGGTGAGATCATATGATATTCATCCCTCATCGCCTGGCTTATTTCACTTAGCAAAATGCTCTCCATATCCATCCATGCTGTTGCAATGGGTAAGAGCTCCTTCTTTCTTTCTGCTGTGTAGTATTCCATCATGTAAATGTACCATAGTTTTTTGAGTCATTCATTTACTGATAGGCACTTAGGCTGTTTCCAGCACTTGGCTATTGTAAATAACACTGCTATGAACATAGGGGTACATAGGTTCTTCTGAATTGGTGTTTCAGGATTCTTAGGGTATAATCCCAGCAGTGAAATTGCTAGGTCAAAGGCAGTCCCATTTTTAGTTTTCTGAGGAAATTCCATACTGTTTTGCACAGTGGCTGCACCAGTCTGCAATCCCACCAACCAGTGCACTAAGGTTCTCTTTTCTCCACATCCTCTCCAGCACTTGTTGTTTGTTGATTTGTTTATGATGGCCATTCTCACTGGTGTGAAATGGTATCTCATTGTGGTTTTAATTTACATCTCTCTGATGGTTAGTGATGCTGAGCATCTTTTCATATGTCTCTGGGCCCTCTGTATGTCCTTCTTGGAGAAGTGTCTGTTCAAGTCTTTTGCTCATTTTTTAATTGGGTTTTTGGTCTTCCTGGGTGGAATCATGTGAGTTCTTTATATATTTTGGAAATCAAACCCTTGCCTGAGGTATCATTGGCAAATATGTTTTCCCATACAATTGGTTCTCTTTTCATTTTAATGTTGTTCTCTTTAGTCATGCAGAAGCTTTTTAATTTGATAAGGTAACCTTTTTCATCTCATGGCACACATAAGCTAATTATTCAAATTCTGTGGCATACCAAAAAGTATATTTTATGCCAATATGACAAAAAGTAGGTACAATTTTGATTCATTCACACCAACAGCTATTGTCAGTCTTTTATTTGACAACCTAAGGGAAAAGAGGTCAGTGCATGTTTGAAAACTTCTTTTGGCACACCAGTGTGCCTCTTGTGACTGGTTGAAAATCACTGCATTAGAGACACAAGCTAAGTAGTAGCTACATGTCAGGCACTGGAAAGGTAGTGGAGATATAAGACACAATTCCTGCCATACAAAAGCTGACCTTTCTGATGGACTCTGAACTTTGGTCTTTCCATTTATGCCTGCTGCTATTCTCTGGTAGGACTACTCATCTGCTGTTGTCTAAATACAGTCCAAGGTCAGGTACCTCTCCCAGGAGCAATCAAGTTATCTCCCTGTCCATACCTCCTTCTCACAAAGTTAAATATGAACAAATAAGCAAACAAACAAAAACAGTCCAGCAGCTATGATTCAGTTATTCTACCTGAATTAGGTTTAGAACTTTCTTTGATGCTTATCTGCCATTTTAATGCTGGGTAGATATGGGGAATAAGCCCAGAAATGCTGACCAGAGACCAACAAATGAAAAATTAGAGACATTTTCCTTATTCTATCTTATTTCTTCTCATGTGCGGCCTTTCTTGGAGGCTCCCAATGTGCTATCTAAATGTTAATTCATTCTTCCTTCTGGTATCCTTGGGAGGCAGGAAGCCAATGTTATTTCATAGATAAAGAAGCTAGAGTCCCAGGAGGTTAAATGCCTTGTCCAGGGTCACATAACTGAAGGCAGTTGGGGGTGCTGGGAATGGGGCTTGGGGTTAGGAATCCCTGCCTGGGGTCCTCTGGCTCCCAAATGGGGCCCCCTTCTTACAAGATAGCTGTGTATGTTTAAACCTTGTTGAAGTCTTGTTCTATAAAAGGAATGCTCTGGGACTGCTGAGAGACAATGGTATTTTTCTCCCCCTGCACATTCATACATGCTACATTTTCAGAAGTCAGGTTTGAAACATGGAGCCTTTGTCTATAATTGTTCCAAATTCACCCAATTTGGGGACTGAAATTTAGCTCAAATGACCCTTCCAATGACTATGAGTTCATGACAATTCTGTCCTGTCAGAGCAGGGCAGAAATCAAGGGCCTGAACTCTTCTTGATACACATCTTAATCTGTACCATTTTAAGCATCTGCATTTCAGAAAAAGAGCGAGCTAAGTTCAGGATTGACAGCTCCCCAGTGAAATGCATCAGTCTTTGGAAGGTGTCAGGAGCACTTGGGTGAAGGACTGTGCTCACTTCCCCACTCTGCTGTCATGACAAGGACACTGCCAACAGCCCCTGGCACAGCTGGCAAAATGGAAATAGGTAGACTAGTTGATCTATTCTAGTAACCAATCTGAGGTTCTAAGAATTCCTACTGTACTTTTGAGTCCATTAGACCAAATCCCAACATCTTCTCGTGTAATTTTCTAGATACTAAACGGAAATACTAGGCATGAATTGAGCATTTTGACCCTTCGTGGTCATTATTGAACATTTATGTTTCAACAAATAACTTTCAATATTTACCCTTCAACCACTGCATCTTGGGCACTGTTCTAGGCCCTGGGTACACCAAGATGATTAAAGCAGAGACCGTGCCATCTTGGAGTAATCATCCATCAACACTCAAGTCAGTACCGTTAATAAATTGGAAAGAGAAAAACTTGCCTTTGGAGATGGAACCTATGCCTGGGAAAGAGTGGCTTGAAAATCATGTTCAATATCCTCTGAACACTTTCATTTAAATGTTTGTGTAACTGACAAGGTTAAGATTAAGTACATGGTCTCAGGTCTCTAAGAAGCCAAGGCTCACTTTACATGTGAGAACATAGCCGACCCTCAGACTGAGATGAGGTAGGTTTCATTGACCTTCTTTTTACATCAATTTCCTTGGAATGAAATGAAAGAACAAAGAAATAAGCCACAGTGGGGAGGAGCGGAGAGAGGAAATATGTGTGATTACTATGAAGCTGCTCTGAGTGTCCCTGACATGTTGTCAGTAAGCAGCTCTTTCTCATAGGAAATGAAGTCTCCTGGGGAGGTGATAGAAGCCATAGCGAGTAGAGTGGAGCACAGTTCTTAAAAGGCAAGACCCCTCCAGCTGAAAGGGACCCACAGCTGGGCCCATTCAATAGACTGGAAATTCACAACTGAGCACACCAGACCAATTTTCACCTCTGAGCACTTGCCTGATAGCTCAGCTCATCAGAATGTGCTCAGGAAATATGTGAAGCTGATAGAATACCACGCATGGGAAAGTTTATAAACACTCCAAACATACATACCACTGTGTGTTTTCAATTTGCTGGTTCAACGTCCTTGCCAGCTGCATAGAAGAGTTCAAATCCTGTTGAAAAGCACAATGGAGAAACGGCCTCTAATTCCTGAGCAAGGATCTCATAGTATTTTCAGCTTGGTGATGACTGTTGAGAAATGAATAAACGTGTGGAAGAAGTTTAGATATTCTCATATTTATAATAAAATTGCATTGAAAGGGTTAATAAAGATGGCTCTGAAATGTACTGTAAATATAACTAGTGATGATTGCAGCCCTTTTTTTTTGGCATCAAGGAAAAATCCAACTGGTTCATTTATAACTAAACCCCAAAGGCATCACAATTAGAGTATTTTTTCTCTAAGTGATTTTTCACTCACTTTCTGCATTTATTAATCTTTCTATCTGTGCTGTCATCACAAAGACATAATGTGGTCAGTATTTCAGCAACTTCCACCCCAAGGTAAAGTACTTTGTGGAAGAACATCTGCTTTTCCTAAATTTTCTATTACTGACCTTGTTCCATTTAAAAATATTATGACTTAGTGCCAGTGACTCCACTTTACACATTTTAAACACAAGTTTTCCAAGCCTGCATTAGTAGTATGAACACTAGATATGACTGGCATTGAGCAGGCATTCAATATTTGTTGAATGAGGGAATACATGAATTTATATACCTTATACCTAAAAATGTACAACTTCAGCTTTTAGGGTGTTTTTTTTTCAGTTATGCCACACTAAAATTGTTTATTCAAGTTAAATGTTCTCATCATATATTTAATTCATGTGTCCCAAATCAAAATCATGGGCTTTGAGAGATAGATTATACCTTTACTATAATACAGCTATAAAAGTTCTATTTGTGAAAACAACTAAGAAGAACATTTGCCAATAAAGTAGGTAACTTTTCTGGAATCACTTTTTTAAATAAATTAATTCAAGGCACAATCAATTCATCTCCACCTTTCTGCTCTTCTCAATCACGGCTTCAACTTATACTGATCTCCAGATTGTCCACTGAGAGCTTCTCACTCCACTTCAGTCTTCTCTTGGAGTCAGCTCCCTCCTAGTTTGGACTTTAGGAAAACTTGGCTCTAAAAAATCTGGCAGGTTTTTTTTCAGCAATAAGTCCTGAGAACTTCAACTTGGACAAGAACTCATCCTGTGACCAAGTTCTCTTGGTTTGTTGCTAAAGCAATTCTGCCCAGAGGTGAGGTTCCTTTGCTCAGTTCTCTTGTTTCCTTCCCACTGGGCAGAATGAAGAAAGAAATATAGAGTGAGTTACCCTCAGAGTATAACACCTACATCTTTTCTGCTTTGTGACTTCCCAACTGCCAACAATCCAATGGGTAGATTTTCCACAATTAGATGGATATTGTACACAAAGGAAATTCTTCAGTCCTCTTTACCTCC
The DNA here is from genome assembly GCF_004126475.2 of Phyllostomus discolor. NCBI lineage: Eukaryota > Metazoa > Chordata > Mammalia > Chiroptera > Phyllostomidae > Phyllostomus > Phyllostomus discolor. The sequence continues at coordinate 68,652,343 of NC_040903.2, forward strand.
TCCTTGATTTTTCTACCTCCTCCTTTCTCTTTTCTCCCTCCCAAAAGAGATTAAAATTCAGTAATCTTATTGATGAGAGCCCAGGACCTTCACTAGGTCACATCTACCAGTGAGCAGACTCAGGGCGCCTTTATAAACAACACAGGGGGACAGACCTCTCTCTTCAACCTCCTCCTGCAGACTATGCAAAAGCTGAATTCTCAGAGCACTCATCTCTGTTTTCTCCCTCTTCTGCATTTATAATGGCATGCTAGAACAGGCCTGAGGTCCAAATTGCTCCCTAGTTCTTTCCCTCCAGTCATACCTGAGTGGGTCATGCCAAGATTTAGATTCAGGGTGAAGAGTAGGAAGCTCATCTTAGACCATAAGTCTAAATCACATACTTCAACTAGGGTTTACCAGAAAGCCCTGAGATGGATACCAGGCCAGTGGTATCCATTGCTGCAGATGCTCGCCAAAACACGAGAAAAACATACACATGGACAAGAGAGTCCTGTGGGGAAATAGGTATGAAATGGCCACTCTCTCTAGTGGAGAGCACCTTGGCCACTCTCTCTAGGGGAGAGTGCCTCGTTCTCCTGCCCAAGAAGGCTTTTATTAAACATACCAATACAGTTTTCAAATTCTGGTCTGATAAGGAAGATAAAACAATTAATTAACTTTGAAAGGGAGTGGCCAGTCTCCCGCTGGGATTCTGGGATTTTGGGGTTTTATCATTTAAAAAGACTACAGGATTTAAAGCTTAGTTTCGTTTCCTGCCTGTGCCTTCATATTCTAATTAAAGAGCATCCTCCAGCAAGCTGATCTTACAGGATCTTTCATATTCTATGTCTCAGGTCTGATTACCCCGGGGGTCCACCGACTCTGGTCTGGACTGCACCACCCCTGTTATTTCTGCAGGCCTGAGTCAGGCAGAGGAGAAAGGCAGCCAGGAGACTTGGATTTCTTGTAACTAGGAACAAGGACTCAGGCTTTGACAAAGCCAAGGGGGCAGGGGTCAATGTTGATCACCCTTTCATTTCCACAACCCCCACAAGTCCTTCCCTGAGGCCTCCACGTGATCATGCCTATCATAGATGATTCCCCCGTGGGAAATCTTACCTGTCATTGGCTAACTGATCAAGCATTGGGGGCTGGCACAAAACAGGCAGCATTCATGCCAGGGAAATAAGTTTTGTCTCCTTAGTGTCTCCTGGTTCTGAGGCCTCTTACCCAGCCTTAACCATGGGCAGTTACAGTTTCCTGAGACCAGGCAAGGCGGACCTCAACAAAGCCCAGCATAGTCTGTTACTGGGGACTGCTCGGCTCTAAGTGGAGAGTTACAGAAGGCCCCCTCACTTTCTGAGTATCCATTATCTGAGTTGTTTAAGTGAAGCAAAGTCATCATAAAGCAAAACTAGTTATGAATAAACTGACCATTTATAAAATTAATCCCAAATGCCCCTCCTCTCAAGACATTAGTATATATCCCATCACCATTATAGCAGATAATAAATTCAAATATAGCAGAAGTCTACTGTGAAAAGAAATTGTAGATATTGCAAAGGATGCGGGATTTCATGAAGTTGAAAAAATATTGCAGAATTGCTTGAAATAGATGTCAAGCCAATAATAAATGTAAATATAGCACAATTTGACCAGTTAACAATTGAAGAGAAAATAAACAACAATGAGATAAAAGATACTGAAAAATAAAAAGACTCAAGTATCAAAGGATTAACAAAGCACTTGGGAAAAATTAAATAAATCCTTGAATATTTTTGTAACAACAGCCCTTCTGTGACAGTCTGGCAGAAGTCAAATGTGAAGTAAAAGATATTTTATCCTATCATTACATAATTTTATCTAGAAATTATTATCCTCCTGTCTGACTTATCTATTTCTGCATAACAAATCACCCATGCCTTTAATGATTTTAAACAATAACAACATTTTGCACAATTCTATTGATTGATCTGGTAGTTCTTCTGCTCCACATGTTATTGGTGAGGATGCTGGAATAACAAAAAGTTTAACATGGCCCTATTCACATGACTGAGAGTTGGTACTGGCCTTTGGTTGGGAGCTTAGCTTGAAGTGTTCTCTGGGGCCTCAGTTTTCCCCCACATGATTGCTTTGGCTTTCACATAGCTCAGTGTCTAGGTTCCAAGAGAACACACCCCAGTGTGCATGTGCTTATCAAGCCTTCAGTTGCATTACACTTCCTAAAGTCCCATTGTCAAAAGCTAGTCACATTGCCGAGCCCAGCATCAATGAGGAGGGAACCATACAAAGGTCTGAACACCAGGAGATGAGGTTTACTGAAAGCCACCAAAGTACTGTCTACTATAGAGCACTCTCTGGCCTCCAATGTCCTCCAAACCATGTCCTTCTCACATGCAAAATGTATTTACCCTCTTCAAAGCTTCCAATGTCTTATCTTATTATGGCATCAGGTATAGAATCTCATCATCCAAATCAAATCCAAATGCAACCAGATCTCTTGAGTGCAGCTGCTCTTTGAAACAGTGCGAACAAAAGAGACAAGTTTTCTAGCCCTCCCACACCACACACACTATAAGGGGCAACAACAAGAGAACTTCAATACAAACCCCCATTTTCAAATGTTGAAAAGTGGAAGGCACACAGCAGTTCTTGGTCCATAGCTATTTTGAAATACACCCAGGCACGTGGAGGCATTTTCTTGACTATGGTTCAGTTCAATTCACTGGAGATTCTCTGTGGCTTTTACCTCTACCCTCTGTGCTTCAGGCTCTGTTTTCTGTAATATCCTTTTTTCTTTCCTAAAAGAAATGACCCAGATTTGTAGCTGAGTTTTTTTTCTCAGCTTGCTCCCTCTCCATAAAAGTTTGGGGGTCCTGAGGCATCTTTTCATTTTGAATTGTCTCTATCTTTTAAATCTAGGTTAGTATAATATTATTACAAATTTTATAGTTCTCTATGTATCAAATTATCATCCACTCTGCTAGACAAAAATAAAAGATTCACAAATCTCTTTAAGACAGTCTTCTCTGTGCTTGGGGATGCCAATCAGAGTACAATGAGAAACATAACCTTAATATTCTTGGAGGTCTTCTTGTTTAGCAGAGAGGATCTTTAAGATACCTCTTAAATATTTCTGATGCCCTTACCAGCATGGTTCAGTGGGTTGGGCATCATCCTACGAAATGAAAGGTCGCTGGTTTGATTCCCTGTCAGGGCACATGTCTGGGTTGCAGGCCAAGTCCCTGGTTGAGGGTATGTGAGAGGCAACTGATCAATGTTTCTCTCACACATCAATGTTTCTCCCCCTCTCTTTCTTCTATCTTTCTTCTCTCTAAAAATAAATAAATAAAATCTTTTAAAAAAATATTCTGATGCTTTAACAGAGACCTTGACCCTGAGGCCATATTTTACTTCCAGTACCCTGGCTTTTATCTTCAAATCAAGGCTTTGAGAAGTTTTTTACTTTTAGAATGATTTTCTTGAAGAGATTAGAGAAGAAAAACAATTTTATTATCAATCCACAAGTTCTAGATCATTTTTAGTTCTTCTGAATTCTGCTTTAAATCTAAATAGTTTATCCTTTAGCTCAACTCAGTTCTTCACAATGTAGGCTTCTCCACATTGCTGCTTATGTTTCCCCATTGTATGGCAGACAGATGTACCCAACACTACACCTTCTAAGGAGACAAGGCCTGATTTGCAAGGAATTACCAGGCCTTCACTTGAATCACCTTTGCTAATGTTTCTTCAGCCAAAGCTTGTCACGTGGCCAGGCCCAGAATGAAGGTGTGAAGAGACGAGTACAAATAGAGAGAAGCATAGTTCCCTGAGGGCCACCAAAGTAACAGTCCATCATAGCTTTCAAATCAACACTTGAATCATTTGGTTGAGCAAGTGATTTAATGTACAATTGTCATTAGAAAATTATTTTGTTAATTGTAAGACAAAATAAACTCATTTTTATAATTTTTTTTCCTCCAAAAATCATACCAATCAAACCTGGTATGCACTAATACAACATTTTGGTAAGTGGATTCCATTGGAGTGGCCTTTTCCTAGTATTAAGTACCCTCTGATATAAAGAGTTCTGGTGTTTTGCTTTCCACTTACCTTTGCACCTGGAGTGTCACTCTCAGGTCAAGAACTCTTTGTAGAGGAGGAGTGAGCACAAAACAGAGTTTGGGCATTGCTAGTCCCCAGAAATAGCACCATCTTAATAGCACCAAAATATCATTCGTCATCTTGATATACCTTTTTTACACTTTACTCGTAAAGAAGAATTAGATGGCCACTCTTCCACCAGAATTCTAACTAGATGCTGATAACTAGGTGTGGCTTGAAATTATATGCAACAGTACTTTCCTCATCAAGCCTTAATAACCTACAGCTTTTTTCAAACTGCTTCCTTATGAGAGTTCTACAGAAATTAGTTCTGAAAGGCCTTCAGTCTTTAAAAAGAACATTTTGGAACAAAGATGCACTTTTTAAAGAGAGGTTTAATTTTGTTCTCTGCTACATGTTTAAGTTCTAAATGAAACTTTAAAGGATAAGAGGACTTCATGTTTTATAACACTGTGTAGTCTACCCTTCGAACGCCTGGTATATGTCTTCCCTACATAGTGACAGAAAAAAATCTGAAATGCCTGAATTTACTGACACTTAGGAAAAAGTCTACATTCTTATTTAATCCTTGATGAAACTGCAGGTAATTCTTTAAACAGTATTTAAAATCTAGCCAAGAAGCATATATGCTCATCATTTTTTTTTTCTCCTTGGCAATTCTGTTTAATCACACAATAGTCAGTGTAACATAACCTTTTTTGTCGTTATTGTTACATACATCTGGGAGGCAGTGTAACTAAAACTCTATAATCAAAATGGTTCCACAGAGCCAATAATTTCAGCAGTCCTGGTCTGGGCCTCCCCAAGGGCGTTACCTGTCCTCCCATCTCCTCCTCGTGAGCAGATCTATCATTGTACCAGGCCAAAACTGTCTGTTCCTTTCACACATCTTCATAAGCAATTAAGCAAAGGATGCTTCCCCCCACCCCTTGGAGTTTCAGTTTCCATGGCAATCTTGGTCATTTTTAAAAGACCTATAAATGCTGCTTCAAGATCAGTTCTTCTGTCAGACTTGAAAACAAAACTGCCAAGGCCAATGTGTTGGTCTATCAGCAAGCTGGAAGGTAGGGCCAGTTATCAGGGATGAGCTTACAGAGAGTTTGCAAAGCTGTTTGTTAAGCTTTGAACACCCTGGAAGCTAAGACTTCCAAAGGAGCATCCTTGGATCCTGGGGCGGGGGGCGGGCACAGGGTGGGGGGGAACCCTGCATCACCGAATTTAGTAAAACTGACTGGCGTATATAACCTGAGTGTCTATACTACCCTATTTATCCCCTGGATCCATTTGGAAGAATGAAACTAACCACTTAGAACCCTCGGAAACAGCTTTTCTCCAGGGGAGGCCTCTAATAGATTTGAGACGAGAGCTGGAGGAGAGAATAGTTTAACCACAATTTGGTTAGGAAAAGCAGCCTGGGGATTTGTAGGAGCTCTGCTGGGAAGAAACAAAAGTTGATTGTTTAATAAGAAAAAAATTAGCATATATGTCCCAGAAGAGGAAGTGCCTCTCACAGACAAAAATATAGGACTTGCTGATCCTTAGAGGCAAAGGTTTAGTGTCTCTTGTTGGAAAGGCACGTAGCAAACCGCAGCCTGAGGGGCTCACGTATCTTGGCTTCTGTCTACCCAGCCCCATTCCTTCCTTTGTATTTCCAGACACAGAGCCCGGGATCTGCAGATTAGAAACAATAATAAGGCTATTTGTTCCGCACCTTGTTCCAGGCAGCTCAAAGCACTTGGCAGGCAGTATCTTGCTCACACTGCTAAAGCTTCTGGGAGGGAGGGATTTACGAGCTGGCAACGGGACCTGTTCTCTGCACCGCACCCAGCAGCACCGGTGGCATGTTTGGGCCACATCCTGCCCATGTTCCCATTCAATCCAGGCTACTTTTAAGGGTCCATTTTCCTCAACACAATCCAGGGAGCCTGAATAGGAGCCTGTGCAGTCATTAGAAATGAAACTTCAGGAGACAGCTTTTGAGAAGCTGTCTGGGAGAGCAGCTTAAATGCAAACAGGCATGTGCTTCAGTTTGGGTGGACAAACACCGGCCGACTGTCAGCTGTGTGCTAGACTTGGCGCTCAGCACTGGCATGTCAAGAGACTACTCCAGACCTGCCCTCGGGGACTGTCAGTCTGGACACAGCTGCATTCTTCTGTCTATCCCCGATCTATCTCTTTACATAAAGTATTTCCAGAATGGATTACAATATAATTTATTAATTTGTAATTTATACTCCTACTAATAGTGACTTAGGCTATAAATAGATATATAATTGGGATGGTTATTTAGTATTTTTGCCTAGAACTTTCAAACAGTTCATAAGTACTAACCATGAATAGTAAATTAATTAGTGGTTTCTTTTTTATTTGTACTTTTATTTATTTTTTATTATATTTTATTGATTATGCTAGTACAGTTGTCCCAATTTTTCCTCCTTTTTCTCCCTCCACCCAGCACCCACCTATCCCTCAGGCAATCCCCACACTTTGTTCATGTCCATAAGTCATGTGTTTAAGTTTTTTGGCTACTCCATTTCCTATAGTGTACTTTACATCCCCATGGTTATTCTGTAACTTTTTATAATTCTCAGTCTCCTCACCTCTTCGCCCATTCCCCTGCACACCCCCTTCCATCTGGCACCATCAAATGCTCTCTGTATCCATGATTCTGTGTCTGTTCTTCTTGTTTGCTTAGTTTGATTTTTTAGATTCAATTGTTGATAGACATGTATTTTTGCCATTTTATTGTTCATAATTTTGATCTTCTTTTTCTTAAGTCCCTTTAACATTTCATATAATAATGGTTTAGTGATGATGAACTTCTTTAGCTATACCTTGTCTAGGAAACATTTTATCTGCTCTTCCATTCCAAAATGATAGCTTTGCTGGGTAAAGCAATCTTAGCTGTAGGTCCCTGCTCTTCATCACTTTGAATACTTCTTGCCAGCCCTTTCTAGCTTGCAAAGTTTCTTTTGAGAAATCAGCTGACAGTCTTATGGGAACTCCCTTGTAGGTAACTAACTTCTTTTCTCTTGCTGCTTTTAAGTTTCTCTCTTTATCTTTAACCTTTGGCATTTTAATTATGATGTGTCTTGACGTGGTACTGTTTGGGTCCAACTTAATTAGGACTCTCTGTGTTTCCTGGACTTGCACGTCTATTTCCTTCACCAAATTAGGGAATTTTTCTTTAATTATTTTTTCAAATAGATTTCCAATTTCTTACTCTTTCTCTTCTGTGAATGTTGGACCTCTTGAAGTTGTCCCAAAGGTTGCTTATACTGTCCTTGTTTTTTTGGATTCTTCTTTCTTCTCATTGTTCTGATTGGTTGGTTTTGGGGGGGTTTTCTGCCTCCTTATGTTCCATATCATTGATTTGATTCTTGGCTTTATTCAACCTATTGCTTTTTCCCTGTAAATTGTTCTTTATTTCAATTAGTGTATACTTCGCTTCTGACTAAATCTTTTTTTATGCTGTTCAAGGCCTCATTAAGTTCCCTGAGCATCCTTATAACCAGTGTTCTGAACTCTGTATCTGTTAGATCCCTTATCTCCACTTTGTTTAGTTGTTTTTTTCTGGAGCTTTGATCTGTTCTTTCATTTGGGCCATGTTTCTTTGTATCTTCATTTTGTCAGCCTCCCTGTGTTTGTTTCTATGTATTATGTAGAGCTTCTATGACCCCCTGTGTTGGTATCATGACCTACTACAGTAGGTGTCCTGTAGGGTTCAGTGGCACAGCCTCTCCTATAACCCAAGCTGGGTAAAACTTGAGGTGTGCCTTTCATGTGAGCTGAGTACACCCTTCTTTTATAGTTGAGACTTAATTGCTTTTGGCAGGTCAATGGAAGGGATTTACCCAGGCAAATCAATTGTAAGGATTGGTTGTGACCACTGACCATCAATTTCCACCCTCCATGGAGGATCAACTGTGCAGGGGCAGGGTGGTGGTGCTCTGATGTGGCCTGTAGCTGTCCACTGGGTGCACAGGTCCTGGGATTTCCCAAGTGGTGCAGGCCAAAGTCATCCCCCACCTGTGTTTTGCCTGGGGTCACCCTGCCAGAGCTATACAGCAATCTGAGAAGGCTGCTACTTGTGCTGGGCTTGGAGATTACCAGGCAAAGCCAAGCTGTGAATCCTGGCTGGTTGCTGCTAGTGCCAGGCCTGGGGCCAGTTAAAAAGAGGTACTGGACCCTTGGGGCTCACTGAGGCCAGCTGTTGCTTGTTTAAAAAGATTTAGGAAGTTGTGCAGCATGAATCAAGACCAAACATTCATATGGAAAAGCTACTCTTAACAGCTGTAAATTGGGTGGGTAGGATCCTTAGGGGATCTCCAGAGTGGACAAACAGTGTTAGCCTGGTTAATGGAGTCTCAGATACGGCAACCACCTGCCAGTTCTGTGGCTCTGCCCACCTTTCTGTCTGGGAGGAAGCTGTCCCCCAGCTCTCACCTTGACACCAGACACTTCAGTTCCTCCGCATATGCTGCTGGTGCCTTTTGAGCTGCTACCCTGGTGCTAGAGCTCAGAGGGAGTGAGTCTTAGTAAGTTCATGTGTTGGTTCTTTAAGAGGAACTGCTTGAGACTCCAGTAATTTCTTACACTGACTCAATCTCTACTAGTTTTTGCAGCCAGAAGTCATGGGGACTTATCTTCCTGGCACTGCAGCCCAGGGCTGGGGGGACCCCAGTGTGGGGCTGGTTGCATATCCAGAGATATTCCTCCTGATATTTTATCTACCATACATGGATATGCAACCAGTCCGTTCCACGTCTCTGTGCCTTCTATGAGTCTGGATGGATGTGGTCTCTTTCATTCTGCAATTGTCAGACTTTCGGTCAACTCAATTTCTGCCAGTTCTGAGTAATGGTTGTTTTATAATTTAGTTGTAATTTTGATGTGGTTGTGCAAGGAGGCAAGCTGTGTTTACCTATGCAACCATTGACCAGAAGTCCAATTAGCAATTTCTAAATTACTACTTTAGTAATTAATAAAGTAATTACTATTTCATGGGTGAACAACAGCAGGAGGATGATTCAAGGAACTTCAGAGTAAAATTCTTTTTTAATTCTCAATTTTTTTTTAGTTTTTACTTACAGCCCTGGCTGGGTGGCTTGGTTGGTTGAATCATGGTGCCATACACCAAATGCCTGTGGGTTCAATCCCTGGTCAGAGCACATACCTAGGTTGTGGGTTCAATCCCCTGTCAGGGTGCATATTGGAGACAACAAATCGATATTTCTCCCTCATAGCATTGTCTCTCTTTCCATTCCTCTCTATCTAAAATCAATAAGCATATCCTTTGGTGAGAAAAAATTTTTTTCAATTACAGTTTGCATTCAATATTATTTTATATTAGTTTCAGGTGTATAACATAGTGGTTAGATAATGATAAACTTTATAAAGCATTCCCCCTTATATGTCTAGTACCCAATGGGCACCAAACATAGTTATTACAATATCATTCACTGTATTCCCAATGCTGTACTTCACATCCCTGTGTAACTACCAATGTGTAGTTCTCAATCCCTTCACCTTTTGCATCCATCCTCTAAAGCCCCCTTCCCTCTGGCAACCAGCACTCTGTGCTTCAGAGTAAAATTCTGACTTCATTACTAATTTGAATTCTGACCTCAGGCCAGATCACTCCCCCCTCAGGAATCCAGGTGTCCTCTGTAAAAAGCAGTGTCAGCTGAAAGTAGTGCAACTGTTTTTCTCCGCTTTCCCAATATGTAGAACCATGGGAGAGGCGATTTTCAGTTGTCATAATAACTGGCAGATGCATTATTGATAACCAAGGGCCAGGGTGCTGTTTTTCCTACACAAGAAAGTTTCACAGAAAAAGGTTTTCCTGCCCCAAATGCCAGTAGCACTCCAGGTGACCCTTCACACTGGTCAGTGACCTCTCACTTCCTTCCCAGTGTGACAGTCTATGCAGGTGGCTCTGAGAGTTGGGTCACAAAGTATGGAGGTTCTTTGTTCCCAAGGTCTGTCTCCTGCTCACAAGGATGATGAGGACACTTTAGAACTAGGAACTGGCAGAGAACTGGCATGGAGGCTCTCATTTGCAAGGTTTTCAGGATTCCCAGATTTGGCTCGGGAAAGGCCCCACTGCTCCACCCAGACTGGCTATTGAGTCCCACTCGAAAATTTAATATTCGTAACCCGACCAACTTGTGTCAACATGCTGGGCAGCCCAAGAATGACTCTGACAAAGGTAATGGGGCCCCAGTGGAGCCAGACTGGGCTCAGAAGTGACAGCTGAGGCCGACCAACAAGGACAGGTATCGTAAGTTCCTGGTTACTCAAGTCCTGGCCACCTGCATACCTGCACTTCCAGGCGGTCCTTGTGCTCTTTGAAGATGACCTTGGGCTTTTTACAGTACTGTTGTCCTCCTTCTAGTAAATGATGTCCTGCGTGCACTAAGTGGCCTGACACTTTTTACTGTGTATCTTACCCACAGAACTACTCCTTTAAGTCCTAAAGAATCAATCACTTTTAGAAATTCCTACTAATGTTATAATGTTCTTGAGGGTTCGGCCTTAATGAAATACCTCACTCTGAGGGATAAAACAAATAAATCACACCCAAAAATGGAGTATTTTTTTCCAATATGCATGTCTAGCAACCTGGATGCAGTAAAACACACACACCACTCCAAATGTTTTCAAAAACAACACACAAAGCATGAAGTTGACTTATTCAACCAGAAACACCTATTAATTTGTGCCCTGTGAGGTAAGTTGAAACAGATTAGTATTTCTTCTGGCTTCAGAATGTCTTTGTCTTTAATTAAAAATCAAAACTGAAGTGAGATCACTGGCATTTTGACATCTGACCAAGTCTCACTTCTGGTACAACTGTTGTACAGACTGCAACACAGCTCATGGCGAATCTTGCACATTTTTGTGTGAACATTTGTCTGTACTCATCTCGTCTTGGCTGCGCACTGTAGCATCTCGTTCCAAGTTATGTATGCAAACGTGCTGATTTCCATCTTGCTGTCTGCTCACCCACTCCAAGTGTCTGGTGGAGAATCCTGAAGGAGACCCCAGGGGAGACCACAATGAGACAAGGAGACTGTGCTAATGCCCATCCACATCTCCAGGGATGGGGCTCACTCAGGGAGCTGAGGAGTAAGGAGACACACCCCAGACTCAGGAGATCCCAACTGGTGTGCTTTGGCCTTCGACCAAAATAGACTTCCCAGGAACAATGAGATGTCATGGATAAATCACTGGCAAACCACATCAGTCCTCTCAGCTCCAGTTTCTTCATCTACCACAGCAGGTTGTGGCAGGACTTAAATTAGATAAGGTAGAGAGGGAAGCCCTTTGAAAACCGCAGCCTACACATTAATGCTAATTCATGAGATGGTGATGGGGGCACGAGGCCTCAGGGACCAGAACCGACATTGACTTGGGAGGGTTTGTGGAACTTGGGGAGGGACTGAGGCAGTGAGCGTGGGGCGGGGCCACGCCCCTGGGACGGTCAGGTCTGTGAGGTGGTTTCAGGGTCAAGTCCCAGGGCTGGTTGTCAAGCACAGCAGAAATGAGCAGCACGTCTGGGAGCGGGAGGCTAGCCCTGCTGTGGGCATTAAGGTGGAAGTTGAGGGGACCTAGACCTGCAGAGACAAGGGTGCCAGACCGCGGGACGGCAGAAGGGGCAAGTGTGGTGGCAGAGCAGCCCCAAGCCCGATTTAGGCCGAATATCGCCACCTCTGGATCCGCACCTTTTCCTTTTCCTTACGTGCTGTCGGATGTGAGACCCCCAACTTCTTTCTCGATTACCCTTTAAAATAATTTTTTAAAACTGCTTTTCTTCTTACAGACTTCGAAGTTAATATCTGAAACATGTCTTTAAAAGTTTAAATAGCTGCAAAAGATGTAACTTTTGGCGCACTGGAAATATTGAACATTTAAAAATTAAACTTGTGTGACTTTTTTAAATGTTTCCAGTATAATCCAATACTATGGCAATTTGGTTTCCATCATAATTCACTCTAAATATACACAAACAAGCTTGTGCTTAGTAGGCAAAAAATTATTTCATTTACTCCTTGAAGCGGTATTTCCACTTCATTCTCCCCAAATAATTTTGTTAATGTGATGTATTTTATGTCTGAAATTCGATTATTAACCACCCAGCAAAAATATCTGCATACTATGAAATTAATCTTGCACTTTAATTAATTTGAAATTAGTTTTAAAACTTTCCTTTGACCACATAGCTGTGGGTATCAAAGAAATAGTGCCGGACAATCACCATTGTAGGCACTACTCATTTGTAATTTAGCAAAACAAATATAAATTTTCATAAATTATTAGATATGAAAGGTAAAATTTTAAAGGTTTTATTTATTTATTTACTTATTTTAAAGATTTTATTTATTTATTTTTAGAGAGGGAAGGGAGGGAGGGAGGGAGAGGGAGAGGGAGAGAGAGAGAAACATCAATGTGCAGTTGCTAGGGGTTATGGCCTGCAACCCAGGCATGTACCCTGGCTGGGAATCGAACCTGGGACACTTTGGTTCCCAGCCCGTGCTCAATCCACTGAGCTACGCCAGCCAGGGCTAAGGTTTTATTTTTATTTATTTTTAGAGAGAGGAGAAAGGAGGGAGAAAGAGAGGGAGAGAAACATCGAGGTGTGAAAGAAAGATCAATTGGTTGCCTCTCACATGTCCCCAAATGGGGACCTGGCCCACAACCCAGATGCGTACCCTGACCAGGAATCAAACAAGTGACCTTTTGATTCGCAGGCCAGCATTCAGTCCACTGAGCCACACCAACCAGGGGATAAAGAGTAAAATTTTATTGCAAAATAAAACTACCATAGATGGTGTTCCTCTTCAACAGTATTCCAATTTTACAATTGTTGTTATTAACAGTTACTGTACACACTATGAAACCTTTTTCATAAAAACGACCAGGTGAGATGGAAAGGAATTTTATCATGGCAACGTCAGTTACAGAGCTCCTCCTGATTCGATGTTCTATCATCAAAATTATTTTTGATGATCCAATTCTCTGACAACTCAATTAGGTCTTCTCTCAATTTTCATGAAAGCAGAAAATTAGAAACCTGAGTTACAAAGAGATTTATTAATCAGTCGACAAACTCATTCACTCACGTTCTTACAAAACCGCATTTGTCTGTCATCCCAGAGATCAGCCTCACGGGGCGATGCACAAACTGAGAAGCGGGGAGTGAAGGGACCTCTTGCTTCTGTGAGACGGATGCTGTGAAAGGGAGATGGGGGAGACCCTCCGAGCCTCAGGCAGGCAGGGCTCACTGCCTTCCAGCTCTTGGCAGAGCTCTTTCAGGGAAGGGTGCACCTGTGAGGGGCAGGCCCAGGATTTCCTTTTCCAAATCCACATGCAATGTACCCTTAGCGAGCCCTCATGTGCCCACCAGGGATGTGGGTCCCCAAATGTTAAGTAAGGGGGACACACCTTGGAATGTCCCCACTGGGTTGGGAGCTGAGTCTGAGTGGAGCTGGTGACCCTGGACAGTTGGGGCTTCCCTGACTTTTCCAAATGACATTCTCCAAACTGGGTTTTGTGGGACATCTGTGCCCTTGGACATGTTAGTGATTCCTAGTGAAGACTCCCAGGTCAACAACAGTTTGGGAGGTTATTAGAGAGCAGGACACATCCAGTGTGTGAATGGGAACCCCTGTAATTCGTGTGACAAAAGAGCAATTTTAAAATGGGTGACACTGAGGAGGATGAGAGGATTGTTGTTCAGAAGGGTGCCTGGTGCCTTACCTTGGAATAAGGAGGCAAGCACAAGACTGCACCAAATCTTGATGGTCTTTTTGGGCAAAAGACAAGTCATGCCCCTGGATTTTCTTACATGGATGCCAACAAGAACAAAAACATCTTCTGGGGAGAGGCTACACTGAAGGGTATTTGGAGAATCCCAAGAAGTACATGCCTGGAACAAAAGTCGTCTTTGCTGGCAGTAAGAAGAGTTCAGAAAGGGCAGATTTGATAGCTTATCTCAAAAAAGCTATTAATGAGTAAATGTTGGCTACAGCCTGATTTATTACAAAGGTCGTGTGGTTTTTATATGTGTACCATACTGAAATGGTCCTCACACACCAGAATTCAGGTCATGGAAGGCTGATGGAACATTTCTTTGGGGCAATTCTGATTTAAATAAGATTGGCCTGTGATTAAATGGATATGATCGGTGTTTTGAACTTTGATGGTGATCTCAGTTCAGCAACTGCTATCACAGTTTTCCCTTCTAAAAATATGACTGGGCGTGATTCGTAATATTCAACTCTTCACCGACATGGTGCATGCCACCTCAAAACCTGTAGGAGATGGGTTTTAAACTTAGATTTATGTTACTGGTATATTAAGGTGTTTAAATACTGAGGAAACTCCTTCGCTGTACATGAGGAAAGCAAGCCTCGCTTGTGCTTCACAGCGTGGTCGTTAGCCTGTTAAAAGGCAGGGGCCACCAATAAGCTGGCATGCCACTTTATCTTTTTGGTCCTAACTATGCCAATTTAATTAAAATGCCCTGTATCTAACCTGTTGCCTTTTGCTTAATGAAAGACATTTTAGTGTGGTTTGTGTATAATATGAAATGAAGAGTATCTAACACTTCTCACATTTTATAGATGATCTGCAAGGTCAGATGCTGTTAAAATTCATCGTGATGAGACATAGTAGCAAACTGTGAATTCTTTAAGTGAGACTGAATTATAATTCAGGATTGTCTTGAATAGCTATTCAAAAACGACTGTGGAATTACTACATGCGTGTGTGATTCGTGATGGTGCCTTTGCCAGCTCACTAGAAAGATTCAAGTAGAGGAGAACAGATCGTTAAGACAAAAGTGTAAATTATGTGATCATAAGGCTTAGGATAATTAAAATCAAAGTCACTTTTAAAAAGTTTGGGGAAAGTTCCCTTTTATATTTCCACCTCTTAGAGCTTTGCAATGAAACCTGAATATCAAAGGCTAAAGAACCTTGTTTCACTTTGTTTAGTGCAGAATTTCCCCAGTTGGATTCACCCCCCACCCCCCACAACCTTCCTCCCTCTCCAAAGGATACGTAGTTACACATGAAGGGTCCTTAGACATGTGTATGGTCCTGAACTCCAGCCACAGGCTCCCCTGCCTTGCCTGCGCAGCCCGACCCACAGGGATCACCCTCACATACTCCCAAGGGACCTGGGCCTGAGACTGGTTTGTTCCCACAGGCCCTGTTCCCTGCTCAGGCAACATTGTCTCTGCTCTGGTTTCCTGCTGGTGCCGTTTTTAGGTGGGGTTTTGTAGGACAGGAAAGTTCCTGTGCAATTGACTTGGGCAGCACCCGCTGCAGCCACATACTTGCAGGCGCCTCCTAAGCATTGTGAGCCACTCTCAGATAACCCCGAGTGGGCGTGGACGGTCAGCTTGGTGCTTCTCCAGCTGTCTTTCTGGGTCCCCTGGTCATCGGTAATGTGGACCAGGCCAAGACAGGAATATGACCAGCTGCAGAGTGAAGTAAAACTCCAAACATGAATGGTGCGTGTGTGAGTGTGTAAGAGAAAGACCATGTGACTGTATAGCTTTCATTACATGCACAGCCACATGGATTTTAATCATCTGGTTTGCATTTCCATCTTTTCAAGGCAAAAAAACCCAGAGTAAGCTATACAACAATAATAGGATGACCATACAAATGTCCAGTGTCACAGCTGGGAGAGAAGCCTCCTGAGACATTTATTGCGTATGAATGAGGGTCAGGTGGCCTGGGTTGTGGGTTGAGACATCTTATCTCTCTAGTATGCAAAATTAAGCCCCTGCTGCCCTTTCCCTTCATTCACCAAGACTACAAGTTAGTTATGCACACGTCCTAAACAGTTTGGTTAGAGTGGAGATACAATTACACTCTCCATTCAGACAAATGGAGCTCAAAATTCAAACAAATCAGTCAGTACCTGCTGGAAAAAATGCTTGAAGAGTGAGCCTCTGAGCTCCTTGTTTGTGGGAACAGAGGCACATGGAGCGCTTCTGCTTGTCACTCATTCTACACACCTGCTCGGAACAAGCGAGTCTGGCAGAACCAAAGACACGGATTACTGATCCTGCCTCAGCCGGAATCCGCTTTGCCCCCTGAAAACCTCTGCTCTCACCTGGGAAGCTGGAAAATAACTAGTGCATTTTTATGAGCTTCCACAAATGCAGGAGAACAAAACTCCGAAAAGCTGGAAGAAATGAGATAAAGAACCAAAATGAGCTTTTGATCTTAAAGTCACTTGGGATTTCCTGGAGAATTTCCCCCCCAAATTCCCTTTCTGGGAAGACAAAGGCAGCAGAAACCAAGTGTTTGCCTGCAGTGTAAGGGGCAGGGGTTGCCCAATCAAGGTGAGACTCAGGACAGGGCCCTTGATACTGGCACCGTGGGGCTCTGGTGCTGGGGGCTAAGGCTCAGAGAAAACCACCCCTGAAGAGCCCGGGAACAAATGGCATGAAGCCAGACCATCAGCTTGGTGCTTATCTCAAGGGGAAAAAGTTTTCTACACCCTCACTCACCAATCTGTCCCCTTCCTGTGGGGGGTGGGGGGAGGCGAGAATGTGCCACCAAAGTCTGGGAGCCCTTTTGGGGGTTGATGCATTACCTTCTGCTTCACTGCATCAGGTGTGGAGAACAGCTGCAGCGGGTTTGAAAGAGAAACAATGGTTTCCTCTCCATCAGCTCTTCCAGGCAGCAGCTAAGGGGAGGGAGAAGCAGAGAGTAACCATGTGGTTCAAGGGCATTCTCTGATCCAAACCCACAGCCTTGCATAAATCTGTCATCTTGATTCCGCTGCAGAAGCCACCACACGCCTGAAAGGTGGAAAAGCAAAATGGGTCCAGGTGTTACCTGGCTGTGAGGCAGGGTGGAGGGAAATGTTCTTGGTGGTGGTCAGGGCTGCCTTGGGCAGAGCTGGAGGGGGCTCTGCCTGTGAATGTGGTGGTGTGGTGGAAGTCTTATTTACACAGGACAAACGGGGCCGTGGGCAGGACGGTGCAGCCCTGCATCCACATGGGTCAGTCTGTGAAGCTATGAAAATACAGGAAATCCGACGGTGAAGGCTGGTGCTGCTGGTGTTTAAATCCATGAATAAGCGATATCTGTAGGAGGACAGAATTCGTGGGTCATTCCTGGGCCCAGGGCTTTGAGGAGAGACACTTTAGTAATATGGGGTTAGACAAAGCTCTAGATGTTGGAGTTTCTTTAAACTATTTTTCTGACATTTCCCCAAATGAACCTCAAATATTTATAATCAACTTACTTTTTCTATGTTTCTGTCTACGTGCAAACTGACTGCACATTCGATTGTTTGTCTGGGGAGGGACATGACCCTGGTACTTCTCTCATAGCGAGGCTGCTCCAGTGCTGATGTGGCATCAACATAAATGAGTCCCCACTACCTGGGCCTCGGCAAGAAAAGCCACGGGCCGTGGCAGAAAGATTCGGCCTTGGTGGCAGGCAGGCCATCTGCGTGCAAATTGCAGCTCAGATATTCACCTTGGACTCTCGGCCTTAATGATCACACCCCTGAAGTGGGGATGACGGCCTCCCCTTACACAGTTGCTGTGGGCGCTGTGGGTCACCGTGCGAAACACAGGCACACAGCAGCCCTGCAAGTGGCAGAAGTCACTACTGGTCTTATCAAGTTATCGCTGTTCCTCCCAGCCCTGGAAACACTGTCACTAAGGGTGACACTGGTCTACTAAGGATGAATTGTGCACATTTGCAAGACCAAGCTGAGGTCCCAAGGGGAGGCTGACTGCTAGAGGGAGTGATGTACCTGGGACAGGTGAGCGCCGTGCCCCAAACCCAGGGGGAAGGGAGGAGCAGGAAGGACAGGGAAATAGTGACATCATCAGACTGGACAGAAAGTTCTCACCTGGGGCAGGGCAGACTTTGGGATTGAAACGTTCTGCCTCGACAAGACCAAGCAGAAATGGAGTGGAGCCCAGGAATGTGCTGCCGGGATGCACAGGAGAGTGCGCATCGCGCGCGCACGGGCTTCTCCAGAGGAAGGCGTGAGCTGCCCCTTGGAAGCTAAGGTGAGGAGGGCCCCACTGGGGGCGGGGGGGGGGGGGGGGGGGGGCAGACCGCTGGGACGGCGTGCCCTGCAAACTCAGATACCTTCATATGCATACTTTTATCTGTAAGTTATTCATCTGTACTGATTGATAATGTATACAGTATGGCTTAGATGAGAAACCAACTCAGATCTGTGTGCAGCGTTGTGCCTGCAGCTAACAACGCTGCATCACAGGTTTAAAAGCTGGTCAGGAGGTAGATACACGTTCACTCTTCTCCCCACAATAAAAAAATAGAAGTTTCAATGTTTTTTCCTGGTCCTCAGTGGGTCTGCTTGTGCACCCAGTTTTGACACTCCCGGCCCCCCAAACAGGAGGTGGTCACAGGAGGGAGGTTCCCCCTCCACCCTCACAAAGATACTTCATTTTTCTTTCTCTACTGTCAGCAGTCTGAAAAGAGTGCAAGTAGAATTACTTTTTTGTTTTGTTTTGTAGGTCAGAGGGTTAAAATCAGAGAGAGAAAATCATCTGATGACAATTGATGTATGTACTGAAAGCACACAGAGCCCAAGCTGATGCTTTCGAGAAAAACCGGAGGTGATAGAAACAGGGGGAGGATTACCGCTTCTCCGAGTAGGAATGCTGATCTCTGACCCACTTGCCGCTTACAAACCTGAACCTGACGCTTTATCTGAGCACCACTCAGACCAAAGTGAGAGCTGCCTCGTTCGTCCCCGGCAGCCCCGTGGGCAGGCGTGAAGGCAGCACAACTCAGGGCGTCCTTAGGCACCGCCTCGCCGGGCTGGCCTGCTCTCAGCCCAGCACCTGCAGACTGCTCCGCGCCCTCTCTACACAAGATTCGCCCTCCCCGACTATGTGCAGGAGCTCCCCGACCTGGAGTGTTTTTGCTCCTCTCCTGTGATCCCTTTCAGCTACTCACCTTACAAACTCCACTTAAGCTTTTAAAAATGGATTGCTTCCATTGCCCCCCCACTCAATACCATTCCCATAACCAGCTGTTTGTATTTCTGTCTCTCTCAGCTTTGCTCCGAGCTCCGTGAGAGCAGTGATAGCATCTCAGTGTCTTTGGGGGCCCTGGCCCAACAACTCTGTCTAAGGAGGCTCCAGCATTTGTTGTTGTATGATTGCCTTCTCCACCCCACTGTGTTTTATCTGCTGCCTTGCCTGGAGTGTCCACCTCTTGCTAAGGGCATTTATCTCTTATGCTGTACCCTGGTTATCCATTGCCACATGATAAACCACCCTGAAACTTGGTGCCCGGAAACATGATTTAGTATTTCTCATGGTTCAGTGGGTGGGCTGAACTTATATCAACAATTCTTCAGTTCCCTCTGGTAGAGACTGTGGTCATGTGTGTGGCTTCGTTCAACTTGGGGGCTTAGCTGGGCCAGAACAGCCAAGCAGGCTTCACTCAGGTGACAGGCAGTTGGTGCTGGCCGTTGGCTGGGGCCTGTGAGTTCTCCCCGATATGGCCCCTCTTCCTCCACAGTCCAGATGGGCTTCCTTACCATGTGGCAGCCAAGTTCAAAACCAGCGGAAGCTGCCTATGCACCACATCGTTTCCCCGCATTCTGTTGGCCAGAGCGAGTCACAAAGTCAGCCAGATTCAACAGGAGAGGAGGCAGAACCCACCCCTTGATGCAGGGGAAGCTCCTGGACACAGGGGGAGGAGATATTGTTGGTGACCAGCTTTAAAGACCATCTCCCTTCCCTGAGTGGTCCTTATTACAGGGCCTTCAGTTCTTCTGAAGGGTTTACTTTACTCCACTGGGCTTGGCACCTTGCTAGCTGCCCGGTTTACTCCTACACAGACTCAACCACTTGATGAGGGCCCTCTCTCTCTATCCTAAGCTAATTTGCACTCTCCCTGCTAAATGCCTGCCCTCCGGTCTCCACATCAGCCCTTTGTTTTGCTGAAACAATTGGGGTGGGAGGCCTTTAAAGCCCTCTTTGACAGGGAGCAATCACTTCCTCTTTGGAGTCTAATGTGGAAAAAAGACACCCTATTATGCAGAAACTTGGATGCTTCCTACAAAATACCATTGACTGTTTTCCCCAGGAACACCACATGGAGCAGTAGGGTTTCATTAGTTAAGTTTTGTATTAGTAAAGGTAGCCTAATCAATGCAACAACAAACCCCACAATTTCAGTGACTTAACACATCAGAGTTTAATTTTATTTGTAATGAAACTGGAAAAGACCAGTGTTCGTGCTGACTGTCACATACTGAACCCAATAAGCAGAAAAGGGATTGAATCTTTATGGGCGCTTTATTCAGATGGCTGGCGATCTGAGAAGATGGCTGGTTCATACCCTAACAGACTGTCTTAAGTTCCATTTTAAAATGGCCCTTTTTATAAGGAGAATAAAGTATAGATAAAGGGTTTGGAATTCAGGGAAGTTAATTGGATTAAAGAACTGCAGCATTCTCACCCTGGGCAGTGGTCTTCAGCTGAGTCCTAGGCAGTGGTCATCACACCCTGGAGCACAATGGCTCAGGTACCATCATGAATTGCTTGCAGTCCTCCTGAGGCACAAAAGTGGAACTGCTCATGGTCTCCCAGAGTCAGGGTGGGTCACACCTCCAGTTCCTGGAACAAAGCTTTTACGTGCATTGACTACTAAGCCTATTAGTTATTACTTAAACTAAAATTTTCCAACTCTTGAGCCCCCTATCAGTAATACAGGGAAGTGGGCCCCAGTCAACGGGGCACTGGGCTCCACACACTCATTCAAGAAACTGAAGTGGTAGCAACGCTGCCATCATTGACCTGTGACTTCCAAGGTCATCCTGGGCAGTGACGAATAGCTAAAAAAGAAGAGAAAGCACGGGAGATTTTTATAAGCCAGGCCTGGAAATGGCAGGGATCACTTCCTCTCACTTCATCAATTCCATTGGCCATATCTCAGTCACATGGCCAAATTCAGCTGCAATAGAAACCAAGAAATGTAGTCTAGCTGTGTGCCCAGGAAGGAGAGGAAACAAGTTCAGCAACCACAGTGTCCTGGACCATATACGTTATGCACACAGCATTACTTATTCCTGTTAGTGCACAGCTCACACTCACTGTGAACACTCAGACCCAGGATGAGGAGGGTGAGCAAACCTATAAAATTAAGGATGGGGTGAGCACATTTTCCCTCCCCTTTCCCTGAGTGTGAAAACATCTTTCCAGATGTGTGCATAGCACCATCTGCTGCTCAGAATGAAAGGAGGGAAAGGAAGCTGCACTGAGTTGGGGAGCCCAGGAAGATGGCCAGAAGGATCAGAACTGAGTACAAGCTGTGGAAACTTAAGTGGTTTGCTAACCATAGGAGATTAGGGGAAATTCATACAGCAGTTGTCTTCATTTCATGGACAGTAACCAGGAATTGTAAGAATGAGGGGGAGGAGTTGTTTGGTTGGTTTTGGCTTGGTTTGCTTATCTGTGAAATTCAACAAGGAGGTAAACACAGGATTGAGAATCAAGAGGACTATGTGAAGGTGTTTCCATAGGAAGGCAACTAAGTAAAATGGAGCACTTGACTGGAGTCAAAAAACCTAGAACTGAGTCTCAGCTTTGTCGTTACCTGGGCTGCAGTTTTCTCTGTTTTAAAATAAGGGAACAAGAAGACTTGTCTAGATCCCTTTCAGCTGAAAGTTCTAATCCAATCTCTTCTATGACTCATTTAAAGAAAGTAGATGAAGCCATCTGAATGCATCGGATCCCCAGGGAGAGTGGCTTTTGCTTTCTTCTTTTAAAAAGCCAAATCCATTGGCTTTTTAAAACGATTTTATTTATTTA
Organism: Phyllostomus discolor; assembly: GCF_004126475.2. Classification (NCBI taxonomy): domain Eukaryota; kingdom Metazoa; phylum Chordata; class Mammalia; order Chiroptera; family Phyllostomidae; genus Phyllostomus; species Phyllostomus discolor. The sequence goes on from NC_040903.2 coordinate 68,674,292, forward strand.
TTTTCAGAGAGAGAGGAAGGGACCAAGAGAAAAAGGGAGAGAAACATCAATGTGAGACAGAACCATGGATCAGTTGTACACACCCCGACTGGGGACCAAACCTGAAACCCAGGCGTGTGCCCTGACTGGGAATCCAACAGACGACCTTTCACTTTGCAGGACGATGCCCAATAAACTGAGTAGCGCTCATCAGGGCCCTAATCCATCTGTTTTGATTTTTATATAAGAAACACCTATTCCTTGTATTTAAAGAAACATAAATATGTACGAGGTCTATCCAGAAAAAGTCCAACCATTGTTAATATAATGAGAATAATTTGTGCAACATCAATGTAACCTGGCAGCCAAGGAGTAAGGACTGGAATGCACATGTGTGGACAATGATGACTTCACTGTACTAGCCAGTGGGGGCAGTAGATGCTGTTGAATGAGCATGTGTACTGTGTGGCCATCACATTCAAAATGACTGAGTGAGTAGAGCAAATGAGTCTGCATCAAATTTTGTATTAAGCTTGAACATTCCTCTGCAGAAACTATTCAGATGATTCAGAAGGCCACAGCCATGGGCACCTGGAGACTGACAACTTTATCACAACAACACACCCACTCATGCATCACATCTTGTGCAGGGTTTTGGTGAAACATCAAATCGTCCAGGTAATTCAGCCCCGCTACAGCCCAGATTGGCACCCTGCAACTTCTGGCTTTTTTTAAAACTAAAATCACTTTTGAAAGGGAAAATATTTCAGGATTGTTGATGAGATTCAGGAAAATAGGATGGGGCAGCTGATGGTGATTGGGAGAACTATGTGAGGTCCCAGGGTACCTACTTTGAAGGGGACTGAGGCATCATTGTCTTATGTACAAGGTTTCTTGTATCTCATATCTTCTTCAATAAATGTCTATTTTTCATAACACTGGCTGGATACCTTCTGGACAGAGCTTGTATGTATTTTTAGTTAGGTAAGCAGGACTTCCTGGCTGTTTTGAAAGTCAGCAATGATAGAAGAGAGTTTCCAACTTGGTACAACTTGGCAGCTGATGAAATCCTGCAACTAATTAATACCAATAATAGTTAATGAACTTTTGAGCATCAACTAACTCTAAGTCAGGCACATTCTAATTGTTTTGTATAGATTAGCTCAATTTTTATAACAGCTACTGCAGAGAGTACTAGCATTGGCCCATTTTACAAAAGAGGAGACGGAGACACAAAATATCGGTGGAAGAACAAATTAGACATGGGGAGGCAGGGAGGGCATGAATGACCTTGTGGAGAGGACCTTCTGCGCCCAGTTTCAATCCCATATCCTGACCTAGAACACCTACCTTGGACTGTTATACAGGTGAGAAACAAATTTTTACTGGTTAAGCCACCAAAATTTGGGAATACCTTTGTTACAAGAATAACAGAGAGTGGATCTCTTGCTATAGCTAATTAAAAGAGTGGGACATAAATGCAATAAATTAAATTTTGTACATGTTAATTTTGAAATCTTGTGGTACAACCAGATGAAAATGGCTACTAGGCACACAGTGAGAGTTTGCAGGAACCCCTGGAATCATCATTAGCATATGCAAATTCACCTGTGCATGGTCTTAAATAAATAATTAAGTGGAGAGAGGGGATGAATCACCTAAATTTTCTCTTTCTGCCAACTCACCCCATGGCTATAAGCTCTACAGGACTATGAAATGGGACAAAACAGCCTTCTTCTCCTCCAATGGTCTCATTTCCCTTTTGTGTCCTCACAATACGAACATGTCACCACTCAACATGATACCAGTTTTTAAAGCAAGCTTTCTTCCTAATCACTCTCAATTTGAGACTGCTGCCTTGGTCTCTTATTAGACTGAAAAAAACACAGAACAAGTCTTCTGTTGACGAAATGCCATTCTTACCTCCAATCCCTACTGTGTAAGTTTGGGAATTAATGTTCTCAAGATGGCAGCTGATTTCAAGAGAGATTTGGTTTCCCAGGGCATACGCATAGTGTGTGCTGAGGAGAGGATCAGAGGTGGCAGCCTGGGGAACTCCAACCTTTGGGAGGTGGTTGTGGACAAGAAGTTGCTTACAGGACCATAAGTGGGGAGGGATGGAGAAAGAGAGGGGGAGAAACATCAATCTGCTGCTCCTCACATGCACCCAGACCAGGACCAAACATGCAGCCCAGGCAGGTGCCCTGACCAAGAATCCAACCAGCAACCTTTCACTTTGCAGAATGTGCCCAAAACACTGAGCCATGCCACACTGGTCAGGGCAAGTATTTTTCATATTAATACAATTATTATTTATTTATAAACAATAGCATGCAATTTATTGATAAAATTTTTGCATAAATTAATTGCATGTGTTAATTCCATATCAATATAAATTCATATAAAATGTTGTCAATGAATTGATAATTTATATATTAAAATATGTAAATGAATTATAATTATTCTTTAATATAATACCCCTCCACCCACCTCTATGCCCATGGAACCTGCTCTTGTGCACTTTTCTCAACACCAGAGCTCCTGACAATGGCTGGCATGGGTTGAGCCCTGACTACTGGGCTTGGCTGTTTCAAGTATTTTCTATGTATGGATTCATTTAGTCATCAAAACAAGGGTTTTTTATGTCCACTTTACAGATAAGGAAACTGAGGTACATAAAGGTTAAGTAACCTCACCAAAGCCACATAGATAGTAAGGGGTGTATCCAAGATTAAAAACCCAATTGTCTGTCAGGAGAGTCTGACCCTTTTCCATCTAGCATGGTGGTGTACTAATCCCACCTATCTAAATGCTGAGAGAAATCTCAGACAAATTTGCTTAGATATTTTGTTTTTGATGCTTTGTAGGATGATGCCAAGAAGAGCTGGAGACAGAGAACAAGATGACTAGACTAAAATTTATTTTATGTAATGTGATGGGCAAAATATAGCTTAAAATAATATATCTAAATATAAATTTAAGAAATACAGATATTAACTTCCTGCCAAGATGGAGGCATAGGTAGATAGTCTTTGCCCAACCAAAAAAGGACAACAACAAATTTTAAAAAACAGCAACCAGAACTGCCAGAAAATCGAACTGTATGGAAGTCCAACAACCAAAAACTTAAAGAAGAAATAATTATCCAGACAGGTAGGAGGGGGAGAGACAGGAAGCTGGGGCACAGAGTACATGAGGAGAGGTGGTAGACCAGTGGTGGCTGGAGGACCAGGCGGTCACACATTCATGTGTGGATAAGCCACGAGGAACAACTGGGGAGCAAGAAAGACCGCACAACCCAGGGTTCTAGTTCAAGGAAATAGAGCCTCAAAACCTCTGACTATAAAAATCTGGGGGGTTGCATCAATGGGACAAACTCCCAGTCTCACAAGGCAGTTCATTGGAGAGACCCATGGGGTTCCAGAAAATACACAAAGCTACCCACCTGGGAATCAGCACCAGAAGGGCCCATTTTGCTTGTGGGTAGTGGGAGAAGTGACTGAAAGTGGGCCAAGAACCAAGCAAACAGTATTGTTTCCTCTCAGACCCCTCCCCACAGACAGACCCACAACACAGTGATGTGGGTTGCCCTGCCCTAGCAAATACCTAAGGCTCCACCCCTTACAACATAACAGGTACGCCAAAATGAAGAAATATGGCCCAAATGAAAGAATGTGTCAAAGCTCCAGAAAAAGAACTAAGTGACGAGGAGAGCCAACCTATCAAATGCTAAGTTCAAAACACTGGTAATCAGGATTCCCACAGAAATAGTTGAATATGGTTGCAAAATGGAGGAAGAAGTGAAGGCTGTACAAAATGAAATGAAGAGAAATGTACAGAGAACCAACAGTGACAAGAAGGAAACTGGGACTCAAATCAATGGGTTGGAGCAGAAGGAAGAAATAAACATTCCACCAGAACAGAATGAAGAAACAAGAATTCAAAATCATGAGGAGAAGCTTAGGAACCTCCAGGACAACTTCAAACATTCCAACATCTGAATCATAGGGGTACCAGACGGAAAAGAGGAAGAGCAAGAAATTGAAAACTTATTTGAAAACGCAATGAAGGAAAACTTCCCTAATTTGGCAAGGGAAATAGACTTCCAGGGAGTCCAGGAAGCTCAGGGAGTCTTAAAGCAGCTGGACCCAAGGAAGTACACATCAAGGCACATCATAATTACATTACCTAAGATTAAAAATAAGGGAAGAATCTTAAAAGCAGCAAGAGAAAGAGACAGTTACTTACAGAGGAGCTCCCATAAGACAATCAGATGATTTCTCAAAAGAAACCTTGAAGGCAGGAAGGGGCTAGAAAAAAGTATTCCAAGTCATGAAAGGAAAGGACCTATATCCAAGATTACTCTATCCAGCAAAGCTATCATTTAGAATGGAAAGGCAGATAAAGTGCTTCCCAGATAAGGTAAAGGAGTTCATCATCACCAAGACCTTTTTATATGAAATGTTAAAGGGACATATCTAAGAAATAGATGATCAAAAACTGTGAACAGTAAAATGACAACAAACTCACAACTATCAACAACCAAACCTAAAAACACAAAAACTAAGCAAACAACTAGAACAGGAACAGAATCACAGAAACGAAGATCACATGGAGGGTTATCAGTGGGGAGGGGGAGGGGGAAAATAGGGGGAGAGGTACAGGGAAAAAGAAGCATAAATTGTAGGTACAAAATAGACAGGGGGAGGTTAAGAATAGTGTAGGAAATGGAGAAGCCAAAGACTTAAATGTACAGGCCATAGACATGAACTAAGGGATTCGGTTGGGGATGCTGGGGGTGGTGGAGGGGAATAAAAGGGAGAAAAACATGGGGCAATTGTAATAGCATAATCAATAAAATATACTTAAAAAAGAAAAAGAAAAGAAGTACAGTTCTCTTTGTTAAATAAAAAGTGATTTTCAATTTAGATGAATCTTCCTTTCTTGGTCTCATACAGTCCTAATCCTCTTCTTAGGATGCTAATTGTATCTACTGCATGTGTTTTATAATCATAATTTTAACTTTGAAAGCAGCTGTATAAAATAAATATGGATCTACAGAAAAGCAGAATATCTATAATAAACATGTCACGTCAAGTGTTCCTATTATTTACCAACTTATTGAAGTAAAAATGGTCCAATTGGATTTCCTCAGAAAACTAAAAATCGAACTGCCTTTTGACCCAGCAATTCCACTGCTGGGATCATACCCTAAGAGCCCTGAAACACCAGTCCAAAAGAACCTATGTGCCCCAATGTTCATAGCAGCACAATTTACAATAACCAAGTGCTGGAAGCAACCTAGGTGCCCATCAGCAAATGAGTGGATCAAAAAACAATGGTACATTTACACAATGGAATTCTATTCAGCAGAAAGAAAAAAGGAGCTCCTACCCTTTGGGACAGCATGGATGGAACTGGAGAACATTATGCTAAGTGAAATAAGCCAGGTGGTGAGGGTCAAATACCATATGATCTCACCTTTAACTGGAACATAATCAACAAAAGAAAAATGCAAACAAAATATAACCAGAGAAATTGAAATTAAGAACAATCTAACAATAGCCTGAGGGGAGGGGGGAGGGGACAGAGAGGAGAAGGGTTTTCAGGAGCTACTATAAAGGACACATGGATGAAACCAAGGAGGAGGGTGAAAGCAAGGGAGGGAGTTGGGTTTGGGTGGGGTGGAGAGTGATGGGGAGAAAATGCAGACAACTGTAATTGAACAACAATAAAGTAATTTTTTTTTAAAATGGTCCAATTGGCATAAGAATATTTAAAAAAAACAAGATGTATTGCTGTTTCAAGGACTTTTGACTTCTCATCCTTTATTTCTCCTCTGAGAATAGATAACAAGATTATAGTTTTAATCCCTGGTCATGCTTTGCCACCCTGCTATCTTTAGTATAGGCTTAGGGATATTAATAGCATTTTTGCTTAGTAAGTATAATAGGTAGTTCGTCCTCTTCCTCTCAAATATGCTGCTCACTCCTCATCATTCAGGGCCTAAGCAATGCCCCACCCTTGCCCTAATCCCTTCTCCTTTTCCAGTCACACTAGCTCACTTGATAGGACTTCCTTCCAAATTCCTGCAACACTCTCTTTAACATCACATCTACAAATTCAATACCACCTGACATTGTCATTCATATGTGTATAAGTATCTATATCAGGCCTTAGATATATTATGCTAATGGTGTATATACACATATGTAATATATCTAATGCCTAATATATGTGCATATGTATCTAATGCTTATATATACAATAAATCCAATGTCTGCAGTATATATACATCTCAGGCATTAGACATAAGTTCCTTTCAGGCAGGAAATGAGTCTTTATATTTACTATGTCCCACACCACCAAATACAATGTTAGGGTACCAGAAATGTTTGTTGAATTAATGTCTTCAGGAGAGAGGGAGAGAGTGAGTAGGGGGGGAGGGAGGGAGGGAGGGAGGGAGGGAGGGAAGGAATTTTGAAGGCCTTTCTGACTGATCAATTCTGCCTTTGCCTAAGACGATGTTTCTTTAAAAGGGCTCTTTCAATCTTCTGCATCAGAATCACATGAAATGATTGTTTAAAATGCAAGTTCCTAGGCCCCACCCCCAATCCCTTTAACCCAAATGCCTGGAGCTGGGCCCAGGAATTTGCATTTTAACAAGCACCTCCTGTGATTCTTGAGCACACAAATTTAGGAGCCACTGGCTTATCAGAATATGCTTAGAAAATATTTTTAATGATTAATTGGAATAATCTGTATTAAACACCACTCCCCTCCACAGATTTTGTAATTGAGCTCAAACTGGTAACAGTCTGGGTATCATACTCTTTTTGTAAGAAATCAACTCTCCTGGAGAAGAGGGACTCTTAGCTGTGGGGCACCCAATGTTCTAAATTAATTGGAATTGTGGTAAACTGCAAAACCCGTAATATTTGCATACTATTATGCATTACATATTATTCCTGTAGCGTCATTTCACTTAGGAGATTTTTAACTTGCAGGGAACACCGAGGGAAGCAGCGTTCCCGAGGGCAAACTACCGTAGCTTTTCAGTCTCGTACTCGGTTGTCACCCATGCACTCCTGGGACTATCTCATGGATGTTCTCCTTTGTCTTCATTTTTGAAATGTCACCGGGTAGGTGACCTAGGACACAGACTTGGAGTCATTTTCCGAACTTGTCCATGGTCCTTCTCTGGGAGCAGCTTCTAGACCGAGCCATAAACCCTCAGCTACAGCGGGAATGACCCCCTCTTTCCCATCTTCCACCTTGTCGATGCAGACTTGTTCTTTTAATGGGAGGTTTTAAAGGCTTAACAAAGAGAAAGTGAACCCAATAGGTCTACCTTTCCCACTCAACTTTGCCGTTTTCTTTTCTCTTTCTCCACAGTAGGCTCTTCCTCTTTCAGTCCCCAAAGCTTTGAGGTCACCTTCCCCAGCAGGTACTGCCTGTGGTTGGGATCATTCCCAGTCTTCGTGAACACTTAGAGTCAGTCCCTTAACGAGAATAAATTCCACTGAATTGATTCTAGAAGATTTGGTGTCTTTTTTGTAAGCCTCTACTTGTATGATATCATTGAAATCCAAGTCACCTGCTATCAGGACTATAAGAAATAGAGGAATAGGATCCTTTTGCCGGACTTCCCCTACTAACACTTTTAAACCAAGTTCCTAGCCCCATGCTCGATTGAGAATCTTTTTCTTTCATCTTCTCCAACTTTTCTATTCTCTTTATCTGTTATTCTACAATACTTTTACTTTTTTAAAGTATTTTTCATCACTTCCGTTCTTCACTGTCTAATCTCAGAAGAATGAGTACACACACACACACACACACACACACACGCAGGGAGTTAGTTCCCCGGGCCGCCTCTGGGTCCAGGGGAGGCAATCATTTCCCTGTCCACTTGTTTTAATCCACACGTCACAGTACAACGGAGAAAAAGAACGGGTCTCAGACAATATGAGTACTTTCCTTAAGACGCTGGCCTTAAAAACATTTTCAGTTTTGGAATAGGAGCCAGTGCATCTTAGCTATGGTGAGTCCTTTGGTGCCATCTAGTGGACGCAAGCAGTAACAGGCTGGGAAAACTGGGTTTGACAAAGAGCATCACTGCACTTTGGGAACTGTTCTGACCAAACCGTTTCCTGCTGGAACAATGCTTTGTATCCTTTTATAACAAATCTCTCCAAGTTCCAATAAGTATCTTAGAAGTTAAGGGGTTTTCCTGTTGCTTTTTCCATGCTTTTGTTTTATTTGGTTTAGCAAATCATGAGAATTAAGGGGCCTTGGGACAACCAGAAAAAAACAATGAGAAAGCAGAGGCCTCATTTTCCTTGTCATTGCAATGAGCACCTGACATAGCAATTGGAGTTCTGGATGGGTCTGTTTTTGTTTGTTTTGTTTTTTGGCTTTTTGAATGAAATAACAAGCAATTGATATCTGAGATGGAGGAATATGACACACAGATGTCTTTCCTTTAAGGAGAGAGATATTTCTAGGCTTCCCAGTCTGGATGGGTGGTTACTGATAAGCTCCTAACTGGGAATCCCTCCCCACTCTGTAGTATTAAACCTGTTAAGAATAAGGAGAGGGGACACTGAAAAGAAAATAAATCAACAGCAAACCCCAGCAGGTGGCAGGAGGAAATGAAGATTTTGTATCATAGGCTTTCCATGAAACCTAGCCTAGAACTGAAGAAAGATTAGAATATTTCAATCTTCTTAAAACTGATCATTGAAATATTCACCCAATGTGATGGCTAATTTTATGTGTCAGGTTGGCTGGGACAGAATGCCCCGTGATTTGGTCAAACACCAGTCTAGATGTTTCTGTTACGATATGTTTTAGGTGTGATTACTACTCAAATGGGTAGCTTTGAGTAAATCTGATTATCCTCCATAATGTGGTGGGCCTCATCTAATCAGGTGAAGGACTTAAGAACAAAGACTAAAGTTCCTCAAAGTGAAAGGAATTCTCTTCAGAACTGAAGCATAAAAACCCTCTCTGACCCTGGCTGGGTAGCTCAGTTGGTTGGAGCATCAACCCGTACAGCAAAAGGTAGTGGGTTCAACCCCCAGTCAGGACACATACCTAGGTTGTCGGTTCGATCCCCAGCAGGGGAGCATGGGTGAGGGGGTGACAGATCGATGTTTTTCTCTCACATCAGTGTTTCTCTCTCTCTCTGTCTCTCTCTCTCTCTCTAATCAATAAACATATGTCTGAGTGAGGATTTAAAAAAAAACAACCCTGTGTGTTTTTCCAGCTTGCTTCCCTATGGAATTCAGACTCAAGAATGCAACATCAAGTCCTGGCTGAATTTCCAGACTGCCGGCCTACCCTACAGATTTCAGAAAATCTTCTATCCTCTTTTTCATCTTGGAGAACCCTTACTGATACAGCCAGTCCTGTACTTTAATGTGTATTCTACATCACTGGATCTCAGACTCTACTACACATGAAGATGAGCACCCATAGAATCCCTGTCTCTGGAAGCACAGCCCAGGGTGTCTGTGTATATAATAAGCTCTATGGCTGCCACACTTGGTGTAGAGCTATCAACTATGTGATGCACCTCACACCAGATTGATTAAAAGCTTTTGGATGCACTATTATTTAACTTAAACTTGCTAACAGTTAATAAACACCTGCTCTATGCCAGGTTGCAGACAAGGCTCTTTCAGGTACGCTGTCTTACATCCCACTGAATTCAATTAATACTTTAAAGAGACCGGATTAGCTCCTCGAGGCTAGGTGATCTGCTCAGGGCACCCTTTAGTTCCATCACCAGATATGTGCCGTGGGTCAGGCATTTTGCTTGGCCCCAGGCATAGAAAAACAAATGAGAGACACGATCCCCTCAGGGAGCTAAAATCCTAGAAAGGATAACCAATCACAGTCAAGTGAACAAGAAATGAATTCCATTGGAGAGCATGTGAGAAGCACAATGATGAAAACGAGCAAGGTGAAGTAACAGAGTGCTGTGGGATGGGTCCACCCCTAAGTTAAGTCAATCACAGAAGGTGAAATGAGACCTGAAGGAAGTCAAAGCTCACAGATTCCATTCTCTACATACTCGGTATTAAAGCTGCATTCTTCCTTTGCAATATATTCTGACATCATCCCACCTTGCCATTCCAGTTTGCATCACCTCATTCAGACCTTTATCGTTTCATGCCTGGAGAGCATCTTAGCATCGCTGTGTATCCAATCTCCTCTGTAACTTTACTCTCTTCTGCACTCTGCACCAGCTCAGGCTAATTATGATGTCAATTGGATTATGTTCTGCCCCTATTTAGACATCTTCAGTGGCTAAAGTCCAAACATCTTATGGCATCCTTCAAAGTTCACCCCACTCTAAATACAACTCCTGTTTCTACCCTTAGCTTCCACTACCTGACTGTGGAATTCCTATTCAGGTGAACCACAGACCATGCCTTGCTACCTCAGTGTCCACCTATCAAGGCTACACCCATCCTTCAAGGATAATTTTTAGGCCTTTCGAAATCATAGCAACCTGGTAACTTTTCCCTTCCTGAGTTTCTTTTTTTTTTTTTAGATTTTATTAATTTACTTTTAGATAGAGAAGAAGGGAGACAGAAAGAGAGTGAGAGAAACATCAATGTGTGGTTGTGTCTCATGAGCCCCCTTCTGGGGACCTGGTCGGCAACCCAGGCATGTGCCCCAACTGGGAATTGAACCGACGACCCTTTGGTTTACAGGCTGGCACTCAATCCACTGAGCCATGCCAGCCAGGGCTCCCTTCCTGAATTTCTATTGCTCATGTTATAATGAACATAAGTGTTGGTCAATTTTTACTGTTAGAAAATTGCCTCAAGCCAAAGATAAGGTGATCTGGGTCAGAAACTTGTAGTCTGATGAGAGGAACAGTTTATTCTGGGAATCACTAAACATTTCTGATAATAGAGTTGAATAATTTTCTGATAAATGTAGACCCAACTTGCACAGGCCATCTGTCCTGTGAAAAACTTAGTCACTTTTAACCAAATATTCCTTTCTTGAATCTAATCTATAAATGTTATCTAGCTACCCTTTGTTTCTAAGAAAAAAATATATATCTACTAGGAAAGAAATCTTTGAATGGACTTACTGGAAAGTACCACCTTGCAGCAGGCTTGAAACACAACTTTAGCATGTCATGCTCACAGAGAATTTGTCTGAAATCGCTTTAAAATATGTTAGTGATAGTTTAATGCAGATGCACCTTAACAAATAGCAGTTGTACACCACATGTGTGACCCAACCTGTTGGGTGACATGAGTTCAAAGATAAATTGGGTCAGGCCCAGCCTCTAGAGGCCCACAGTTTGGCATGGAGACCTTTAATCTGTGACCTCAGGCCCTTGAGGTTCAAAGAGCCCATGACTTTTCTGAAACAGCCTGCCGACTTACTGAGTATGTGCTGATGAACTTTTTTTTTTCAAGGGAAGAAACCATACATTACATCAGACTCTCAGGAGTGTTCTTAACTCCCCTAAAAATCAGCCACCAGACCAAAGGAAGAAAAGACATATAAACAGTGGATTACAACACAGCATGACAAATCCTATGAAACACTGAGCATAGAGGATAAGAAAAGGCCTCCCGGAGGAAGTGATACGCAAGTGTCTTTCCATCTCAGTTCGTTAGGGGAGGCAGCTTGGGTATATACAACCTCTGTATGAGATTGTACACAATTCATGACAAAATGGATCTACTTCCTCCTCCTCCTCTCTCTTTATCTTTTCTCATAGTGCAGTGAACATCACCTAGAAAGCTCAAGATCATTAATGATTGAGAATTCAAACTTAAAGTTCAGCTCAGTGTGAACTGTAAAAGTCAACTAGGTTATTTGTTTTGCTTAGTCCATCTTAGCACCAAGTGTTGGCCCTCTTATTTTGTCAAAAAAAAAGTGGGGGCTTTGTGATATGGTATTTTAAATTTTTCATTAATATGAATTTAAATACTTTATAATTACAGTCAGTTAAATACTTGAAGATATTCATTGTGCTGCTTTACTAGTTGCTTTGCTACTTGAGCTTGAGGCAATATGTTGGTTCAAATATCAAGGCAATGTTTACATGAAACTTAAAATTATATTAGGAAGAAACCTCAATAACAACATGTGAGACATTTGAATAGTTAGATTTTTTCTTCAAAGCAAAATGGCAGAGCCCCCATATTTTCAAAAGATATTTTTATTAGAAGCTCATAAAGTGCTGCTTTTCCCCATTGATGATGAGTCAGATATAAGCTATTAAATTATTATGATATTCTTATGTGATTTGAGACTTGTCAAGGCACTCCTAAGCAAGCCTGCTGCCCCACAGTAAATCACTGATAACAGGAACATGAGATGCTTGATCTACCCATTGAGACCAATTATATCAGTAGGGATGAGCTAAGCTGTCATAACAAAAGATGAAACATTAATGTGATTTAATTTTTTATTATTGATTGAATTTTGAGAGAGATAGAGAGTCATTGATTTATTGTTCCACTTATTTATGTATTCATTAGTTGATTCTTGTATGTGCCCTGATCAGAGACTGAACTCACAATCTTGGCATATCAGGACAATGTTCTAACCAACTGAGCTACCTACCCAGGGCTGTGTGGTTTAACATACAAAAGAGTTCATGGCTTTCCTACATAACAATTTGAGGTACATGATCTGGGTCACAGGTCCAGTGCTCCAGACATTCAAGGACCCAGGTGGAGCACAGTGTTGCCATTTTCAACACCCAGCTCTGGCGGTTACTCTGGTCACAGCATTCCAGCCAGTGGGAAAAGAGAAATGCCAGGATTTCCAGTTACACAAATGACTCAGAAGTGCTACCCATCACTCATGCTAATGTTTCTTGGTGAGAATTTCATTACATAACCACACTTCACTGAGGGAGGTTGAGGAATGTATTCTGTTCAGTTGCCCAAGAAGAAGGGGAGAATAGAATGACTTTGGTGAACTGCTGGCATTCCCCATCATACTAACTGTCATGTTGATCATTTATTGGTCTCTGTCACATAACTTGAGTTTTAATTTCACCATGTGTTTATGGTACTATTCAGTTTAATGAACATCCAAGATTTTAATCACACAATCATGTTCACTTGGCTTTGTGACTAAAAAACTTTTACATGGTTCTCCAACAGGGACTGGCAGAAGCAAACAACAAGTCCTAACATTTCAAGGTAAAAACGTAAAAATCCAACCTGAAATTTCTTACACATGGAAAAGTGAGTTTCCTGAGGCAAATCAACTGGTAATTTTGGGGAGTGATGAGCAATTTCTATATTCCTCTGTTTTCCCCCAACATATCAGTGCAGGGTAGAATGTGAAAATTGTTAAATGTGGCCTCTGAAATGAGGCTCTAACTTAGCAACACTACTCATAAAAGTCATCATTATTTGATTAAAAAAAGCTCCCCAAATCATTATTTTTATTTTGATAATTTGCATATCATTTAAAATAATAAAAATGTAAAATATGATTTTTAATATATTTTGCTAATATTTTATTACTTTGTTACTAATAAATGGATTTAGCTCTTCTAATTACGATGAGCAGGGATTGAGGAAAGCTCTAACAAAGATATTGCAGCATTGAACAATGCCCTAGATCAAATGGAATTAACTGATATATATATAGAACCTTTCATCCTAAAGAAGCAAAATACATATTCTTTTCAAATGCACATGGAACACTTTCAAAGATAGACCACATGATAGGACACAAAAGCTTCAACAAATTCAAGAAAATTGAAATCATATCAAGAATTTTCGCCAACCAAAGGTTGGTGAAACTAGAAACCAACCTCAGGGAAAAAACTCAAAAACACTCAAATTCATTAAGATTGAATAGCATGCTATTAAACAATGAGTGGTTTAAGAATGAGAGCAAGGAAGAAATCAAAAAGTTTCTGGAAACAAATGAAAATGAACTCACAACAGTCCAAAATTTATGGGACACAATGAAGGTAGTCCTGAGAGAGAAGTTCATAGTGATACAGGCCTACCTAAAAAAGATAAAAACATTTCAAATACACAACCTAACCCTACATCTATAAGAGCTGGAGGAACAACAACAAAGACAGCCCAGAGCAAGTAGAAGGAAGTAAATAACCAAGATCAGAGCAGAATTAAATGACATATAAAAGCACAATTCTAAGGATCAGTAAATCCAGGAGCCAGTTCTTTGAAAAGATAAACAAAATTGACAAGCCTTTAAGCAGACTCATCAAGAAAAAAAAAAAGAGAGGAGCAAAATAAACACAATCCTAAATGAAAGAGGAGCGATTACAACTGATACCACAGAAATACAAAGGATTGTAAGAAATTGCTACAAAGAATTATATGCCAAGAAATTTGAAAACTTATGTGAAATGGGCAAATTTATAGAAAAATGCAATCTTCCAAAATTGAGTGAAGATGAAGCAAAAAGCCTGAACAAGGCAATAACAGCTGATGAAATTGAAGCAGTGATCAAAGAGCTCCTGGTGCACAAAAACATCGGGCCAGAGGGTTTCACAGAAGAAATTTACAAAGCATTTAAGGAAGAACTAACACCTATTCTTCTCAGACTATTCCAGAAAATCTTCTCTGACTATTCCAAAAAATCAGAGAAGAGGGAGGACTCCCAAACTCTTTTTATGAGGCCAGCATCATCCTAATCCCAAAACCATACAAAGACACAACAAAGAAAAAACTACAGGCCAATATCACTGATGAACATAGATGCTAAAATCTTCAACAACATATTTGCAAACTGCATCCAGCAGTACCTTAAAAAGATCATACAGTATGATCAAATGGAATTAATCCCAAGGATGCAAGGATGGTACAATATTTACAAATCAATAAACATAATGCATCAAATAAACAAAAGGAAAGACAAAAATCACATGATCGTATCAATAGATGAGGAAAAAGCATCTGAAAAAGCAACTGATAAGTTGAGGAAAAAGCACCCACTTATAATAAAAACACTCACCAAAGTGAGAATAGAGGGAACATTCCTTAACATAATAAAGGCTGTATACAAGAGACCTATAGCCATCATACTCAATGGGCAAAAACTAAAAGCTTTCCCACTAAGATCAGGAACAAGACAAGGATGCCTGCTTTCACCACTCCTATTTGACATAGTATTGGAAGTTCTGGCCAGTTATCAGATAAGAAAAAGAAATAAAAGACATCTAAACTGGAAAAGAGGAAGTAAAACTGTCATTGTTTGCAGATGACATGATAGTATACACAGAAAATCCTATAGACTCCACCAAAAATCTACTCAACCTAATAAGTGAATTTGGCAAAATAGCAGGATACAAAGTCAATATTCAGAAATAGAAGGCATTTTGGTACACCAATAATGAAATATCAGAAACAGAAATCAGGAAAAAATCCCATGTGATATAGCAACAAGAAAAATAAAGTACCTAGGAATAAACCTAACCAAGGAGGTAAAAGACCTGTACTCAAAAAACTATACAACACTAAAGAAAGAAATTAAGGAAAACACAAACAAATGGAAGCATGTACCATGTTCATGGATTGGAAGAATTAACATCATCAAAATGTCCATACTACCCAAAGCAACTTATGGATTCAATGCAATCCCTATTAAAGTACCAATGGCATATTTCACAGATAAAGAACATGTAGTAGACCATACTGCATGGTGTGGGCCCAGCTCCCACTCGGAGATGCACAGAACCCACACCCACAGATAGGTTCTCCTGTGGGGAATCAGGCCTGCAATGTGCCTAGGCTGCTATGAGTCTTGCTTTTCACTAAAACTCCCTCACCCTGAATTGAGGACATTTACTGCAAAGCAGCTTCCTAAAAACCATGCTAAACCTTCCAAGGATGAGTATAACTAGTCCAACTACTTTTGCCTTTTCATTTGCAAATATCCCTCTTCTGTGATGTGATTAGCAGCATTGGCTCCTTTGTTTTCTGTAAAAGGTAACCACCTAAAGCAAATCTGTGCCAAGTAAATGAGGACCATCTTGTAATGGGTGGAGCAACCCAATAAAGGCCTGTCATGGCAGAGGCCAAGGCTTTTGCTCCCCTTGAGAGAAAAGCCATGCTGTCCCTTTTCCTCCACCAGACTCGGTAGTCTGTGTGAATGTCTCATTTCATCCATAATGATGTGGACACTGCGAGCCAGTTCTATATCAGAACAAACATTTCAAAAATTTATACAGAACTATAAATGTCCCTGAATAGCTGCAGCAAATTTGAGAAAGAAGACGAAAGTAGGAGGGATCACAATGCCTGATATTTAAAAAAACCTGTATTACAAGGCCACTGTAATCAAAAGAGTATGGTACTGGCATAAGAATAGACACATAGACCAATGGAACAGAATAGAGAGCCCAGAAACAAACCCAAGTTTCTACAGTCAATATTTGACAAAGGAAGCAGAAGCATAAAATGGAGTAAAAATAACCTCTTCAACAAATGGTGTTGGAAGATCTAGACAGCTACATGCAAAAAAATGAAACTTGACTACCAACTTACACCATACACAAAAATAAACTCAAGGTGGATAAAAGACTTAAATATAAGTCAAGACACCATAAAAGTCCTAGAGGAGAACATAGGCAGGAAAATCTCGATATTTCATGCAGCAATATTTTCACCGATATGTCCCCTAGAGCAAAGGACATAAAGCAAAGAACAAACAAATGGGACTACATCAAACTAAAAAACTTCTGGATGGCTAAAAAAAACAGCATTATTATGAAAAGAGCACCGACCATATGGGAAAACATGTTTGCTAATGATACCTTGGACAATGATAACCTGGATCTCCAAAATATATGAAGAACTCACATGACTCCACTCCAAGAAGACAAACAATCCAATTAAAAAATGGGCAAAGGACTTGAACAGACACTTCTCCAAGGATGACATACAGAGGGCCCAGAGACATATGAAAAGATGTTCAACATCACTAGCCATCAGGGAGATGTAAATTAAAACCACAATGAGATACCACTTCACACCAGTGAGAATGGCTATCATAAACAAATCAATAAACAACAAGTGTTGGAGAGGATGTGGAGAAAAGGGAACCCTAGTGCACTGTTGGTGGGAATGCAGACTGGTGTAGCCACTGTGCAAAACAGTATGGAATTTCCTCAGAAAACTAAAAATGGGACTGCCTTTGACCCAGCAATTCCACTGCTGGGATTATACCCTAAGAACCCTGAAACACCAATTCAAAAGAACCTATGCACCCCAATGTTCATAGCAGTGTTATTTACAATAGCCAAGTGCTGGAAACAGCCTAAGTGCCTATCAGTAAATGAATGACTCAAAAAACTATGGTACATTTACATGATGGAATACTACACAGCAGAAAGAAAGAAGGAGCTCTTACCCATTGCAACAGCATGGATGGATATGGAGAGCATTTTGCTAAGTGAAATAAGCCAGGTGGTGAAAGATAAATACCATAGGATCTCACCTATAAGTGGAACCTAATCAGCAAAACAAACAAACAAGCAAAATACAACCAAAGACAATAAAATAAAGAACACAAACTGACAGTAATCAGAGAGGAGGGGGTAAGGATAATAGGGGACAATAGGGGAAGGGCCATCAAGGAACATCTATAAAGGACATATGAACAAAGCCAATGGGGGTAGGTTCAAGGGTGGGAGGTGGGGCATTGGTGAGGTGAAAATGGAGACAACTGTACTTGAACAACAATAAAACAACTAACAATATATATGTATACTATACCTTTCTGTCTTTATGTACTTTAGTAGCATAGGTATAACTCAGGTGAAACAAAGCATAAATTATTTTGGATTTTTAAAAACTTGATACAATCTGTGTTTAAAGTAAAGCTTGTGAGATTTTTTTTAAGTCCCATGTTAAATGATTCAGGGTGATGGTATGAAAGAATATGATGTATAGTATAATCAACCAACAAAATTATAGTTGAAAGACATTTTAGAAATCTTCACATCTATTCTCATTCATGGGGAAATACGGTTCTTATACAGACAAAAATGCATCTCAGAACACAAAGTGTTGTAATTTACTTTTGAAAATCTGATAGTATTAGTTAGAATACAGTATTTTACCTCCTGTTTTCTACTTTATTTCTTTTCCCCTCTCTTCTGATGTAAAAGACTGCATTGCGGTCCGAATAGCAGGATTCTAACAGTTAGGCATATTTTGAAAAGCTTACTACTTTTACCATTTCAGGAGAATATAAATTAGTTACTTTAATCCCACTTTCTTTGAAAATGTCAAATTCATACAGTCAGAATTTTTTATTGGAATATTTCTTCTGCTTTTTATCTTTCAGTCACTATCACAGTTACTTGGAATATACCCAAGGAAAAGAATATTATTCTTGCCTACATAAATGTGCACACACTCAAACACAGACACACAAATACTGTCGTCACATTTGATGGGAAATGCCATATGGATATAGAAAAAAATAGTGCTAAAGATACTATATACTGAAGTAGTAGAATGGATTTTGTTCCTGGATTTTTTGGGGGGGTTTCCATCAGAATTTTACATGATCTAGGAAAACAAAGACACTTATAGATTTTTTCCCTTAGAGCTTGTTTCTCAAAATTATTCTGATCATATTTGTAATCATTTAAATATATCTATTATTCTATCATTTTGCAAAGTATCACTACATATTACCAGCTTTTAATACTGATAAACTTCAAAGTCCTATACACAGATATAAAACAATGACCCATAAGAAAAGTTTTTGGACTTCTGGCCAAGATGAAGGTATAGATAGACACCCTGTGCTTCCTCGCACAACCAAAATAAGGACAACAACAATTTAGAAACAAAATAACAAGCAGAACTGACAGAAAATTGACCTGTATGGATGTCAGACAACCAAGAAGTTAAAATAGACACATTCATCCAGACCAGTAGGAAGGATCGAATGGGGCAGCTGGGCAGAGAGGTGTCCCGGCACAAAAAGCAGTGGCACTGAGCACGTAAGGCATCCTGGGGGCACAAGACCACAGCAGGCAGACCCTGGGTGCACAGGTGGCAGCTGGCAGACCCTGGGCATAGGATGGCAACTGCAGACCTAGCGAGGCAGCGATTATGAAGTGAGGCATTGCACGCAAGGCTGACCGAGCAGTCCCACATTTGTGCGCAGATAAACGAGGAGAAATTGGGGAGCAAGACAGACCTCGCAACCCAGGGTCCCAGTGCCAGGAAATAGAGCCTTGGAGCACTGATTGAAAACACCTGTTGGGCTTGAGGTGCTAGGAGAGACTCCAGCCTCACAGGAGAGTTCACTGGAGAGACCCACAGGGTCCTAGAACGTGCGCAAGCCCACCGCACGGGAATTAGCATCAGAAAGGCCCAGTTTGCTTGGGGGAAGTGGTGGAAGGGACTGAAGTCCGACAGAGAGCAGAACAAGCACCATTGTTCCCTCTTGGACACCACCCCCACAACCCAGCGACTGGGGTGCCTCGCCCTGGTGAACACCTAAGGCTCTGCTCCTCACTATGTAACAGGAGTGACAAGACAAAAAAAAAATGGCCCAAATGGAAGAACAAATCAAAGCTCCAGAGCAAATACAACTAAGCGACCAAGAGATAGCCAACCTATCAGGTGCACAGTTCAAAGCACTGGTGATCAGGATGCTCACAGAATTGGTTGAATTTGGTCACAAGTTAGATGAAAAAGTGAAGGCTATGCTAAGTGAAATGAAGGAAATGTACAGGGAACCAATAGTGATGGGAAGAAAACTGGGACTCGAATCAATGGAGTGGACCAGTAGGAGGAAAGAAACAACCACACAGAAAAGAATGAAGAAACAAGAATTTTTTAAAAATGAGAGAGGCTTAGGAACCTCCAGGACATCTTTAAAGGTTCCAACATCTGAATTATAGGGGTACCGGAAGGGGAAGAGGAAGAGCAACAGGTGGAAAAGTTATTTGAACAAATAACAAAGGAGAACTTCCCCAATCTGGCAAAGAAAATAGACTTCAAGGAAGTCCAGGAAGCTCAGAGAGTCCCAAAGAAGTTGGATCCAAGAAGAAACACACCAAGGCACATCATAATTACATTACCCAAGATAAAAATGAAAGAGAACATCCTAGAAGCAGCAAGAGATAAGGAGACAGTCACCTACAAAGGAGTTCCCATCAGAATGTCAGCTGATTTCTCAAAAGAAATCTTGCAGGCAAGAAGGGGCTGGAAAGAAATATTGAAAGTCATGAAAGACAAGGACCTATATCCAACATTGCTCTATCCAGCAAAGCTTTCATTTAGAATGGAAGGGCAGATAAAGTGCTTCTCAGATAAGGTCAAGTTAAAGGAGTTCATCATCACCAAGCCCTTATTATATGAAATGTTAAAGGGACTTATCTAAGGAAAAGAAGATAAAAAACATGTACAGTAAAATGACAGCAAACTCACAATTATTAACAACCACACCTAAAACAAAAACAAACTAAACAGGAACAAGACCACAGAACAGGAACAACTAGAACAGGAACAGAACCACAGAAATGGAGATCACATGGAGGGTTAGCAACAGGAGAGTGGGAGGAGAGAGGGGGAAAAGGTACAGAGAATAACTAGCATAGATGGTAGGTAGAAAATAGACAGAGGGAGGGCAAGAATAGTATGGGAAATGTAGAAGCCAAAGAACTTATGACACATGGACATTAACTAAAGGGGGCAATGTGGCTGGGAGAGGGTGTGGAGGGTGGAGCAGAAGGAAGGGGGGGAAATGGGACAACTGTAATAGCATAATCAATAAAATATATTTTTAAAAAAAGAGTTTTTGACTCAGTTATTTAACACATAGCATAACTTTGATATAGAGAGAACAGCATTTCAAAGTATTGCATTTACATTTACTATTAGAATATTAGTAAAAGGTATGCACAAAATGATCTGTAAAGAAAGTATCAAAGTGAGAGATGAAATAACTATGACAAATGGTTTGAAAAGTTCTCATTAATTAGCTTTTGTTGGTACAAGGTAGTAAGGGAACTTAATATACTTTATTATAAGGAGGGCCAACGGTATGGTTAAGAATTATATTGGGGAAGGAGAAAAATTATGCAATATTCATAAATATTTTCCTAAAAATTTTCAAAGCATCTACCAAATCACTGCTTGTCATCTAGTTGATGTTTGAGTATCCCAACCTACGCACACAGTTTTTAGTGAAACCCAGTGCTAAAGGTTCGTGTTAATGTAAACACCTAGATGATGCACCCCCACCCCACTCACATCAGTGTGGATGACTGAGAGTTGAGGGTCATACACCTTCCCAGTAGCGCTCATCCTGGGCAGAACAGGCTCTCACAGGCCCACACCTGTGCGCCCTAGCGCTGCTCAGAGGTAGAGATGCTGCTGCGGTGACCTACGACCCACAACCAGGGTATCCAGCAAGAGCACCCACCACCTGCACTCACCCCAGACTGGCAAGCCCGAAATGAGCTGCCAAGTGGCTCCAAACATCAGAAAACTGGCGCTTTTAAAGTGCAGTGTGTGTAAGGTTTCAGAGGGCAATGAGTGCAGATGACATAGAACCTGCATGCCAAAGGCCACAGGCAACAAAATTTCCCCTGATCCAGCACTGACCCTATTTCACTCCCCATTAAACAGGGCCTGATGTAAGCAAACAGGGAAGTGTGCCACCTGCAAGCACAGGATGTCCGTGTCACTCCCACCCCCACCCCAGTGGGTTTCTACTTGCGCAGGAATTACAGTGAATCGCCAGAGTGAGGGTTGTTTCCCTCTGCAGTGAATCTAGCCTACTATAAAAAAATCCTCTCAGCGTCTTGAAAAGGCGGGCCCTGTTTTATTTCCTCACTGAGATTTACTGCTGTGATTCCCAGGTCTCCCTTAGTGGCTTAATCTCGGCCGTCCCCGAGCTGTCCGAGTAAATTATGTGGCTATACCTCTGAATGGCCAGTGAGTGCCTCTGGCGAGCTGGCATGGGGACAGATGACGTCCTGGCACACACAAGGATATAGAGCAATGGAGAAAGAAATCCCACAAACCTATTTTCCAAATTCAACAGCTATCAGTATTTGGCATATCTGGTCTCACCCCAAACACACATACATGCACAAGCAGACCAAAGTATTTTAAAATGAATCCCACACCTGGGGCACATCCCTTCATACACATATATTTTGGCTGTGAGGGTCGACCAGGGTGCCAGTGTCCCCCTCCCCAATGCCCAGATCCCATGGTCTCCTCAGTACCTCTGATTGCCTGAGGGGGAGATTCTGTGACTGATTGTAGGACATTGTAAAAATGTGATGAGACTTTGATGTTACCACTTCCAGGGATATTTCATTTTTACATGGCATCTGAAAGCCTTTGCTAAAGTAAACAAATGGCTGGTGTGTGAGAATTCTAAGGAGAGGAAGTGAGTGCTGACATGCTGGCCCTGGTTGGCTGACTCCTGCAGCCCACAGGCCCGCCTTGTCTCTGGCCCCCTCCTACTGAGAATATGGGCATTTGACCCCCATTCTGATGGCCTTGCTACTTTCCTGTAAGACTCAGATGCCTGTATCAGGAAGGAGAAGTTCTGGCTTATCCTAATTTCACCAGCCGACACATAGGTTCTGCTGACAGCTGGCCTTCATGGACCAGCTCAGCCACCTCAAGAGGGTGCTGGGGACAGGCGCTTCCATCTGCTGTGACCCCTCAAGGCCTGTCCTGGCACAGACCTGTGGACACCCTCTCTCTCCTCTTCATGCCCAGCATCGCAGGAACACTGACTTTTTCTGCAGACATCTTTAAGGGAAGATGAGCTTCTCTCACCCCAATAAGTAGAAAAGAATAAATAAATGTACATGGGGTAAACTGTTAGGCAAATTAAGCAAAATTCAGTATTCAGAAAATTTGGCTCTCTGAAGGCCCATTTTCTTTAATCCTCAACTGAGGATATGAATTTGAGAGAGACAGACAGGCAGACAGACAGAGAAAGATGTGAAAGAGAAACACCAATTGGCTGCCTTCTTTACATGCCCCCACTGGGGATTGAACCTGCAACCTAGGTATGTGACCTCACCGGGAATTGAACCTGCAGCCCTTCTGGCTTACGGAACAATGCTCCAGCCAACTGAGCCACCTGGCCAGGGATGGCCCATTATTTTAAGACAACTCCAGTGGAAACAGGACTGGTGGATGGAAGAAATATTACCACATGTCATCACCTATGCTCATGTGCACATCCTACCCCATTCTCAACTGTACCCAACCAATGGTTCTTTTATTTAAAATTAAGAGAAATTCTCTAAGACAATAAATGTTATGTTCTGCAGTCACAGAGTCTGAGTGACAGAGGGGACCACTCCATGGCTGTCGACTCCGTCTCCTTGGACAACATCAGACCATCTGTATTTGGTGGCCACCAGTGTCAGCCCTGTAGGGCCTCCTCCCTTTGTCTTTCTCCCTACAGATGCTTAGTTCTGGAATACAGAGAGCAAGTCATTTGCATGGATGAAGAGGCATACACCAATGTGCAGGACAGTACAACGTTCCTTCTGATAGTGCACTACAGCATCATTATCAGAGCAAGAGTAAGTACTTACTCTAATTATAAAGTAAGATCTGACAAATTGTAGGTGGTCCTGGGACTTGATAATGTCCAAACACCTGAATGAAAGCAGTGACCACCTCTCCCCAAAATTAAAAATCTATCATTTACCCAGGCTTCTAGTATAATAATGCAGAGGAAGAAGACACACAAACACTTGTTTTATTGACAGATTACTTGGCTCAACTCTGTTACAATGCATAGATGCTCTGCCTCTGATATGCTCCTCCTACAAAACCACGCAGCTGAACTGAGTGTGTGGTTACTCTGCCCTTTACTGAGATAACAGCTGGAAACCTGAGAGCCTCAGAAACAAGAGAGCCTCTCTGTGCCTCTTGATCCACATCCTGCTGAGATGAAAAGCCATTTTCAAAATGGCCATTTGCACATTCCAACCTCACAAGAGAAAGTTCCAGTGCAGTCAACCAGTCATTCCTGTTAACAGGCTCTAACAAAACAATGTGTTCTTTACCTTCATCATGAGTGGTACTTCTCTGGGCATAGGAATGACATTGGCCAGCAGGCAGCCGGAGAGGCCACCATAGACACACAGGGTTGCTGTTGAGGAACACCAGAGCTCCCTGGACAGACACAGGGTAGGTGGATTTACTGTTAACACATATTTTAAAATACCATGAAAGGAAGCAACCTGCCACCAACAGTGGGGTTCACGCTCCCAGTAAGAACGAACACTGGAACAAAAATTAGGTGCCCCTACTTAAACATGTTCTTTAGGAAGACACATTTTACTAGATGTCATATACTTTCCTTTAATTTATGTGGAAGGCAAGCACATCACCAAGCCATCTTATAATACTGTACACTTGGGATACTTCTTTCCAGGCCCTTCTTGCCTGCAAGGTTTCTTTTGAGAAATCATCTGATTGTCTTATGGGAGCTCCTTTGTAAGTAACTATCTCTTTTTCTCTTGCTGCTTTTAAGATTCTCCCCTTATCTTTAATCTTAGGTAATGTAATTATGATGTGCCTTGATGTGTACTTCCTTGGGTCCAGCTTCTTTAAGACTCCCTGAGCTTCCTGGACTCCCTGGAAGTCTATTTCCCTTGCCAAATTAGGGAAGTTTTCCTTCATAGTGTTTTCAAATAAGTTTTCAATTTCTTGCTCTTCCTCTTTTCCATCTGGTACCCCTATGATTCAAATGTTGGAATGTTTGAAGTTGTCCTGGAGGTTCCTAAGCTTCTCCTCATGATTTTGAATTCTTGTTTCTTCATTCTGTTCTGGTAGAATGTTTATTTCTTCCTTCTGCTCCAACCCATTGATTTGAGTCCCAGTTTCCTTCCTGTCACTGTTGGTTCTCTGTACATTTCTCTTCATTTCATTTTGCACAGCCTTCACTTCTTCCTCCATTTTGCAACCATATTCAACTATTTCTGTGGGAATCCTGATTACCAGCGTTTTGAACTTAGCATTTGATAGGTTGGCTCTCCTCGTCACTTAGTTCTTTTTCTGGAGCTTTGACACGTTCTTTCATTTGGGCCATATTTCTTTATTTCGGTGTACCTGTTATGTTGTAAGGGGTGGAGCCTTAGGCATTTGCCAGGGCAGGGCAACCCACATCACTGTGTTGTGGGTCTGTCTGTGGGGAGGGGTCTGAAAGGGAACAATGCCATTTGCTTGGCTCTTGGCCCACTTTCAGTCATTTCCCCCACTACCCACAAGCAAAGGGTCCAGAAGGACCCTTCTGGTGCTGATTCCCATGTGGGTGGGTTTGTGTACATTCTAGGACCCTGTGGATCTCTCCAAAAAACTTTTGTGAATCTCTGAATTTTTCCCAGCCACCACAACCCCCACTGGTTTTTACCACCAGTGGTTTTGAGGCTTTATTTCCCTGCACTGGAACCCTGGGTTGTGCAGTCTGTCTTTCACCCCAGTTGTTCCTCCCAGTTTATCCACATGCAAATGTAGGACCACCCAGTCCACCAGCTACAGCCTTACCCAGTCTTTTGACACATTAGAAAAAAAAAACAAGCAGAGGTATGCGGCCATCTTATTAATTCTAAAATTATTTCTTCACTGAAAAAAGTTTCAAAAGACTTCACATAATATACACCCCCTCTACTTTCCCATCACAATTTACTGAAAGCTAAAACTGTTATTATCTTGCTGTTATTGGAGTACCTTCTCACTCATGAACAAACTAGATAAATAGTGACCTGGTCACTGGCACAAGCTTTTTTTTAAAAAAAAAAACCTTAAAAACACTTTGCCTGTAAGCTCTGAGTTGGCAAAAAGGCATGAGGATAAACTGACATGGGTGATTTACAGAGCAGGTTACCAAACCCAGCAAGTCGGGAGGTCCTACTGCTCACTGCCTACTAGGCAAATGACCAAAGTTGGAGTTCAGTGGAAAAGAAAGGAATCTTTTATTTAACAATCAAGTAATTTCAAGTAATGTCAAGTTTCTGCCTAAAATATTTGGGGAACAAAAGTAAGGAGAAAGAAAAAGTCAGAGTATGACAAAAAAATAGCAATTTAAATATTGTCATTACAACTACTATATAGGTTCAAGAATGGAAAATAACTCAAGAATGAAAATCTCTTCACAGTGCTATTATCACCAAGGTCTTTGGAAATAATGGTAAGTTTCTGCCTGAAAACCTGTCTCCTCTAAGACTTACATAGAAAAATCACCCTGTCACCCTCTGCTGGCTCAGTTCCAGGTTGCTCCCTTTTTCCCATCCAAAAGTATCAGAAAACTAGGTGGCTTAGCTAGTCTCCAGTCACTGTCTAGCTCCAGGCATCCTTTGGAGTCTCTATCCCCAGGCCTCCACTGGTTGGCCTGCTGCTGACTGTGGATATGCTCCCCAGAAGGAGAGGAGAAAGACCTAACTGACTTTTTGCTTCCTGGCATGCTTCATTTTAAAGTCCTCTCCCTGAATCCCAGTTGCACCAAAAGCCAATGGGAATGTCCATCTTTCCAACCAATGAGGGGCAGTGTTGGTCATATGGGCCTTTTCCCCTCTTCCAGCCTTAGCAAAGAGGCAAAGTCTCCAGTCCTGTGTGCTCTGTACAAGCTCCCTTCTCTAGTGGCCCTCTCTTCACATGGAGGGCAAGTCACTTCTAAGCTTCAATTTTGCTTTGGGGTTTTCTCCCTGTCCCCTGCCTTCTCTCTGCAATTTGGCCTGACACCTCTGATACAATTCCCCCTTTTTAACTGTCTTGGACTTTGTAATCTTACAAAGACAATGGGCAAAGGTCGTGGTCTTCTGGGACTACTTCCTGTGTCCATGGACATAGTCCTACCTATTCCCTAGGTCCAGAGATCCATAAGAGCAAGGGGTTCCAGAATGGAGTGGAGGGGAGTCTACATGTGAGGGGGCAGGATCTTGCAAGGTCCAGGTTAGTTGGTTGTCCCTGGAAAGTGGTGCGCACAATGTCCAAAGGATTGCATTGATGGACAGGCTGGCAATCTTGTACCCTGGAGGCCACAAATTTGCCAAGAGAGCTAGACGGCACAATCAAACCAAACAACTAAATAACCAAGGTAGTCTATTATAATGCCTCCCTTTTAACACTTCTGGAAGTTTCCTGTCCAAACCATGAAGGCAGAAAAGAAAAACAGTTTCAAAACAAGCGTGATAAGCCACCCCATACTTCACCAACTCAACCATCTGCTCCAGCCAAACCAATGAGTCTTAGGAGGTAGCAATGCAGATGGGCTTCTTAAATGGGAAAGACATTCAGCTACAAGACCTTTGGTAGAATATCAAGCGGTGACAATTGGACAAATCCTACATGTAAACTAGTTCAACTTCCAATGAAAACAAACTTCGAGGACAGTTAGAGGCACTAAATTCCAATACACACAACTGAGTGTTGTTATTTCACTTAAAATGTGATTCCTCTCCCTACAATGACTCTCATTATTATCCAAATTCTGGAGGGATAAGTTAGGGAGAAAATACAAAGCAAAAGGGAAAATCCTTGTTCTTCCAGTATCTGCAAAATTTTTATCTCTATGCTTTAAACCTCAATTTATTTTCCAAACAGAGAGAAAACAGCAGAAAGAAAAAAAGGAGGGAACTAGAAGTAGTTTTAGAACCTTATCTCACACCAACTAGGCTTACTAACCAGTCACACAGATGACCTCTCCTAGGTCCAAATGGCACGAAACCCAGATTGCAGAGACATTCTCTCACCCCAACCGGCACCACAAATGACCTTCATGAGGTCCAGATGGCATGAAGCCCCAGTGGTAGAGACATTCCCTTGCCTCAGCACGGCGGTAACTGGCACCAGATGACCTTTCCTAGGTCCAGATGGCAGAGGCATTCTCTTGCCCACCAGTCGAACAGCACTGACAAATTTCCATGTGTGCAAAATAGCAAGTTCCTCCAAGATCAGAATGTCAGCAAAGGATAACTATAACCAAGAACTGAAGTTTCTCTTCCAGTTTAAAATTTTCACAACTTTCTATACTCATTCAGAAATAAACATAATTCCCCTTCAATATTCTTATACTTTTTAAAAATATATTTTATTGATTATGCTATTATAGCTGTCCCAATTTTTCCCACTTTCTCCCACTCCACTCAGTAACCCCATTCCCTCCAACCATCCCCCCCTTAGTTCATGTCCATGGGTCATGTATATAAGTTCTTTGGCTTCTCATTTCCCATACTGTTCTCAACACCTGCCTGTCTATTTTGTACCTACCAATTGGTGCTTGTTAATCCCTGAAGCTTTCCCCCCATTCTCCTACTTCTCCCTCTCAACTGATAATCCTTCAAGTGATCTCCATACCCATGATTCTGTTCCTGTTCTGCTTGTTTTCTTAGTTTGTTACTTGGATTTAATAATTGATAGTTGTGAATTTATTGCCATTTTCATGTTCATCATTTTGATTGACTTCTTTTTCTTATATAATCCCCTTTAGCATTTCATATAATAATGGCTTGGGGATGATGAACTCCTTTAGTTTTACCTTGTCTGGAAAGCATTTTATCTACCCTTCCATTCTAAGTGATAGCCTTGCTGGATAGAGTAATCTCATACAACCTTGCTTTTCATCATTTTGAATACTTCTTGCCAGTCCCTTGTTGCCTGCAACACTTCTTTTGAGAAATCAGCTGACAGTCTTATGAGAACGCCTTATAGGTAAATCTCTGCTTTTCTCTTGATGCTTTAAAAAATCTTTCTTTATTTTAACCTTTGGCATTTTAATTATGATGTATCTTGGTGTGGTCCTATTTGGGTCCATCTTGTTTGGGTCTCTCTGTGCTTCCTGGTCTTGTATGTCTATTTCCTTCACCAAATTAGGGAAGGTTTCTTTCATTACTTTTTCAAATAAATTTTTGTTTCTTGCTCTTCCTCTTCTCCTTATTGCACCCCTATGATTCAGAAATTGGTATGTTTAAAGATGTCCCAGAGGTTCCTTGGTCTATCCTCCTTTCTTTGAATTCGTTTTTCTTCCTGCTTTTCTGTTGGAACATTTTTTTCTTCCTTGTGTTCCAAGTTTCTCACCATATCCCCTCTACTTTTGGCCCCCTATAGATGTTTCTTTATTTCACTTAACTTTTGTTTCTGCCTGGGTCTTTTTTTGCTGTTGAAGTAACCAATGAGTTCCTTGAGCATCCTGAGAACTAGTGTTTGAAATCTGCATCTGAAAGGTCGCTTATTTCTATTTCATTTATTTCTTTTTCTGGAGGTTTGTCCTGTTGTTTCATTTGGGCCATATTTGTCTACTAATTTGTCAGCATCCCTGTGTTTGTTTCTATAATTAGATAGAGCTGCTTTGATTCCCTGTCTTAGTAGTGTGGCCTATTGTAGAAAAGCACACCTGGAAGTTGTGTGGGGAGGAGGCTTAGGTGATCACCAGGACAGAGAAATCTGCGTCACTGCTCCTTAGCTCCATGTGGGGGAGGGCACAGAGAGGGGACAGTGCCACTGCTTGACCTCTGGAGTTTTTCCCGGGAGGAAGTTGTCTCCCAGCACTCGACCTCTTGCCTGTCACTTCACTTTTTCCCTGTATGCCACTGCTGCCCTTCTAGCTGTTGCCCTGGTATTGAATCACAGAGGGGATGGGTCTGCATAAGTGCTAAGTTTGTTGGGGTTCCTTTAAGTGGAGCCTCTTGAGTATCCCCCACTTTCTTCTGCTGTCCTAACCCTCACTGGTTTTTAAACCCAGTATGGGGACATATCTTCATGGCACCGGAACCCTGGGCAGAGCAGTCTGGTCTGGGACTAGGATCCCTTACTCCCTAGGTATCTCTCCCAATTTTTATCTACCACACATGAATATGGGACCACCCATTCCACCTCTGTGCGCCTCTCTGCACCACTCCATGTCTTTTTGCCCCTCCGCCTCTCCACCCCTCTGCACCTGTCTACTGTCTCTACATCTCCACCTCTTCTACCCATCTGTGGATTAGATGAATGTGGCTTAGATCCTTGGTTGTTGGACTTCCATATAGCTCAATTTTCTGACAATTCTGGGTGATAATTTGTTTTTTAGCCTAGTTGTATTTTTTGCCATAGTTGTGCAAAGAGGTGAGGTGTGTTTACCTACGCCTCCATCTTGACTGGAAGTCAATGTTCATCTACCTTTAACAGTGTAAAGGACCATGCCCTAATTCAGTATCAAGCAGCCACAAATCCCTCTATTTGTAAACACATAGGTCAAGTAAAGGAACTTGGTCACTGCATTGGGGGTAGCTCTCTTCTTTGAAACAGTAATTTCAAACCTCCTTTTGGACTGCAGGTCCAGCTGTAGTTTTCAGCATCAAGCACAACAGCAGCATTCAAACATTCCTCAGGCAGCATCCGTTTTATCTATGTGTGGTGGATCTAAGGCTTAATTCTTGTGAGCTTTAGAGAAGAGTGTGCTGTCAATAGGACATCATAATGAGGCAGGAGACAGCAGAGGAAGAACTCTTACACTGTGCTGCTCTCACTAGCCAGCATCTAGTGTCCTAGTTGCCAGGAAATGCCTTTTATCACTTAAGTAGAATGAATAGCAAACCAAGGCAGGGAGGAAGAGGGAGACATGTCTCACCCACTAACTCAGCAGTCCTGAGCCTGACCCAATAATATCCCAGGTGCTCCAACATCGCAAGAAACACTATGTTAGCAAGGAAGCAGGGAAGTCCTTGAAATTCTATACAGCATTTCCACTATTTGGGAAAGAAGGCCTTGAAACAGTGCTTTCATCCCAGGGCCTGAAATGCAGAAGAGGGTCCACAGTGCCCAAAGAAGGAGCCCATAAATAACTTTGAGTACCTGCCTCAATTTTAATTAACTGCTGCCTGTCACATATCTGTTTTACAAGATAAACAAATGGAATCTGGAGCAAGATTAGGATTTGGGCTAACACACCCCCACACATACCTGAGTGGGGGCTTGTGGAGGTGTCTGGGTGTCACAGGTAGGCACAGGTAACTAGGTTCTTGGTGATTGCAGATAAAGAATTGAACCAAGCACACAGAGCATTTATAGTAGAAAGCAGATTTATTAAGTGATAGTACAATCCACAGAACATGGGAGTGGGCCAACTGCCAGCACAGACTGACCTCAGAGGCTGAAGGGATTCTATTCTTATAGGGTAGATATTTCCTGGCTAGTTTTGGTGGGCTTTTATTGTGCATGTGCAAGTAGTTATATTACTTTGAAGCTACTATGCATGTGGTCTCCCATGATTTTCCTTGATTGGCCACTGGGGAAAGAGTTGCACAGTGTTAACTTATTACAATAGCATTATAATGAAGCAGGGGTCATCTGGCAACTCCTGCACAGGTGCATTCATGATTCACAATGATTCAGCACTTTTCCAGAAAGCGGGAACAACTGGTCCTAGAACAGGGTCTCTGTCCCATATCGAAGTCCCTTATCTTAGCTCTGGGGCACCTCTGCAGTTTCTGCCTTCTGACTGTCTCCTCCTCGTGGGGTCAATCCCTAAGACATGCAGGGGCCTTATAGGGAACTCCCATCATTGTAATGTAACTTTGGCTACTCAGGGGGCATGCAAAATAAGGGCTGCTCACCCAGCACTCTGAGCCCCGCTGGCTGTTTTAGGTAGTCAGGAGAGAAACTGAGACACATAAGAGAGTAGGAGTCCTACTCATAAGCAGCACGCTTTGACACACTACTTGGTTCCTTAGCATTTTCTGCCTCAAACTTGGCCAGGAGAAAAGTTTGTTTAAATCATTGCCCAGGTGTGAGCTGGCAGCATCTCTCTCTCCACTCCAGTGGTTTCTAGCAACTCAGTTTGTATGGGAATGCCCCTTGCAGGAACTGTATGGGTGAGCAGTGTTAGGTCTGCTGGGTAAATGTCCTGCTTTCTCCTGCTCAAGAATTGCTGCACCCCATGGGCATGGGTCAAGCATTTAAAAGCCAAAAGGGTGCTCACTACAATGAAGACACCCATGAGACGGTAAGCAGGGATGGGGACCAGGAAAGAACACTAGGTTTCATGCCAGCCGCAAGCAGAAGTCCAGGCAACAAGAAGCACATTGTAAAAGCACTCCCAGTCCCATCCCTGCGGCACCTTCCCCACTCAGGTTTAGTTCTCAAGAGCAGAGAGCAAGGCTGTAGCCTGTGGAGGGACGTCCTGGCTTTCCCAGGCCCTGTTCTCCTAAAGAGGCCTTTTCAACCAAATTTGCCACTGTCATGAGTCTTCCCCCTTCCTCTGACCACATTACCTCTCCACCACTCCCACGTCCATCTGCTTTACAAAGTGATTGCTGTGTTTGTTTCCCAGTGCAGCTGCCATCTAATCCTCTGCAACCATGCCATTGATCACTTTTGTCCAGCAGCAGGGGATGCTATTCCTGACGTGCCTAACCCAAGCCTTGCATTGGACTTCACCTTCACATTGGGCTCAGCCCCTCTATGCCCACGTTAACTAGGAACAAGGGTACAAAGAGGGAAAATCTCACCCCCTTCTGGACTGTAGAACTCAGAAAGAGAAATAAAGAGATGAGTCTTTGGAACACTGTAACTTCTAGACCTAGGAGCTACTAGATCCTGTGAACCATAGTGTAATTACCTCCCTACTCCAAACAGGGAGCATGGTGTCTGCCTCTCTAATGCTGTGGGGAAAAGAGGCACTTAAACTCGGGCATTTTTTCAGCTGTGTCTGAGGCCTGAGCCTGTGATCTCAGCCCACTTCCAGGCTCACTCTCCCCTTCCCACCCCACCCCGCACCCCTTTCCATATTTTTACAGAGATAGGCTTGCCTTTCCTCCTTAGGCACCTTCTGTGTTTTAACCCAATAGTCCCCTGAGACCACAGTGAGCCAGAACCACATAGGTGGCAAATATTTCCCCACAGAACATACCTCTCTTACTGGATTGAACAGTATTGTATCAGCCTCCTGTCCTTGCAGGAAATACCTGCAATGAGTAGTGCCATTCTGTCTCCAAGTCCTCAGTGGTGAAGAGCCAAACTAAAAAGCCTTGAGATCTGCAGAAGGGCCCAGTTCAATCAAAGCTGTCAACTTCACCAGTAGCACAGGGAATACAAATAATCCATGGCAAGCTTAACTCTTGGTCTTTCACTGGTCAGTGTATCGTGCTTTGTATCATCAGAGACATCTGGTAGCTTTGTGGTGGAGAGATGGGGGGGCACCCTGTAAACCACTAGTCAGCTCCTGGGGCAAAGACAGGGGATGCCTCTCTGAGTCCAGGAGTTCTAGTCTTTGTTTTCTTGTCCTAGGTGCACATTGGACCAAATGGGAAATACACCCTCTATCCCCCACCCAGGATCCCCATTGGGATGCATCCTTAGAAAGTGGGATAAGTGTGACCCTGAGCATCTCAAGAAAAGGTGGCTGATTCTCTTGTGTAATACAGCTTGGCCTCAGAATAAGTTAGGAGAAAGGGACACATGACCCGAAAATGGGAGTAGCAATTACAACACTGAGCTCTGGTTGTCAATAAAAAGCCTTGAGGAACAGGGATTGACTTTGAAAGCTAGTAGAAGCCTACTGGAATAAGCTTGGTGCCTTGTTCAGTTGTGTGGTTTGTGGCAGTCTTTCCAGGGAAGGAGTGAAGGTTGCTCTCCTAAACGTGGGTAGGATGAACCTTAAGGCACAATGGAACCTCAAGGACTTGAGAGAAGCAGGTGTGTGGCTCAGCTTCTGTGCCCTGAAGGGTGGACTGAAGAGCCAGTCTACAGGTTCCTTGTGTGGGTTGGGTTCCAGCAAAGCAGACTTGAAGGTCATGTGATCAGTCACTGCTCTTGCTGTGTTCATGCAAACACACAGGCAAAATTAAAAACAGACTTAATACAGTCCCTTTGATGACAATGAAGGTGATCTTAGGGAGAAAAATCGTGTTTCAAGGAAAATCACAATTCTCGGTGGTAGACATTAGACTAGTACAGCTAACTATCTTCAAAGTTTGTTTTAATTTGGAAGTTATAAACTGGATTTATGACATCATCAAAGATGCTCGATTTACAGGCAAGAAAGACCTGTCAGTCGACACTGTGAAATGTCATGCCCACAAAGGCTTTGCAACTGGCTGTCTTCCCAAACACAGTCGTCCAGACTCACAGACTGGTGTGTGGGTTGCTGTGTGCGTTAACCGTGTTGCACAAGTTTACTCACTGCAGGTTCGTCTACCCACCCGACGAGGCTCTGCTTCCATTCTGGCCAGGGGACCGGGTCTTACCAAAGGCCTGGGAGACGCAAAGCCCTGAACAGCAGCTGGCCAAACGATGGACTGCTCCCTCTGACATCCTGGTGACAGTGCATTCTTCCCTAAAGCTGATGGGAGTGTAGCCCTGGATCCACCACACAGCACCGCTATGAATTGTGCTAGTGATATTACTGTTTGAACCAGTCAGGAACCTCAAACTCCTCTTCAAGAAATAAGAACCTGTTACAGATAAGCAACATAGTAACTGATCCTTAGTGTAATTGTCTTTCTAGTATTTCTAACGCTCCTCCTACCTGCCTGTCAGTACGCTCAGCCTCCTCCCCAGAAAGGAATTTCTCCATCTCTGTTGAATTTAACCCTTATCAGAGAAGATCCCAAGTCCTCCACTCTACTAACCTTCTTATCAAATTTCTCCCCTCTAGGATGCAACAATCACTATCAATGCCTTTGACCTCAGCTCCGGACTACCATGGCTGATGGGTGGATAAAGTGTTCCCTTCACCTCCTCTGACCAACACCCAGTATGCCTGACAGTCTCAGAAATACTTCACCAACTCCCAGATAGAATAGGGCAAGAGTTTCGTGGTTCTCAATAAGCCGGGTCTACTGTCCCATCCATGCCTGAAGCAGTTACAGAAGATGGACCTTCACCCCTAAGCAACCCCAAAAGGAATTTCTGAGAACCATGTCTCTCAGGGGGAAATGAGGCAGGAGAGAAGAAGAACTCTGAGACCGCACTGCTCTTACTGACCAGTGTCTAGCATCCTGGTTGCCAGGAAATTCCTTTTATCACTAGAAGGAGGGAGACATGTCTTACCCACTGACTCAGCAGTCCTGAGCCTGGTCTAATAATATTGCCAGGTGTTCCAGAATCACAAGAAACACTATGTTAGCAAGGAAGCAGGGAAGTCCTTGAAATTCTATGTAGCATTTCCACTATCCGGGAAAGACAGCCTTGAAACTGTGCTTTCATCCCAGGGCCTGGAATGCAGGAAAGGGTCTACAGTGCCCAAAGAAGGAGCCCATAAATAACTTTGGGCACCTGCCCCAACTTTAATTAACTGCCTCCTGTCACATATCTGTTTTACAACATGATGAACAAATGGAGTCTGGAGCAAGATAAGGATTCGGGCTAACAGACCCCCACACATATCTAAGTTTAGGTAGTCACGCCCCCCCCAGGAAATCTGGTACCACCTTTACCTGTCAATCAATATATAACTTTTTTACTCCCATCCTGCCAACTACATGAGTCCTCAGAACAAAGGACTCCCACTCTTGGCTCTCTTCGCTCTCTGGCCACCTGGTCTCAGGTCACCTGGCCTCTGGCCACCTGGGGTTGCCACCCACCTGGCCTTCAGTCACCCTGCTTTGCCCTGCAACTATGCCTTTCACCCCCCACCCACCCACACCCTAAGTAGGCCTGTTCTCTTCCATGGGTCACTAATGCACTCTGATTGCACGCTAATAGATTTGCTGATCTGTAATTCTTCATATGTGTCAGTAAGAACCAGGTTTCTCTCATCAGTAATAGGCACCGGGGTCTTGTTTGGTGAGCTGCTTGTTCAGGGCCTGGAGTCCTCCAAGTCTTTAGTAAGACTCAGCCTCCCAGCTGGAGTGGGAGCAGGGGCTTCTGAGAGGGATACGTGAGCCTGCAATGAGCAAACTTGTGCAGAATGGTGACTTTGCCCTAAATGTTGCACATTTTGTTTAATCTTTGACTTGTGCTCCAAATCTAAAGGGCGCATTCCTAAAACAGGAATTTGGAAGGGTCTTCCGTAACTATTTCAAAAGGGCTTCACTGAAGCCCCACTCTGGGTACCACCCTAATTCAGAGCAAAGCAATGGCCAGTGCCTAGTCCCATTTCAAATGCGTTTCCTGGCATATTTTTGCCACGGCCTTTTTTATTATGTGATTCATTTTCTCAAAGTCTTTCCCGTGGATTGGTGTCTCCAGGACACTTGCACTTTCCTCAGTGTTTGCAGTGGCCACCCGACTTCCCAGGAAATCTCCAAAGTGACGACGGCCCACTGTTGCTCTGAATGCTATGAGGGAGGCTGGACCCGGGGATCAATCTTCCAGTGAAAGTTCCGCTACCCCAGCCACCTCCTCAGTTCTAGTGGGGGGATCCCTATATTTGTCCAGGAAGAGTTTCCACGCACACACAAAATAGAAATTGGAAATTCCCTTTGGTTTAGGCATTTGTGTAAAATCCACTTGCCAGTCCTCAAAGGGCACAACCCTTTCTACTGTTCTCCCCTGTGCACTGGGCACCTGCTGTCTCAGGACAGGTTTCGGCAAGTAACTGGCAGGCTGGGTGATCCTCTGAGCGGCCCTTTGCAAATGAGGGCCTTTTGAACAGGGCCAAATGAGGTCCATCAAAGCATCCCTTCCATAACGGGTCCCTTTATGTCGGTATTTGTTGAGGGGATAACTAGGGAGTACGATCACACAAAGAGTGAGATCTTCCATATGGAACTGGGATCAGTGTTATTGAGTCCTCATTCACAGGCCTGTCCCTCGTCTCATCCTATGTAATGAGGTTGAACTTTTGACAGGTCCCAGCAGGGGATGAAAGCCCCTAGCTGTGGCAGCCCTCCTGCCGCTGGTCTCACTGCTGCAAATCTGGGCCCTGTGTGGCAACACCTTATATGCCCATTTTTGCCAAATTATTTAGGACTGTGATGGTGTTGGGCAAAAGTCCTCGTAGGTATTGCTAGTTATCAACACATTGTCTATGTATTGCAGAACTCCTGATCTCAACTGAATATCCCTTAGGTCCTTGGCTAATACTTCCCTGAATATAGTTGGGCAGCACGGTCCAGCAGTGATGGGGTGTGGCTTTTTTTTTGTGGGTCCTGCCATTCAAAGGCAGGCAGTAGCTGAGCCAGTTCATCTATTGGGATGCAGAAAAAGGCATCCTTCAAGTCTAAGACTGAAAACCACTGTCTGTCTCCAGGCACCACAGTGCACATAGTACAGGGGTTGAGCATCATAGGATGAATGCCCTGCACAACGTTGTTTACAGTTCAAAGATCCTGTACCAATTGAGATTCATCAGAGTGAACCTCTTTGACTGGCAAAGTGGGAGTGTTATAGGGAGACTGGCGTGACCAGATTAGTCCCGATTTTAAGAATTTCTGCATTACTGGCTGAATCCCCTGTAAAGCCTCCTTTTTGAAGAGGTACTGTATTGTCTGTGGAATTCACACCCTGCCCCTTTAAGCTAACTTTTATGTGTTGGATGTTAACCACTTTACCTGAAGTTCCATCAGCCCAAATGATTTGACCAACCTGTTCATGGATCTGAGGCAGGAAGATTTCACCTCCGGGACTTTCCAGGCAAGCCAGGAGTGCCTGGAGCGGGAGAGCTTTTTCCAGTGGGACCTCTACACTCAATTGCTGCATTTCAGGAGAAAAAGTTGTTTGTGCATTTAATTGGCAAAGTAAGCCTTGGCCCAGAAATGGATTAGGACCAGCTGGCACGGAGAGAAAACTGTGTGTACCCTCTGGTCCGCAGGCTGGCCTTCCAGGGCTTGAAGGGATGCCTGTTTGTGTGGTTGTCCAGTCACCCAGTACCCTGACTGCAGCCCAACTTTTCTCAGTTAATTTCATATTCCACACCAAATATGTAGCTCCCGTATCTAAAAGGCATTCATCTGGCTTGCTCCCCACCATTAACTGAACCTGGGGCTCCTGTGGGGACATGGTAATAGGTCGGGAGATGTCCAAGGGAGCCCCCTGGGCCTCCTCATCGGTCATCACTCCCCTCACCTTTTCAGCATTTGTCGGGGAGGCTTTTCATCTGTACTTTCCCTTTGGAGTTTCGGGCACTCCCTTCTGCAGTGGCCCTCCTCCTGGAAATAGGCACATTGATGGGTGCCCAGTGGGCCTCCCTTTTTCCCTTTAGGGTCTCTCCTCTTCTCCCGGTCTTGCCACCTTCAATCTAAGAACATTAGGGCTTGCTTTATCTTCCTTGATCCCCAATTGTTGTAGACTTTTAAGGCAATGTCTACCAGCTAAGAGGGATTCATTCCCAATGCCCCATCAAACTTCTAGAGTCTCCTAATATTCAGTGCACTTTGTCCAATAAAGGTCAAGGTCACCATCCACACATTTTTTGATGCCTGTGGGTCAGTGCCACTATGCTTTCTATAGGCCTGGTAGGTCCTTTCTAAAAACTCAAAAGGGTCTTCATTTGGTTTGTGTTGAAGGGCTCGGGGCTCATATCATGCTCAGGCTCATTTGCTTGGGCACCCCCTTTCTTAAGCCCTTCCAGTATGCACTTTCTGTAATGCTCCAGGAAGGCTAGGCCCCCGCCGTTTGGGGTCCAGTCAGGCTCTGTCAAGGGAATTGCCCCGCTGGGTCTGTGGCCCCATTTCAGGAGTAGCCAGTGGAGGGGCTGGTGATGGGGGAGGTTCTGCTGCCACCAACCCTGCGTCCCCCGGGGTTCAGGGCATTGATGAGGTTTATTTACTCATTCTCCTTTCCTTCCCGTGTCTTACTGTCAGGAAGAGATTTCAAGGCCCCTTCCCTCTTCTGCACCACCCAGCAGACCTCTGTCTACTGAAATCCTACTGCGCAGTGACGGGAGTGCCTCAGCGTAATGGGCTTCATCCCACTTGTGCAGCTGTTGGTGATTCTGTTCAGGTGCATAACGATTCAGGAATCTAGGGGACCTGCCACAGGCCACCTTTCCCCACAGTCCAAAACGTATGTAGAGCACAGTATTACGGTTACAAGTCAATACCCCCTCAGGCACTGGATAATGGCACCACATGCTCCAGTCTGCCCATATCCGACCCAGCAGGCTCCCTCCCAGAGCCAGCACAGAACTGCCCTTATTGGCCCAAACATACAGGTTGAAAACTAAGACTGAAAGACTGCAGGCAACTTGTGAACATATTAACAAAACTTCAACCCACAACTCCTTCTCACAAGCAGGTTTTGGGGTCCTGTCTTCTGCAAACCAATGCTGCAAATTGTGGCCTCCAAACCACAGGTGCTCCTTAGCCAATCCTAGCCATGTGGCCTTCCCCGGCCACTCCTCACCCAGACCACAGTGCACAGGCCCAGATTCAGGTGACCCTTGCTCATCCTTAGAGCCTATTCCTTCCCAGACCCATTTCCTTTCCACCTGCCAGGAGTGTTTAAGCACCCACACCTCTGTCAGGTATGCAGAGGAATTCCTAGCAACAGGGAAAACTCACAGTCCCTCTTCTCCAGGGGGTCAAACTCTCCACCTGGTTTCATGTATGAATGTTTGGCAGGTAGTGATATGAGATCTGGAGATGTGAGGAAAATCTGGCTTATCAACAGGACCCAATGAAAGAAAAACCTAATTAAGGGGAACAAGTCACACAAATATTTAGCAGTTCGGCTGTGATTCAATTCCCTACTGGGAACTTTTTCTAGAACCTGGAGCACCCTGCTGTGAGCTCTTCTCAGATACCCGCCTGTTCTGCAGGTGTTCTTGCACATCAGGCAGTGAGCTCTTCCAAAATCCCAGTCTTTCAGGCTGGTTTTCTGCCACATCAGGCAATGAGATCTTCCTGGACTCCTGTTCTTGCCTGTCCTCATATGACCTCTTTGAAGACCACCACTTTTCCTGCTCCAGCTGCTGCTTCATAATTTTCAACCAGGATTAGAGGGTCTTTTCCTCCCAGTGCTGCTGGGACTGCTGTGTGTGATTCCAAGCTCTCTGAAGGCGGCACAGCTGAGCAGCATGCCTCTCTGCTGCCACCTCTAAGGCCTGGCCCTTCCATTTCAGCTCCTTTTCTTCTTTCTCCCCCAGCATGCTCAGGGCTGGCTCATTCAGTTGCCTCTCCAGTAAGGCTTTCTCCTGGAGGTACCCGGCCTAGGCCTTCGCAGCCATTTCAGCTCGGGCTTTCTTTAGCTCCTCCTGCATTGTCTGCAGCTCTCTGTACTGTTTCTCCTTTCCCAGTGAAATGTCCCTCACTGCCTCCCGTGCTGCTGGAAATTGGAGACCAACTTTGCTTTCTCCAAGAGCAGTGTTGTTAGAGACCCTGAAGTTCATTTTGCATATTTGGAGGCTGATTCTTGTCTCATTGGAAACATCTCACTACTTTGCTGGGCATATTTGTCCCACTGATTTCCCATTTCCCCTTGGTACTTCTTAGCTTTGTTGGAGAAGTTTGCTATCATGACCTTAGTGTCAGCCTGGAATGGGAACTTTCATTGAGCAGCAGCCTGACCTCCTCCATCACGATGTCTTGTTGGATTTGAGTTTCTCTCATTTGGTGATCCAGCTTCATCACTTCCATTGTCTTTTTTATGAGCCCCATCACTTCTGTTGTTGGCATTTCTTGCTCTAAAGCAAGATTTATTAAAGGAAAATGCAAACTAGAGGGGCTTCTACAGTCCTCCCTTAGGGGAAGTATTTCTACTTCCTGGGGTCTGAGCCTAGCATTAGCATCCATTGTCCAGAAGCCTCATGGGTCCCAGCTCACCTGGATACTGGCCTGGTGGTTGTTGAGTGGCGTGGACATCCTCCTGGTTGTAGCTTCCGCGGTGAGTGGCACTGAGGGTTTGGTCGATGCTCTGGACCTCAGCGGCACCATGGTCACAGTGGTGGATGCTGCAAACCTCAGAGGTACCGTGGTCACGGTGGTGGACACTCCGGACCTCAGCGACATAGTAGTCTCAGTGGTGGGTGCTCCGGGCTTCAGTGGCATAGTCCTGGTGCTGGGCGCTCAGGATCGCTGCGGCACTGTGGCCTGGTGATGGTACTATGGTGCCTGGTCTTCACCAGTCTCTCAGGTACACTCACGCACCAACTAAGAAAGATGCTCCTGAATCCCTTCACTCTTTCCTCTAACAACTCACACAACTCTCCTCTTTTTCCTTCTCATTCTTCAAACTCCAACAATTCAGAATGTGGAATATTAGAATCTCTCTAGTCAATGTCTGTGGTAACCAGGTGAAGGGGGCCAGTGAGCTCATAAGGGGGGCTTTGACCCCAGTGTGTATGTGTTGGCAACATTTTTTAAAAAGATTTTATTTATTATTTATTTTTAGAGAGGGAAGGGAGGGAGAAAGAGAGAGAGAGAGAAACATCAATGTGCGGTTGCTAGGGGCCGTGGCCTGCAACCCAAGCATGTACCCTGACTGGGAATCAAACCTGCAATACTTTGGTTCGCAGCCCGAGCTCAATCCACTGAGCTATGCCAGCCAGGGCCTGGCAACATTTTTTTTTTTTGAAGAAAAAAATCTGAAGTTCCTATGGTGGGCTGAGCCCAGTCACCCAGTGACCACATGTAGCATTTCCAGTAATCCTCACAGTCCTCAACTGCTCTAGGTCTGCTGGAGAGGATTCATTTTTTTTTCTAGGGTTAACACACCTCAAGGTCCAGAGACAGCCGCCTTTACCCCACTTGCCAATCATGCTCCTGCCTCCCACATGGTCACGCAGTCCTGGCTCTTGCAGCACTGGCCAGAGGTGGGTTAAGGCCCAGCACAGTCCCTCTTGGGACCCACATCTTGGTTCCATTGCTCAGTTGTTGCGTGCACACCATTTGTCTGCCCTGCACCCCTTTTCCACAGCTTCCTAAACTCGGGGTCCATTCTGTCTTCATCCATCTAGTTTGGCCTGGCTGCTCATTGCACTTGTGAATTTGTGGGTCTGGCTTGGCAAAGTATTTGCAGTTCCTATTTTCCATGATGCTGATTATTTTGGGTCATGGCTTTTGTGAAAGCCATGACCCAAAATCCTGCATCGTCACCTTCATTTCTCCTGCACACTCCTGCAGCCTGCAGAGAGGTGGCCCGAAGCCCTGTGTGCCAGGGTCAGGATGCATGCAGACCAGCCCTCCACCACCACCCTCCTGCCACCTTGCCGCACTCTGCGGGTCCCCTGACCTGGCTTCTGACTCCACAGCAGGACCTCTTAACTCTTCTCCGGGCTCTGGACCAGGCTCCACCCCACTGAGGAGCCCTGTCCCCATCTGCCTCCTTGGCCATGTCACTGCCACAAAAATAATTATTTTTAATTTTATTTTAATCATTGTTCAAGTACAGTTTTCTGCCTTTTACTCCCATTCCAGCCCGCCCACGCATCCCTCCCCACCTCCCTCCCATTTCCACCCTCCGCCTAGTTTTTGTCCATGTGACCTTTAAATTTGTTCCTGTAAACCCTTCCCATTCTCCCCTGAAATTTCCTCCCCTCTCCCCTCTGGTCACTGTCAGCCTGTTCTCTATTTCAGTGTCTTTGACTATATTTTGCTTGTTTCTTTGTTTTGTTGTTTAGGTTCCTGTTAAAGGTGAGATCATATGGTATTAGTCTTTCACCGCCTGGCTTATTTCACTTAGCATAATGCTTTCCATCTCCATCCAAGCTGTTGCAAAGGGTAGGAGCTCCTTCTTTCTTTCTGCTGCATAGAATTCCATTGTGTATATGTACCATAGTTTTTTAATCCATTCATTTACTGATGGGCATCTAGGTTGCTTCCAGCACTTAGCTATTGTAAATTGTGCTGCTATGAACATTGAGGTGCAAAGGTTCTTTTGTACTGGTGTTTTACAAAAATAATTTTTAAGAAATAATTTAGAAATGTAGTTGCCCACATTCAATTTAAACCAGCCACTGACAAAATAATTCCTTTACATATTTTACTCTCTCAAACTGTGCCACCTATATTCCTATGAATATCTTAGCCAAACGAATGTGGTTTATTTTTGTAATTATAAGGGAACTACAAGAATGTGCAGGCAACCTAGGTATGTGCCGTGACCGGGAATCAACCCGTAAAACCTTTCGGCTATGGAATGATGCTCAACCAAGAGAGCCATAGCTGCCATGGCTAAAATGGTCTTTTTATAAAATTCAGTTGGAGTCCTTTGGGTGCAGACCAGATAACCCAGTCTTACAGCATCTGAGGTACATAGTGACACAAGGAAAAAAATCAAGAAAACTGGGTTCTATACCCAGCCCCACATCTAAACCTGGCTGTAAAACTTCGACAGGATTATTGCCTGCTGTGAGGGTAACATGGAAATGGAGGGACTGATATCTGTCCTCTGCAACTTATCAGATTGCAGTAAGAATAAAAATTTGCTTCTCAGTGAAACAAAGTGGCCTCTGGCAAGAAAATTTAACACCAGGAAAGGGATGGTACCAGCAGTTTGCTGCCAAGATTGTCAATCTCACTTACTAATGTAAAGTTTTAAATACAACTTTCCTGTTAGGGAGGTAGCGATGAGAGTGATTAGTAGGGGTCAGGTGTTGGTATATGATGAGCTAGCGGTTTCAATAATTATGTCTTTGGCATAAAATCCTGTTAGGAAAAGTATTCCTGATAGTGCCAGGCTTCCAGAATGAGTGCAGTGAGAGGGAAGGGCAGTGCTCCAAATCCTTCAAGTACCTCATTCATCATGTAGGCTGTGAACAACAGACCCCAAACATAAGAACAGTATGGCTTTAAAAATGCATGTGTACACACACGGTGAAAGGCGTAGGGAGGGTTTGTTAAAGCTCATGGTGACTATTATCAGGCCTAGTTGGCTTGAGGTGGGGAAAGCTATAGTTCTTTAATGCCGTTCTGAGTGAGGAGCCTGATTGCTATAAACAGTGTGGTGACTGCTCCTAGGCATAATATTATTGTTTGAATCAGGTTGCTCCCCGTCAGTGGGTAGAGTCAGGTTAGTAGAGAAATACCTGCTGAG
This sequence comes from Phyllostomus discolor, assembly GCF_004126475.2. NCBI lineage: Eukaryota > Metazoa > Chordata > Mammalia > Chiroptera > Phyllostomidae > Phyllostomus > Phyllostomus discolor. Next base: position 68,718,157 of record NC_040903.2, read on the forward strand.
TGGAGTAGTGCTGAGACGGGTGTAGGGCCTTCCATGGCAGAGGCCAGTCGTGGGTAATCCGAATTGGGCTGTTACTGGTAGCAGCTAGGAGGAATCTGGTTAGTGGGAAGTTGGAGTTGTGTTAGTGGGAAGGTTGAGTAAGAAGACCTGTTGTAATCCTCCTGTGTTAGGGTTACATAGGCACCATGCTATTGGTGTAATAAATCCGGTGTTTCCGATACAGTTATATAAGATTGCTCACAGGGCGGCAGTATTAGCATCTGCTCAGCCATATCATCACCCAGTTAACAGGAATGATGTAATTCCTACTTTCTCACCCAATAAATTGGAAAAGACTGTGGGTGGTAACTAGCATTAGTACTGGGATGAGAAACACTAGAGACACTTGAACACATTGACATTTGGATCTGGGTGCATATACCACACTGAGAACTCGGTTAACAAGTCACATGACGAGTGGTGCAGGGCTACTGGTGTGCAAGTCAATACTTCTGAGAACTAGTCTGGTCTGAAGCTGAGTGTTTGTTTCATAGTTCGAACTGTTATTCATGTCAGCTAGAAATGACTATTTCCTGGCTGAAGGTAAACATTACAGTGGGGATTGGCCTGGTGATAAAGCTGCATGAGATTATAGTTTCTACACAGTTTGATATACAATGTATTTCTGAATATTAGACACAGTTATTGCAACTGGTATAATTAGTATAATAGTGGAATTACTGTTGAGGAGATAATTAGCTTTCTTACTTTTATTTGAACTTGCACAGATTTTTCCATTCCTAAGACCAAGGGACAACTTCCAAAGTTTGAAAAAGCCACACTCTTAGGTGTGGGGACATGAGTAGCAGTTCTAGCATACTTTTCAATAAATAAGACTTTTTAACCCCAGCTGGTGTGGCTCAGTGGACTGAGTGCAGGCCTAAGAACCGAAGGGTTGCTGGTTTGGTTCCGTCAGGGCACATGACTGATCACTGCCAGGTCCCCATTAGGGGGCACACAAGAGGCAACCACACATTGATGTTTCTCTCCCTTTCTTTCTCCCTACCTCCCCCTCTGTCTAAACATAAAATCTTTTTTAAAAATTTTTAAATTTTTAGGTTCTATTATTAGATTCTCAACCTAATGTTTTGGTTAAACTATATTTATAACACAAAGTCCCAAAAATAATCCTGGAGTTAATGGTTAAGAGTAGTGGTGCATTCATTGCATTATTATGAGCGTGTTTTCTCATGTAAAGGATGGTTTAATATTGTTAATGTGATAATGTGTGGTTGCCTGTTAGGGCATAGTTTGCATGTAAAAGGAACATGAAGCAGTAATAGCAACATTAACTCCTATAAGAATGATGGACAGGTGGGATCAAGAGGGATGTTGATATAACTACAAGCCTTCTCTAATCAAGTTGGTTGTAGGAGGCAGAGAGCTGGGCTGACGAGACTTGCTAATGGTCATCATGATGCTCTGAGAAGACTGTTCGTAGGCCGTGAGCTAAAATTATAGTTCAGTATAATTCAGTCTTTTCCAAGCAGCTTACTTTCAGAATAAAAAGACAGTTGCATTTCTAAAGTGTTCACTGGGGTCGAATGTGAGGGCAATCTAAAGTGCTAGAGTAGGTCAGGTCAGCAAGTCACCAGAGAGGAGAAACTGACATAAAGAAGTGAATTGCTATCAATCCCATTTCCTATTCCTCCTAAGTCTGAGGATTCAGAGCCCACAGCAAGTCCCTAAGGTCTCGTTAGAGACAGCTGCCTTCCCCGCTCTGGTGTCTCAGGACCTCCCCACTTTTCCTACAAGAACTAGATGGTCTCTCCTCCTCACCCCTACCCCTGCCCTTGGGTCCATTGCCTTTGACCTCAGCTTTATTCGCCCCCAAGACTCTCATCACTGCCAGGACTCCCTGGTCACCACAGGCTCTATGCTGAAAAATGCTGCTGTTTTTGCAAATGGCAACATGCTTCTTCCTCAGAAGTGTAGTATGGACTTGAGGGAAAACCAGTGTTTTACTAAATTTGAATTAAGAAGACACAACTCCTTTGCATAGGAGTCTGAAGGGGTGGGGAAGAAGAAAGGGAAGAATCTAAGTATTTCAGGGTGGTGACTGATTTTATTTTTATCCTCACCCAAGGACATGCTTATTGACTTTAGAGAGAAAAGTAGGGAGAGAGAGGGGGAAACACTGATGTGAGAAACATCCATCAGTTGCCTCTTGTACAAGCCCTGACCAGAAATCACACCTGCGACCTTTCAGTTCACTGAACTACGCTCAAACAAGACCATACTGGCCAGGACAGGATTGTGACTGGTTTTAAAGGAATCCCATCATTGTTTTAGCATGAGCTAAAAACAATAGGCAGTTATCTTCTAAATTAAAATTTCATGATTCAGAGAATGCAAGAATTCTTGTTTTTTATTATCTACCCACTTGATATTTGTAGTGATCTGAAATCTTTAGCTTCAGAGAAATGGAAAACTTTCTATGAGAGATCTACATCTCTGAACCCACCTCCCTCCACCCAAGCCCAAAATGGTTAACAGCCACGGCACTATAAAGTATGCTACAATTACTTTTTTAAAAAAGATTTTATTTATTTACTTTTAGAGACAGGAGAAGGGAGGGAGAAAGAGAGGGAGAGAAACATCAATGTGGGAGAGATACAGTGACCAGTTGCCTCTCACATGCCCCCAGCTGGGGACCTGGTCCACAACCCAGGCATGTGCCGACGGGGAATTGAACCGGCGACCTTTGGGTTCACAAGCTGCCACTCAATCCACTCAGCCACACCTGCCAGGGCTGCATGTATTTTTAAACGATCTATCCGTACTGATCAATTTTAGACGGCACTGCTGTCACATGATGCTGTTTCTTCTCTAGGTGGCACAGTAACTAACGGCAAACAGGAGGGAGGCAGTGTGAAAATGACCGACTGCCATGCTGTGACCTGGTGAGTACACAGAAATCACGTGGGCAGCCGTCAGTCAGCAGGACGTATAAACGAGTCCTGTGCAATAAGACTACATAGCAAAAGGTCCAGATCAGTAATGTTCAACCTTTTTCATCTCATGGCACATATAAATTACTAAAATTCTGCAGCACACCATAAAATGTGTCTTTTGCTAATCTAATAAAAACCAAAAAGCCAATTTGGCTTCATTCATTATTTTGATTCCTTTGCACCAGATGGCTACTTTGTTGGCTGTTGTCATTTTTAAATATGACAACCTAAAGGAAACGAGGTCATGACCCCTGCCTAAATACTCAGGTATACACGTTTTAAAAATTCTTGCAGCATGTGATTGCTACTATTTGCAGACAAAGAAACTGAGGCTCAGAAAGATTAAGTTAGCCATGGTCATATGGTCAGGAGGTGGAGAGCTACCGTTTGAGGCTGGAGGTCCTGACTTCAGACAGAGTCCCGCTCTCACCACCATCCAGTGCCACCCCTGGTACGTGGACAGGTGACAAACACTCTGTCTACCCACTTCCCTCTACCAACCGAGTCCTCTCAGCTCCGAAAGCACAGTGATCGATCACAATTCCCCAGGTGTGACACACAAGACACAGAAGTCCTGCTTTGTGGAAATCAGACCCAGGGCCTACTGTGTTGGGCAGTGACGAGAGTGAGGCACCTCTCTTCTGCCTGGAGGGAGGGAGCTGGGAACAGCGGTCCCCCACAGGTCTGACGAGGACGGAACTTGCAGGCAGTCCCAGTGCAGGAAGGACCAGCAGCATCATAATGCCCCCATTCTTGGCTGGCTTGACACCCCACTTCCCCCCTTGGACCTGCATGTACTGAGACCACTGAATTTGAACTTCTGTTGCTATAACATACCATCTTTGTTTCTCAGACTCGTATTTCCTGTCAGTCCTCTGTTCCAAGAGATAACAAAGACAAAACTTTCTACTCCTTAGACAATAAAAGCAAGTTTTGTAATGCAAGAAAAATAACATTTGAGTCAACTGTACCATTTACATTTGAATTCTCTATCAGGATGGCAAATGTTCAGCAACATTTAAGGACTATAAAGTTTTACTAAATGGTTCCATATTTCTGTGCAGACATATAAAAATACTTTCTGAAAATATGACATATAGGACAGTAGGAAAAGCACCATATTTTACAGAAACAACCAAGTCCACCCTCAAATGACCTTTCTCATCAAACTGCAACTCCCAGGTCTTGAGGGAAAGAGTCATTTTAAACCCCTTCTGTGACTGCTGTCTGCACATTTAAACTAGGGAGAGTCTTTCTGAACTTAGTTTTTCAACTATTTAATACATCAGCCACACAGAAGTCAGTCTGCAGTCAGATGTGACATGAGCGCCAAGACACTTCCTAAAACCAAGAGCTGCACTGGGTAGAAGCCAGGGTCTAGAAAATCCATTTGTCTTCTTCCCTGGTTCCTGCTAGAAGTTCCAGAAGTCTGCACCGTGCTCCCTGGAGTTTCTCACTGTATCCACATACCATGCACAGGTCTCAGAGTGCATTGTACTCCACGCATTTTGAGGGATCTGTAGGAAAGTGCTTCTGGCAAATGGTCATTAACCTCTTCAATCCCTAAGAAAATAAGGAAAATAAAGGTTTGTTACAATACCTCGGGACTTTCCTTACTTGTCCTCCTCTGTATTCACTGCAGTTTACCAATGTCCCCACTAAAATGTGGCAGTCCCCAGCAATACCACTCAGATGCACACCTAGCAAAACGTTTCTTTGTGTGCACCCAGAGACATGACACAGTGGTCACAGCACAACCGGTCACAGTAACAATAGCAGCAGCAGCAGAATGGGAAACCACCCAAATGTTCATCACAGGAGGGCTGTGAACGAGCATCCCTACGCTCACAGATGGAGCACTTCACAGCGGTCACAATGATTAACAAGGCAGAACGTCTAACAACTCTGGGTCCAACAGACAGTTAAGGCCCACTGCCTAGTCTCGAACATCCACTATACCTAATGAGACAGCTCCTCTCCTGTGTACGTCCTAGGGAAACGTGTCAGAATAGGCACTCGGACCACTTTGTGTGTTCTATGGCCCAGGTGGGGACTCTGGTTGAGAACAAGTGATGTACCTGAATCTTAGAAACAATGCTGAGTGTAAACAGCAAGTGGCAAAGGTTGCACAACAATATAAGGCATTTTAATAAAACTCAAAAACAAGTTCAAAAATAATATATCGCTCAGAAACACACATATAACATGGCAGAATTATTTTTGAAAAAGCAAGGAAGTGGCAGATTCAAGATGATGGTTATTTCTGGGGTAGAGAAGGAAAATACAGATGCACGCTTTTCAAAATGCTCTAGTTCTTAAGCTGCAATTAAGGCCTTTAGATACCTGTTTTGTTTACTTCATAACTAGCATGTGTCTTTGGATGCACAAAATGCTACATAATGAAAGCATTTGAACATCCTGACACTGACTGCTACACTGCAAACGTGACCTGACCAGTCCTGCCGAACTCAGTGTGTTGTGGCTGCACTGCCTTTGTTCCGGACCTTTGCCACCCGTGTAACCGAGGCCTTCAGTTCTTTTTAGACAACTACAGAGCACACCACAAATTCCCACCGCCTCACAAGTATCAAGGGCTCTCTATCCCCTGCAGCTAAGGCCAGTTCTTATCCAGTCTTTAACTTGATAGTGATAATTTTACCTGATGACAAGAACTATCACTCTTAAAATTCTTCCAGTCTCTTGCAACTCATCCTTACGTCTGTGATCTTTTAACACCCTTAGCTGGCATTTCGTTTTCAGGTATTCCTCTTAGCTTCCTCATCTACCGGTGAGCAAAGATACCTCTAAGTCATCATCCAAATTCACAAACAGGCCAGAGACCAGGGCAGAAACTGGTCAGGCTGCTCTAGGTCTCCCTGGAACAGTGCCGGGAAGAGTTCTGTAACCAGCAATAAGTCCTGCTAACTGTTTTATCTACCAGCCTATGGGTGTCCTTATTTACAAGGATAGGCTGTCAAAAGTCTTAACAAAATCTACATATCTACAGCTATGTGGAGTAGTCATTAAACATAACATCCACCAAGAACAGCAGTGCTTAATTTTAATCACCTCCAATGTCATTTGTGACAAAAATTATTTTAAGGTTTCTCAGCTTCAGTTCACAAAAATGACAATCGCCCAATTCCCATCACATTGACAAGAATGGAACCCTACCAGAGGACAGTGAGTGGTTGACCAAGTGCAGGCCCATACTGGACACTGAATATGAAATTGTGCATACAGCACCCTGCCTGGTTCTTAGCTAATATTTCCCCAAATTTGTTTTATTTCCTCAAAATGATACCATGAAATATCATCTCTTAAAAGAAAGAGCTTCATGACTTAGTGGGAAAGCGGAGTATGCGGCTCCAACTGCACTACACAACAATAGAAGAGCATGTCTGGAAGCCTGAGGAGGAGAGGTGAAGAACTGCCTTGAAATGTTGGCGGATATAACAGGTACCTCCTGAACCATCACCAAGCATGTAGAACTCTTCAATACTCTGTAATTACCTACGTATTCAAACAACAGTGAAGCCCAAATTGAAAACAAAACACCTCATAAGAAACAGGTGAGAAGAGGGGTGAACAGGAGAAAGAACACCCTGATGAAACACAAACAGTGTTAGCAGCAGCAGAACATGGCACGAATCAGGATGAGCAAATAAAAGACAAATGGGGGTTAAGACTGATGGGGGTGACTTTCCTGACAAGAACTGGAATCTTAGGAACTTGCCTCTTAAAGAAAGAATCTGTGAGGTTTGTGTACCCTCACCAAGGAGAATCTGATTTAAAAATCAATGCTAGTATCTTGTCTAAATGTTAACTGCCAAAAAGTCTGGCAATCAGTAGTCCGGGTCATAAGCAGTTTACAGTATGATAAAGTTTGCAGTGAGGACTGATAGTACACAGCACAGATTTTAAAGTTAAAGGGGCGTAGTTTCACGACAGCATCTGGTTATTTTCCAAATTGAAACAAACCTTTTCAACTGGATCCCTCAGGATTTCACTTTCAAATTGCTTGTGATGCTTAGACTAGTAAAGCAGGGAGCTGTTAACTCAATGCAAAAAAAACTGGTGGTATTTTTGCATACAATTTTTATTTTTATAATAGCAAGATATTTATTTATTGAATCTTTACGCAGGGCCTACTATGTGCCAAGCACTCTCCCATGCTCTAGGAATACAGCCAGGAACAAAACAAAACCTCCCCACCCGCAGTAAGGTTAGGTTCTAATAAGGGAAGACAGACAATAAACAAAATAAATATGTAACATACCTAACACGTTAAATCATGATAAGCACTATGGACAAGTGTAAAGCAGGGAAGGGGTGGGGTGGATGTGGGGGCATGACTGAAAGGCCTTCGGCTTGCTCCAGGGGAACTAGGGAACCACTGTGGGGCGCTGGGCAAGAGAGCGGCAGAATCTGGTGTGTGACTTCACTGGATCACTCTGGGTGCTGCACAGACACCCAACTGAAAGCACAGGGAGAGAAGCTCAGGGGCCACAGTGGAGACTCTGCAACACTGCAGATGACAGAGGGTGTGGCTGGACCCAGGTGACACCAGTGGCTGTGGTGAGAAGGATCAGACTTCAGATCTACTTTGAATAGAGAACCAGCAAGATTCTCGAACAGATAGGACAGAGGCTGAACTATAAAGAAAACAGTCAAGAACAATCCCATGTGTTGTGTGTTATCATGGAAAAAGAAGGCACACAGCTCTTACATCAAACAAGAGCAGTCCCCTCCCCACCCTTTCCAATCCCTCATTTCAGTGCCCCAGAGGCAACCTTTCAAATTTCTTAAGTGTTCTTTCTGGTATTCACTGCCCTATTTCCAAATACTATGCTGATACTGTGTTTTATTGTGATTGATTGATTGATTGATTGATTTTTTAACCTACTGACTTCCTACCATGAAAGCTGAGGATGTAATTCTCTACATCACACCCACTGGCCGCACATAAGCACGCACGCAGGCACCCGCACACACTTTCCCCACCCTCCACAGTCACAATGCGTAGGGAACGCCGTATTCAGGATGTACCTTATGATGTCCACACAGAAACTCTTCAAACAGAACCACACAGGGTATGACGCCGACCTCTTTGCACAGGTGTGCTTCCCCATCTTTTTGCTCTTCCATGCAGATGTCACCGTTCACTCTCCAACAGTGAGACAACTCTCAGTGTGACCAAACACATCGGTACTGGGTCTGTTTCCCCCTTTTTTCTTCCTGGAGCCCTCTGCCTGTCTGTGCCGATCCAGGCCAGCTGGATTCCGGACCCTGTTGTATACTGCTGCCATCTGAGAGCATCCCTTCTCCTCCAGCCTGGGAGCTCCTTTTCCCTGCTCCAGGGCTGGATCTCACTTCCCGCAGCTTTTTTGTTTGTTTCCCTCACTTGGGGGAACACATCCTGAAGTAGAGGCAATATCACATAGTGGAGTTAAGACGGGCTAAGTTCAAATCCCAACCTCACCACTTCCTAGCTGTGTATGTGGTCTTGGGAACTTAATTCTCGGTGCCTCAGTTCCCCCACTTGTCAAACAGAGATATCATAATATCCTCACACTGTTGCTCTACACTGGTGAAGTGAAGCACACATACGGCATCATGGAAGTGCGAGCTGTCACTGTGGTGATTCCCGGGATGGGTACGTGAGAGGGCACATTTTGAGGCTTCACTGTCTGGAGATTCCTTGAGTGTATATTCACGCTTGACTGTTAGTTCAGATGGAAAAGGAATCAGTTGAAAATTCTCTCCCTTACTATTACAGAGGCATTGCTCCAACGTCTTCTGGCTTCCAGTACTCTTAATGAGAAGTGTGATGGCATTTCAATCCCTGAGCCTTTGTAAGTGACCTGTTTCTTTCCCCCAGAAGCATTTAAAATCTTCTCCTTATCCTTACCCTCCAATACTTCATTATGTTTTGCCTTGATGTGAGTCCTTTCCTGTTCATTCGCCTGTGTACTCAGTGAGCTCTCGTTTTCATTTCATTGGAATCTCCTGTCCTTCAGCTCTGGGAAGTTTTCCTGCATTCATTGTTTATGTCCTCACCCTCCAATTAATTTTTCTGTTCTCCTTTTCCCAAAGTTTGAACAGTTGCAGACCTTACAGGTTGACTCCCTCATCCTTTTATCTTTCACACAGCCAAGACTGCCTCAACTCTATCTTGTTTTATTTCATCTTTACATTTCTGCCATAATGTTTAAGTTCCAAGAGCTCATTTTCACTCTCTGCCCTTTCTCTTCATAGTGGATTGTTCTTATTTCATGGCTATGACTTCATCTAAGGCTGTTCAGTTTTTAACTGAGGGGTTTTGTTTTCTCTTCCCTATTCGATAACTTTCTCCCTGAGTTCCTTCTTTTCCTCGAGTTTGTTTTGGCTTCTGTCCTTTATGTTGGAAACTTCCTCTAACTTTCTGAGGGTCCTAGGTGAACAGTTTTGTTACTGAGTAGGACACTAAACAGCTAAAGGAAACCCCCTGAATGAGGAGGCTTCATCAGTGGAACTTCATCTTCGGACACTAGGGGCAAGCCAGTTTTGTCACTGGAGTAATACTAAGTATTAGTGATTGTAGGTCTTTTCTCCTGGATCAGCTCACGGAGACCAAGCTCCAATGTCCTGACTAGGGGTAAAAGCCTGGCTGCCAGCATCAGAGCAGCCCGTGGAGAACAAAAACTGGAAGCCTCATGGATCAGCATATAGACTTGCCCTGAAGTCTCCTGCTCTGCTATGACATCACCCCTTCCTGAGTGATGTGAATCCCTCAGAAACTACCATATTTTGCCGTGTATAAGGTAAGCCACTCCCATGTATAATATGTGCCCATGTTTCTGGCCAAATTTTCAGGAAATTCACCTTTCATTTTAATTTTGTAATTCAACTATTTATTTATTTATATTTAGATACTTGTTTTTTTGTATTATACAGGAATTTCAGTCTTTATTTTTGAGCATATTGTGGCACAAGAAATTTAATGACAAATAACTACAAAACACAACAAAGGATACCAGGTATAAGAAATTTTATGTACTGGTGACAAATTTACAGTATTTGTGGATCACAGAAGGCCAAGAACTCTTAGTCACTATCCATTGAGGTCCGCCCTGCCTGGTCTCAGGAAACCGTAACCCCCCATGGCTAAGGCTGAGTAAGAGGCCTCTGAACCAGGAGACACTAAGGAGACAAAACTTATTTCCCTGGCATGAACACTGCCTGTTCTAGTGCCTGGCTCCCTCTGCATGATCGGCAGTCAATGATGGGTAACAATTCTCTAAGAAAGAGGATGAACCTAAGACAGACGAGGTCACATGGGAATGCCCTCAGGGAAGAGACTCAGGGGGCTGTGGAAATGAAGGGGTGATCGACACTGACCCCTTCCTCCCTCGGCTTTGTCAAAGCCTGAGTCTTTGAGAAATCCAAGTCTCCCGGCTACCTTTGTCTTCTCTGCCCAACTCAGGCCTACAGAAATAACAGGGGTGGTGCAGTCTAGACCAGAGTCAGCAGACCCCCGGGGTAATCAGGCCTGGGACATAGAATATGCAAGATCCTGTGAAATCTGCTTGCTGGAGGATGCTCTTGAATTAGAATATGAAGGCAGAGGCAGAAAACAAAACTAGCCTTTTAGGTCCTGTAGTCTTCTTAAATGATAAAACCCCAGAATACCAGCGGGAGATCTGCCAGCCCCTTTGAAAACTACCTACTTGTTTTATCTTCCCTGCCAGACTATAATCCACAAACTGTATCTGCATTCTTAATAAAAGCCTGCTCAGGCGAGAGAACGGGGCACTCCCCACTAGAGAGAGTGGCCGTTTCATCCCTATTTCTCCACAGGACTCGGTTGTCCATGTGTATGTTTTCTGGTGTTTTGATGAACATCTGCAGCATTCACGGTCACTGCCAGACAGTGGCCATCTCAATTGTGAGTTCAGAGGTATCATCTTCTTCAATTTCTACATTACTGGTGTCTTCTAAAGAGTGACTTTCCTTATCCCATTAAATTTCATCATTGTCTTCAGTTCCATCCACAGCATCACTGATGCTCCATTTTTTAAATGATTTCACAACCACTTTCTTCTTGTGACCATCCCATGATCTTAGGATCCAGTCATGGACCTGGATGATGGATGCTTTCTTGATCCTGCCTGTAGGTGTTAAATCATTTTCAGCTGACTGCATCCATGACATCCATTCCTTCTTTATTAGGACCTTAAAGGACTTGTTTACTGACACACCAAGAGGTTGCAGGTGGCTGGTTAGCCCACCAGGTATCACAGCAAGTTGGGTTTCAAGTCCGCTGCGATTGCTTTTGCACTTGTGTAACGTGGGCTTTGAAGTCATCAAAAATGAGCAAAGCTGTTTTTTTAAGTAATCCTCCAGGTCTTCGTGGCCAGACTTGGTTAAACCAGATTTTCATGCCATCTTCCTTCACCCATCCTTTTTCGTGCTCGTGGACAACAGCTCCATATGGAATCTTTTCTTTCAGGAACGTTTTTCTCTTAAAGGCAGCCACAGGTGGGAGGTATGTCCCACCGGCACAACAGGCTGGAACAGCACGGACATGTGCTCTCCCTTTTCTTTCCTAAACTATCATTAGCTAATAGGACTTGAAAAAGATTCTTTTTCTTTTTAAGAAATCTTTTATTGAAGTATAAAAGATACTTTCTTAGAGCCATTATTTCTGTACCTGTTACAAGTCTACATTGTAAGAACTAAGGCCTGAAGATGAAAGCACAGGCCCATTTAGCAGTACAGCCTGAGAAGCTGAAGAATAAGAGAGAAGCTGAGTGACATGTGCCATCTGGCTGTTTAAAAAGTGCTGTCAGTGAGCCGCCAAAGTTCTATTAAACTGCAATAACTTGCCTTTAAGAAATGGTTTAACAGAGCCAAGCACGCCAGGAAGTAGCAGGAACCTGCGTGACCCACAATGGACAACATATGATGTGATGCACGGGAGTGCTTACCAACCAACCAACCGTGACATCGTGTATTCAACATGTGGGCCAAGCTGTGACCACTCATCACAGCAGTGAGTCTTTCTGTTATACCATTTGGCAATATGTGAATACATTATAGATTTGTAAATGTTCCATGAACAAATCTGGCAAATGCTAGTATACGTGAAATATGCCAAAACCTGAAATACGGATTGAGATATCTGGTATAAAATGCTGGAGTGATGTCTTTACTAGGGAATTTATAAACAATGTGCCACAGAAAAACAACACAGGGCATTCTGCCTGCTGTAATAGTGAAAGTTGAAGCAAGGTTACTGGGAATGAAAATTACTCTTAATCTTCTAGTCCCCAAAGAAACCTGTGTGGAAATACAGCACACAGATCAGTTAGCCTACACAGATCAGGGAGGGTATCACCAAGAAACAGAGGCCACACTCAAACTGCTTAAGGTGACAGTGGCAGTTCCAAGGACTTGACAAAGGAGTGGACAGGACTTCAGACACTGAGAGAGTACAGCAGCCCAGAGCTGACAATACTGGGAGGTTGTGGCCAGCCTGAGTCCTGAAGTGGCATAGGAGGAGAGTTCTTACTAAAGCCCTCGCAGGGTGACTGCATGGAGACTGGCACTGAGAGAAGATATGGCCTTGGGCAGAGGGTGCAGGCATGATGACTCCACAGGCAGGAACCCAAGGAAATGGATACCCCAAACTCATTCTTCTTCCTCCTACAAAATGCCTCCCAGCCCTACCCACTGCCTGCCCCAGTCAGAAGCCAGAGGGCAAGGGAGCCTGTCCATGCTGTTCATAAAGCCGGGTTTCTGGGACACAGGACAAAGGAAGCAAGGGCGGAGAGGAATGTCTAGAGAAGGTAACAACCATTTGATGTCAATTTCACCATTTCATCCTTTTCTTCTTTACCAATAGACAAAGACACCTGAGATGTGAACCTTTCCAAGAATTATAAAGTCTATAAATAATCACGAACTTCCTATAACCTGTATAAAAGAAGCTTTATGCCCAAATCTGGGCCAAAAGCTACATCTGTATTTCGCAGAAAAAAGTCCTTGAACTTAGTACCATCAATTTAAATCTCACCCTTAGATTTTTTTATTTTATTTTTGTTTTTATTTCTTAGAGAGGGGGGAGGGGAGGAAGAGAGGGAGAGAAACATAGATGTGTGAGAGACACATCGTTAGGATGCCCCTCACACACGCCCTACCAGGGAACTGGCCTGCAACCCAGGCATGTGCCCAACCAAGAATCGAACCGGCAACATTTTGGTTCACAGGCCGGTGCTCAAACCACTGAGCTAAACAAGCCAAATCTAAGGCTCACCCTTAGATCGGAGGCCACCTAACAGACTACACAACTTTTCTTTGATCCACACAGTGTGGAAATCCTCCATGAGATGTGTTTCATTTTTGGAAGAAAGGAAACACATCAAACAACTTTCCACAGTTTAAATTCTACAGAGGTTTGCATAAAACCAAAGGATGAAATCATATTAGAGTGAACCCCTTGAACTGTCTTCTACCATACTTCATAAAACAGATATTTCTCACCAGTATTTCTAAATAAAACAAATAATTACTCCACATGTTTTAAGATTCCATTGAAATGATGGCCAAGAACAAATAAAATTAACTAAAAATGACACAAATCAGAACAGTGGTTACCTCTGCTAACAGGGAGGATTCACACTGGGAAACAGCATCCAGGAAACTTCTGGAGTGCTGCTAGAAATATTCTATGTCTAAATCTTGTTTTACATCTTGATACATATTACAAATACCAGGAATCATTATGCCCTGCCCAGCATGGCTCAGTTGGTTGGAGTGTTGTCCCGTAAACCAAAAGGTCACAGGTTTGATTCCCAGTCTGGGCGAGTACCTAGATTGCAGGTTCTGCTCCAGACAGGGAGTGCACAAGAGGCAACCGATCGCGGTTCTCTCTCACACGGATGTTTCTCCCCCGGCTCTACCACTGAGCTCTACAATTAAGATCAGCACACTTCACACACTACACTGTTTGCTGGTATGTTCTATGTTAATTTTAAAAGAATCAATTACCCCATTAAATGACTTGCAATTACCTCCACAGCAAACATCTTAGTGTAGAAAAGATTCAGGTTTATGCACTTACCAGGGGTCACCAAACTATGGCCACAAGCCACCGGCCTCTGTTATAAAGGAGGTGTTAGGGGAACACAGCCACAGGCAGTGACCGCACTGCAGCTGCAGCGGTGAGTACTTGTGACAGAGGCCTATGATCTTTAACAAAAGGTTTGCCAACACCAGACTTAAACTTCAAGTGACATCTTTAAACTGTCTCTCTTTTTCAGGTAATTCAAATCGACCTCATCTAATACCAAACTAAGAAGGAGATTCATAAGACAGCTTAGGAAATTACTCAGTTAAAGTAACTAAGAATTTGATATAACTCTAACTTGGGGGTGGTGGCAGCATTGTTTTGCCTTGAGTTTTAATGACATAGATCACAAATTGATCTGGCCTTAAACAATGTTAATTTTTTAATATTTGGTGCTGATATTTTTAAAACAGGAGTGTCTACATTTAAAAGAAATAACAATTTTGGCTGCTCATACCAAAATAATAAATAAATAAGTAGAGATGGAGCAACGCTGGAAGCACACTCCTACAAGGAAACAATGAGCTGCAGTGACACCAACACCACCAGCCTCGGCACGGGCTGACACGTCACTCTGTGCCGGCACCGCCCGCTTTTCTCACCAGGGGTGCTGAGCAGAAATGAATACTGCTGCTGGGAGTGCCTGCGGGAAAAGTGGGGACACAAAACACAGGTGTTCCTCGATGTGCAGTTCATTTGTTACCTGGCTGTCCAGGGCATGCTAGTCCACAACCTCAGGTGTAAGCAGTGGCCTCTAGGACAATGGCAGAAAAGAACCAGAGCATCTAAGGGCCAGAAGGACCAGGAAGGGCATGGGTAACTCGAAGCTTGCTGACATCACGTTGTAGGGACCTCCCCCATCTCTTCCAGAGTGGCCCTATTCCTACCTCGGGTAATTCTGCCTGGCCAAAAGCTTCTTTGTACTATCTTTGCAACCTCTGTGAGCCTATATTTATTTCAAAATTAAATGTTTTACAAAAAGTATCTCCTGACACTGATTAGAAGTCTGTCTTGTACGTGAATCAGCCCACCACCATATAGGACAAGTTTACTCCCTCCTCCACCAAAAAGCTCTTCCATTATCTATACCTCTTTTGCCCACATCTCCACAAAGAGTTTCCTTTCTCAAGGACTCTCTTGTCCTATGGAGTATTCATTCGATTTGATCAGCAAATATTCACTGGGCACCCATCATTAAGTGGTCACTAGGTGTCTAACTGAACTTGCTTTGTGCAACCAACACAAAATTACCATGTCTTATAATATAGTATAAGCTATCATGTGACTTTCCAGTGACCGTATCATGTCACTGTAATTTTATTACCCTCATGGTCCACTGTATTCCCTCATTTTGTTCTCCTATACATTGCTCAGAGGTATGCTAAAGCAACTAGGTTGCTGGATCCAAATTCCTTTATGGTCATCCTAGCTAAATGTTCTATTTGAAGAATCTGTCCTTCCTTCCCCTGACCAGTCAGGCTCAGTTGGTTGGGCGTCATCCAGCAAAGCCAGGTTGCAGGTTTGATTCCCAGTCGGGGAACGTGCCTCAGTTGTAGGTTTTGTTTTATACCTGGCATGGGTGTGTGCGAGAGGCTACCAAGTGATGTTTCTCTCCCTCCCTTTCTGTCTAAAAATAAATAAATGAAACCTTAAAAAAAAAAAAAGCATCTGTCCTTTCTACAGTCTGCCAAGTACTTCCACAATGCCAGTCTCTTTTCTACCTTAACTCACACTCTGTCCCCCTTATGGTTTCTTGTTGCCTAAGTCTGATCACCGCACCTCTCTGTGTGGCCATCAGACTCGGTCACTAGGACAGCACTGTGGGCTCTAAGAACCTAAAGCGTATGTCACCAGCGTGCACCAGAGCAAGTGTGGACTCCTGCTCAGCGATCCATGGCTTCCCTCACTCGCAAGCTGGGAGTCACCCAATCGTGCTGTCATGCCCACATCCATCCACAGAACTGTGACTGGATTTGGGTCAGACCCATTCCCAAACCTCAGACACAGTATGGTCACCAATTATGCCTCATCATCTCAGTGGAATAAAAAAGAATTTTTTTTTAATGAGAGTAACACTTAAAAGGGATGAACTACTGAAGAGAGATAGGTGATTGTAGCTTCCAATATAAACCAGAAAGCTTTAAAAATAAGCACTGGCATACCTTTTTAAAAACCATTTAATGGGGAGCTATCATTATTTAAAAAAGAAATGTTCTTTAACTAAGACATTTTATCTAATTACAGGACTCCTATACACACTACATCTTTGACTAAGGCTTAGCCAAACACACTAAGCAAATTTAATCACTGGAAATTGTTTCCTATTGTTAAAGCCAAACATCTCCCACCCACCCCCCCCCCCTCAACTAAAAGCTTTTGGCCTTTCATAGTCGCTAGTGGTTATTTAAAAAAATGGGAATGTCTTTAAATTTCCATAAGTATATCTGAACTCTATAAATTATACAGTTTATATCAGGGAATCTGGATGAAATGATTTTTAAAAATGCCAATATATGTGAATAAAGCATAACACAAATAAGTATTTATCGCTTGGCACTGAAATACAAACCAAAAGGTAATTCATGATTATGGTAATGGTTGCTCTCTTTCAGAAAACCTGTAGGCACTTCATACATTTTAAACAAATTTTAAATTTTAAGTAAACTTTCAGGATGTCATCTTCTACCTTTAGAATTAACATCCAGCAAAAGCTGTTATACAGATACAACCTGAAATTCTTGACAAAAAGCTAAGAAGAGAGTTGATTTTTCCCACTAAGGATAAAAATTTAACCAAATACTGTACACGATTTCATGTGATGTGTATACAACTAAAAAAACAAAACAAAACTATAAACACTTTTGAGCTATCATGTAGAGAAGTCTTATTACAAGTTACTTAAAAATTATGTTCAAAGTGAACTAAGAAGCCAAACAGAGAAAGACTCAGAGCAACTCGACAGCTTTGAGGTGATGCTGGCGGGGGTGGCGGGTGAAGGGGTTGAGTGAAAAGGAAAAAACTCATGGACAAGGACAACAGTGTGATGATGGCCACAGAGTGTGGGAGATAAATGGTAATGAAAAAAATGTTTTTTAAAATTTTTAAATTAAATTAAAAAAATTATCTTCATTAAAGCCAAATGTTTACTATTCATATGTTTTATCCTAGTACATGTTAAATCTACCTTAAAAGCAACAAAACAAGATTTACTGCAAAAATTCTGAATTTGCTGCTCTTCTGTAAACACCCAAAACAAACTGTAATAGTCTTATTTTAATGCTAAGGTACACCCTTCAACCTGGCTTTGCATCTGGAATTGGTCCCCAGCCCCCAAGGCTAGTAATGATCCATGGCCTGTCAGGAACTGGCCACACAGCAGAAGATAAGCAGCAGGCCGGAGAGCTAAGCTTCCACTGCATTGCAACCTGAGCTCCACCTCTTGTTTCCTCCTACCCTACCTCCTTGCCCCGTCCCACCCTGCCCCGTAGAAAACCTGTCTTCCATCAAACTGGCCCTGGTGCCAAAGATGCTGGGGATCACTGATATGTGAAACTTAAAAAGTTTTTGTTTTGTTCGGTGAAGATGTCTTAAAGAACTATGCTAAAAAAAAAAAAAAGAACTGTGCTTATATTCTATCATGACATGTCCTTTTTGCTATAGTTCTTTTGCTCTCAAAATATATAGTTTTGGAATTAGAGAACGTTAAACTCCAGAGAAATGCCTTTCCCTCCAAACTGCTTACCTGAATATATTTCCTCTGTGTTTCATCATTTAAAACATGTGCAACATGCTTGGAGAAAATCTTTTCCCTACCAGTTCTGGCATGAATACCAACCATAGTGACACCAATGGGCCAAGGGGCATTTCCAATGGCCATCTGAAGATAAGCATCATTAGCCTAAAAAGAAAGATTAAGAAGAGATCAGAAGAGCAGAAAATATTGTGTTGGTCCAAATTTTTATTTCAAATATTTCACAGCTTTTTATGACTTTTCAGCCATCTCTTAAGCATGCTGAAAATATTACCATTCCCCTTATTCAAACAAAAGGAGTTAAAATATGGGATGACTGACTGTCCTGCCCAGACCACAAATGTCCATGGAAAAACAGAAACCAAAGCTAATCTTGTGAGTGAAAAGACAAACATTCCTCAACAGCCTTTGTGCACTGAATATTACTGCATTTTAATCTGGAATTACCAGGCAGGTGATTAGATGTACTGCCAGAAACTCTCGTTTAGATCCCCTTCCTACCTAGTCTTCCCGACCGGTGGTCACACAGAACACAGAGGCTGACTAGTTCCTCACAATCCAACCTGACCGGTGCCCACTCCCTGCACAGCAGTCAGACCTCTGACAGCAGCGGGGGCTCTGCACGCTGGGGCTGTCACATAGGGCCCACAGCAGGGGTGTAAACAGAGAATAAATACTGGCTCTTGAATCGGCTAAAGCATGGGATCACTTCACCCTGTCCCACAAACCTCCCACCTGCTTAGAACCCTAAATTATTGTAAGAGCTATAAAAATAAAGACAGAAACCAATGAAGAAGAATGGCTCTTTTTCTAAAATAAGCCTGGTAACTTGCAAGGAAAACAGAATAGCAAGGAAATTCTAAAAGACCTTGAGCATTTCAGAGAAGCCTATATACCCAAGCCTCAAATAGATTTTTGTTTAAAAAGTCAAACTCCTGCCGTGGCTGGTGTGGCTCAGTACATTGCGCACAGGCCTGCAAACAAAAGGGTTGCTGGTTTGATTCCCAATGAGGGCATATACCTGGGTTGTGGCCAAGACCCCAGTTAGCGGCAGGGAAGAGGCAATCACACATTGATGTTTCTCTCCTTTTCTTTTTCCCTCCCTTCCCCTCTCTCTAGAAATAAATCAATCTTTTTAAACAAGCTTTAAAAATAAAAATATATCAAACACCAATGTGTTTGATATGCAGAATAAATTTTAAAAATATCGGGTATTAAAAATTGGTTAACTGAAAAATCATTTCATCCCTAAAGATAAATTTGAATTTGCTGTACCGAATTTTTTTAAGCTTAATTTTTAAAGGGCTTATACACCTTTTTTTAAAAAAAAATATTTATTTTACTTTTAAAAAGGGGAAGGGAAGGAGAAAGAGAGAGAAACATCAATGTGTGGTTACCTCTCAAGCACCCCCTATTGGGGACCTGGCCTGAAACCCAGGCACGTGCCCTGACTGGGAATCAAACTGGTAACACTTTGGTTTGCCAGCCGGCACTCAATCCACTTGGGCTATATACATATTTTTATCACTGATCCCCACATGTGTAACTTGAACACTAGATATTAACTGATCAAGTTTCCAATATTTAGATTCCTAAATGTCCAAAGAAAACTGTCCAAACAGGTTATTAAAGTTTCTTGGTTCTTTGTGCAGTTTATATGTCATAAACTTTCACCTGATTCTCATATATGAGAATGAGAAATGTAACAAGAGGAAAGGCAGGTGACCTGAGTTCTTTTGTAGTGATGGTGCCCTTACCCATCCATTCCAATGCTATCCTTGGTAAGCAGCATGCAACTAACAGAAACTGTCCAAGAATACAATTAATAGCCATAAAACAGAAGCACTTTCTTTGATAAAACTAACTGGCTCCCATACAGAGGGAGTAAAAACAATACTTTAGCCTCATCTGCCTGAGGCTCTGATCAAGGAGACCACCCAGTCACCCAGGAAGGCCAGCAGCCCCTTCTGAGCACAGACACGCAGAGCCCAGGAAGAAGCAATGGCGTTCCTGCAGCGCTGTCGGAGCCCTGTCCACTGACCGGGAACTGCCGCACGGGAACTGCCGCACTGAGGCTCTCCACTGCCACTCTCCCGGGAGGCACAGCCAGCAGAAGCCCCGCTCCTCACCCTCGGCTTACGGCCCACCAAACTACATCCCACCAAGCTACATCCCATTTCCCATCTCCACCACTGGTGCACCAGGCCCTTCTCTTCTACCGCTCCACCAACCAACAGCCCTCCATGCTCCCCTTTCTAAACCCAAGCTGTGCTTGGGCACCAGAGCCCTTCCCCCACGCCACCGCCTCCCAGGGCCCATTCAGGAGGGAGCAAGCGCAAGTCTTCCCCAACAAGGGGCCTGCTGCTGCTGCAGTCCTGAAATGGGAGAGATGAGCGCTGGCGGGCTGGCATGGAACACATTCTCATAGAAACAACTATAAAGGGTGGTCAGATTCCACTCTGTCATTAGTACAACCCTTTAGCTAGGAGTAGTACGTATTTGTATCTATACAACGTTGTTTCTGTGGAAAAATTTGTCCTGAGCTATAACCAACAATCTGCAAATTTTGAAACTCATTCCCAGGCACGAAATGCACCTTGCCCATATCTAGTACGTGATCTGAAGAATCTTTATATCTGCCTTAAAAAGGACTAAAAAATACAGTGTGGTCTGAAAATTTAATATAAAATGCCCAAAATTAAGGTGGCAATACATTAGGAAAATAAAAGGTGTTTTTTTAAAAAAATAATTAATTTTACATTTATTTTTAAATCTCCTATGTCATAAACATTCCCTCACGAAATGAACATAGTATGTGCACAACCTAGATAGGCATGCTCAGAACCACAATTCCAACGCACAGCATGGCGATGTACCTTCACATATTCTCTCTGCAACATGAATTTAATAATATCTGTTATGGATTCTTTAATATCAGCAGGAAGATTCTGGAAAAGAAAAAAGAGCAAAATTAATTTTGGAAGCTACTGTGTGTCATTTCAGAGTGAATTTATTCTAATTTCATATGTCTATTTTTTTATTTTATTTCTTAATTGGGTTTTTTTGGTGTTGAATTTAAGTACTTTGTAAATTTTGAATATTAACTCCTTATCAGATGTCTCAACAAATATGTTCTCCCATTCTGTGAGTTATCTTTTTATTCTGTTGCTGTGAAAAAACTTTTTAGTTAGTTTGATGTAGACTCATTTATTTTTTCTTTTGTTTCCCTTGCCTGGGAAGACATATCCAATAAAAAATTGCTGTGAGCAATGTCTGAGATTTGGTTGCTTATGTTTTCGTCCAGGATTTCTATGGTTTCAGGTCTAACATTTAAATCTTTGATCCATTTTGAATTTATTCTTGTGTGTAGTTTAAGAAGGTGGTCTAGTCTTATTTTTCTCTATGTATCTGTTCAGTTTAACAACCCAGTTAAAAAACAGGCAAAGGACCTGAATAGACACTTCTCTGACAAGGACATATGGATGGCCAACAGACATATGTAAAGATGTTCAATGTCACTCATGAGAGAAATGCAAATTAAAACCACAATGAGATAGCACCTCACACCTGTCAGAATGGCTATCATCAATAAATCAACCAGTGCGGGTAAGGATGTGGAGAAAGAGGAATACTTTTGCACTGTTGCTAGGAATGCAGACTGGTTCAGCCACGGTAGAAAGTAGTATGGAGATACCTCAAAAATTAAAAACGGATCTGCCTTTTGACCCAGCAATCCCACCTCTGGGAATATATCCAAAGGAACCCAAAACACTAATTCAAAAGAACATAATCACCCATGTTCACTGCAGCATTATTTATAATCACCAAGATATGGAAGCAGTCCACTGATGGTCATAAAGTGTCCATTAACAGATGATAAAACAACTATGGGGTATTTACACAATGAAATACTATTCGGGTGTAAAAAAGAAAATGTTTTCTTTGCAACAATATGGATGGACCTGGAGAACATTGTGCTAAGTGAAATGAGCCAGTCTGAGAAAGACAAATGCCATATGATTTCACTCATATGAGGAATCTAGTCAACAAACTGAACTAACAAGGAAAATGCAGACAGACTCATAGATGGAGGGCAAGATGACAGCTATTTGAGGAAGATTTTAGAGGGTGGAGAAATTGAACAACAAAAGAAAAAGGACTCATGGACATGGTCAACAGTGCGGTGATTGCTGGGGGAAGGGGTGTATATGGGGACTAAAATGTAATGTAAATAAATACAATGAAGATTTTTTTTTTAAAGGCTTCATTTCTTCTTAGAGAAGGGAAAGGGAAGGAAAAAGGGAGGGACAAGAATATTGACTGGTTGCCTCTCACACACACCCCGACCAGGGACTGAACCTGCAAACCAGGCACATGCCCTGACCTGGAATCGAACTGAACTTCATTTTGCAGGATGATGCCCAAACAGCTGAGCCACACCAGTTGGGGCTGTATGCTATTTTTAAAAAATCAATTAAGGATATCATTTTTTGAGATTCCTTACCCTTTTCCGTAGCTTTCTGAAAAGGGGTCTGAGATAAGACTCGGTCTGTTTCTGTGTAGCACTGTTCAGTTTACCCTGCACACTGCGCTTCACGTAGTCTTCTCTGGCATTCAGTTCTTTAGCCCAAACACCAAGAAGGAACTGTGGAAAGAATGGGTAAATTTAGACTGCAGCGCCACCCAGTGGCTGAACAGGTTTAAAAGTTCGCTAATGCACAAAGCAGTGTAGTACCATCCTTACAGAAAATTTCTTGACGGATTACATTATCATCCACTAATAATTAACGAACTGTATCTGCTGATTCTGTCACATATGTTTTAAAGTAGCACCTTTGGGAATTCATAAACCTCCCTGTTCTATATATATATTCCTAGTTCAAAGATAATCTGTTTCCCCCCAAAAGAATTACCCAAATACATGAATAAGTATTTGACAGAAATAAACTTTTACTTATATTTCTATCACACCAAATTTGCCCCACCTAGATTATCAGCCATAGCACCATTTGCCTGTGATAGTTAATAAATCCCCCAAGTTCGATGTCGTACTATGTGGACTTTCTACTTTTGCAATAGAGACAATAATTTAACTAAAAATTCCCATAAAAGAGAACAGAATAGAAAAAAAAAGAACCTATGACCCATACTCTCCCCCCAACCAACCCCGGAAAATGACTGCAGTACCCACTGGGTTGACCTGTGCGATGAGCACCCTTCCAGAGGCAGGTGACAGCACGGGCTGCGGAGAACACACCCAACTACTGGCCTTCCTGTGCAATCCTATATAAGGAGGCGCTGTCACTCTAAAATCCCAGTTCATAATAAATAGTTTCATGCCCTATCTAGTTCCATATCACTTCCTCAATAGATTCAGAATCTTTAAAAAAAAAAAGTTCTTATTTACTTTAGGGAGAGGGAAAGAAGGCAGAAAGAGGAGCAGAGAAACACTGATGTAAGAAGGGAACTTCAATCACTTGCCTGTAAGAGACAACGTGTGCCCTGACTGGGAATCAAACCGGCGACCTTTCACTTCGCAGGACTGAACACGAAATATTTTTTAATAAATGCTAAACTACTAAAGACAGTATGCTGAGAAGGAAGATAGAATGAGCATATCACAGCAAGAATAAAGAGCTGTGTGAGTAACAGAAAATGAAAAGTCTCTGAAAGGTTACTCATGTGTTTGCTCTTTTCACTGCCAATGTCTTCTTCCCTCCTTCCTTTCTCTTTACTGTCATCACCTCCCACAAAAGCTTCTAGAACTCTTCCCTCATTGTAGTCCTTCGAGTGCTTCAAAAAAATGTAGAGCTCCCCATAATTCATGTTCTATCCACTGCTGTAATTCTATTCTTTGTATTTACGTTAATAAGCCAGCTTTTTAAAAAGTGCCAGAGAAACTTAAATATGCTGTCTTTGATTAACCTCTATATCCAAATGCATAGCAAATTCATGAACAGTGCACATCAGAAATGTTTATTGACCTTTCCCTTCCCAGTCTTTAACTCTTGACAATGCAAAACTATAAAAACAATTATTAACCATAAAAATGTCCTTTTTAAACTTAAAAGCACATACCTTAAGGAATTTGGTAATGATGTCCATGTCTTTGTGATCATCACCTTTTCCTAAAGATTCTCCCAAAGCCTGAGGAAAAATAATGCTCCTGCTCATGAGTGAAGAGCAACAACTGAATAGATACGTTATCAACACCAGTCTAAACGTGGCTCTTTATTACATAGACTGTCCAACTGTTATTTAAAAACCTGATTGAATCTCTAGACAACTTTTTTTAAAAAACATTGACTTGCCATTTAAACTGTGAAAGCATGTTATATTTTATGAATCAAAACAGAAGAGAGGGTAAGGGGAGTGACTGTTAATGCACAGGAGATTTTGTCTCAGGGGAACAGTTGTTCTAAAATTGGAGTGAGATGATAATTGTACCACCCCATGATTATAAAAAGACCACTGGATTGTACACTTTAAATTGGTAAATTATAGGATAGGTGGATTTCTCAATAAAGCTGTTAGAGGAAAAAAGAAAACCTAGAGATGGTTGCACACACCAATTATTCTAATATAATGTACAGCCCATAGACAGGTGTTGGGGTAGGGGGTACAATTAACAGGACATCCTCCTTGATGATGATATCAACATGTGCAAGAGCAAGGATTGAAAGAAAAAGAAAAACTAACACTTTACATTGTATTAATATTAAGAGCTTTAAACTAAGCAATATCATTTGCTTGAGCTAGACATTTAGATAATACAGCATTGTTCTTTAACTGAGATTACATGTATCACTTCACATTCAACACACTGACAACAAATTAGAAAGCACAGGAGTGCCCAGTGCTGACAGAGAGTAGGGCTGGGAGACACACCCTGCTGGTGGGGTGCAGACTGGAACAGCCATCTGGAGAGCAGCTTAGTGGTACAGCTGAACCTGGTTCTTGAACTTAATTCCCTCCATAAAACTGTTTGAGAAGTGATCCGCCTGACAAGCAAATCTCCTTTTTCTGTCGCCTGAGAGAAGCATGACTGATCAATCATACAGGTATCAGCATGAAAGGGTCATCAGGTAGAGAACTGAGACCCGAAGTTTTGTTAGACAGTCGAGACATTTATTTTGTGAACAACTTGTTCAAGAACCAAAATTTTCAAGAACCAACATGTTCGAGAACTGAGGTTTGACTGTACTTCGATGTCTAAGTTAAATATATGTAAACCGAGCAATCCCACTTCTGAGTCCACAGAGCTGTTTGTGGTGATAGGGGGCTGGGAGCCACCTAGTTGCCCATCATTACGGGAGAACAAAAGTAAACAGCAGTGAATACCACAGGGTATGAAGTATTACTTAGCAGTTAAAAGCAAAGGTTTAGATGTACACAGGCATCAAGGATGGATATTAAACACACAGTTCAAAGTATAAAAAGGAGAAGTCAAAAGCAGAAAGAATTTCACAGAACACCATTTATGGAAATCAAAACTCAGACTCCCAAAACACTATTAGTTTTAGAAGTCCACCAACAAACAAAACAATGCATATCAAATATATTGGAATGACTACTTTTGAAGGCAGGAAGTAGGGGAATGAATGTGAGTGGACAATGAGAAAGAAGGGAGTTAATAAACAAAAGC
Source organism: Phyllostomus discolor (assembly GCF_004126475.2). Lineage (NCBI taxonomy): Eukaryota > Metazoa > Chordata > Mammalia > Chiroptera > Phyllostomidae > Phyllostomus > Phyllostomus discolor. Next base: position 68,743,656 of record NC_040903.2, read on the forward strand.
ATGAAATGATAGAAGGGCCTTAGTAATGATCAAAGAGCAGTGTGCTCTGCACTGAGCTATCGCATGAACTCAACCATTTGCTGCAGGGAATGAGAAGTGTGATGGGGAATGAGGTAAGGTGGGTGTAGCGATTACCTCTAACTCTTCTATTGTGGTGTTTTCTTCATGAACTTTCAAATCATTCTGTGTGTCCTCCTCTCCAGGTTCCTGACCACCCACAAGTTCATTGAGGTATTGCTGATCAATCTTATCCAACGCTGCTTTCAGATCATTTCTCAATCCCTGAGAAAGGTGAAAAGTTACACCTAGTATAAAATGTCACACATATTACACTTGATTTTTCACAAATCATATGTATCATTCATCTCAAACAACCAGTCAAGATGGTGGAGTAGGTAAACACTGCACTTGCCATCTCCCAGCTGTACTTGCCATGGAGAACCACCTGAAGACTATTCTGAATTCCCAAACATTCAGCAATGTCCATTGTATAAAATCAGTGTCTCTCTATATCCCAGGCTATCGATATGTTTTTAACACCAGCAAATTCCACACTGCATTCACATCCAGTTTGTGACAATAAAAATGGAAGCCTTAAGCTGGATCCTTACCTTACACCATATACAAAAATTAACTCCATAGGGATCAAAGGCCTAAACATAAGACTAAAATGATAAAACTCTTAGAAGAAAGCACAGCGGAAAAGCTTCATGACATTGGATTTGGGAATGATTTCTTGCATAGACCACCACAAGCACAGGCAACAACAAGAAAAAATGGGTAAGCTGAACTTCATCAAAATGAAAAACTTTTATGCATCAAAGACACTATCAACAGAGTGAAAAGATAACCCATGGAAAGGGAGAAAATGCTTGTGAATCACGTATCTGATAAAGGCTGATATCCAGAATACATAAAAATCCACCCACATGATTCCAAATGGGCAAAGGACTCCAACAGAATGGGACATGCAAATGGCCAATAAGCAAATGAAAAGATGCTCAACATCAAGAGTAAATATACACAACAAATCCAATCCACAATGAAATATCAGTTCACACACAAGGATGGCTATTTGCAAAACAAAACAAAACAAAACAAAAACCCAGAAAATAACAACTGGTGGATAGGATATGAAGAAATGGAACCCTTGTGCATTGCTGGGAATGTAAAATGGTGGAGCTGCATTGGAAAACTGTCGGCAATACCTCAGTAAGTTAAATGTACCATACCGAGACACATTATAATTAAAATATGCAAAGTAAAAGACAAGGAGAAATTCTTTAAAGAAGCAGGAAAAAAACAACTTGTTACATATTGTACAATGAAACCACATGTAGGAATGTTGCAGGCCAGAAGGGAGTCGCACAATGTATTCAAAGTACTAAAAGAAAAAAGCTTCCAACCAGCAATACTCTACCTGGCAATGTTATCATTCAGAATTGAGTTTTCCAGACAAGCAAAAGCTAAAGGAGTTCACCACCACTAAAGAAATGTTAAAGGAAGAAAACTATAAAAACTAGAAATCTCGCTTTTAAAGGTACATATAGAGTAAAGGTAGTGAATTAATCATGCATAGAGCTAGTATAGAGGTTAAGACAAAAGTAGTAAAAACAATTATAACTACAATAATTAGTTAAGGGATACAGAAGAGAAAAAGATGTAAAATGTGACATTAAAAACATATGACTTCTGGTCAAGACAGAGGCATAGGCGCACATGGATCACCTCCTCACACAACCACAGCAATAATTACAACTAAATTACAAAACAAGTATCACCCAAAATTGTCAGAAAATCAATCTGTATGGAAGTCAGACAACCAAGAAACCCCATTCATCCAGACAGATAGGAGGGGTGGAGTTGCACAGATGTGTGGAGAGGATTAACAGACATGGAACGGGTAGTCCCACACCCACATGTGGTGGAAAAAAATCAAGAGGATAGCAGCTCAACACCAGACCACCCAGCCCAGGGTTCCAGGGACAGGAAGATATGCCCCCGTAACTTCTGGCTATAAAAAAAAGCAGTGACAGCTGGGGCAGCAGAAGAAACTGTGGGATTCTCAGGAGTCCCTTTTTAAAAAAGATTGTATTTATTTGTTTTTAAAGAGAAGGGAGTGAGAAACAGAGGGAGAAAAACATCAATGTGTTTTTCAATGTGTGGTTGCCTCTTGAGTGCCCCCTACTGGGGACCTGTTCTTCAACCCAGGCATGTGTTCTGACTAGGAATCCACTGTCCACTGTCCAGCACTCAATCCAGTGAGCCACACCAGCCAGGGCAGGAGTCTCTTTTTAAAAGACCCACAAAGTACTTAAAACTTATGCAGACTTACTCCCCCTGGCCTTCAGTACCAGGTCAATAGCTGCAAGGGCACCAGTGGCATACAGGGAGAAAGTGAAGTGTCTGGCATCAGGACGAGTGCCGGGAGACACCATCCTCCCAGACAAACCACCAGAGGCCAGGGAGCAGCACTGTCACCACTCTGAGCCCTCCCCCACACAAAGCCAAGAGCACAACACGGTGAGACTCCATCAACCTGGTCCACATGGAGTGTCCCCCCCTGGTGATTACCTAGGGCTCCACCTCACCCACCTTACTGGTGTGCTTTTCTACAATAGTCCATGCTATTAAGACAGGAAGTCAAAGCAGTTCTATCTAATACATAGCAACAAAAACAGGGAGGCTGCCAAAATGAGGAGACAAAGAAATATGGTCCAATTAAAAAAAATGGAACAAAACTGCAGAAAAAGAACTAAACAAAATGGAGATAAACAATCTATCAAGTGCAGAGTTCAAAACAATGGTTATTAGGATGCTGAAGGAACTCACTGGGTACTTTAACAGTATAAAAAAGACCCAGGCAGAAATGAAGGTTACACTAAGTGAAATAAAGAAAAACTGACAGGGAACTAACAGTGGAGGGGATGAATTCAACAAAAAAATCAATGACTTGGAACATAAGAAAAAAACACACAATCAGAACAGCAGGAAGAAAAAAGAATCTAAAAAACGAAGATAGGCTGAGGAGCCTCTTGCACAACTTCAAATGCACCAACATTCAAATTGTAGGGGTGCCGAAAGGAGATAAGAAAGAGCAAGAACCTGAAAACTTATTTGGAAAAATAATGAAAGAAAACTTCCCTGATTTGGTGAAGGAAATAGACATACAAGTCTAGGAAGCAGAGAGAGTCCCAAAGAAGTTGGACCCAGAGAGGACCACACCAAGACACATCATAATGAAAATGCCAAAGGTTAAAGATAACGAGAGAATCTTCAAAGCAGCAAGAGAAAGCAGAGAGTTACCTATAAAGCAGTTCCCATAACCGGCATCTGATTTCTCAAAAGAAACTTTGCAGGCTAGAAAGAACTGCAAGAAGTATTCACACTGATGAATATCAAGGACCTACATCCAAGATTACCCTATCCAGCAAAGCTATCATTTAGAATGGAAGGGCAGATAAACTGCTTCCCATACAAGGTGAAGCTAAAGGAGTTCATCATCACCAAGTCATTATTATATGAAATGTTAAAAGGACTTATCTAGCCCTGGCTGGTGTGACTCAGTGGACTCAGTGCCAGCCTGCAAACAATAAAGGCACTTATCGAACAAAAAGAAGATCAAAACTATGAACATTAAAATGGCAATAAATTCACAACTATCAATAACTGAATCTAAAAAACAACAAAGCAAACAAGCAGAAAAAAAACAGATCACAGATATGGAGAACATTTGGAGTATTATCATTTGAGAGGGGGAAGAAGGACAATGGGGGGAAAGGTGCAGGGATTAGGAAGTACAAATTGGTAGCTACAGAATAGCCATGGGGATGTAAAGTACAGTTTAGGAAATGGAGAAGCTAAAGAACATATGTGCATGACCCATGGACATGTACTTAGTGGGGAGATTGCCCGAAGGAATGGGGGGTACTGGGAAGAAGGGGATAAAGGGGAAAAATTCAGATAACTGTAATAGCATAATCAAGGAAATATTTAAAAAAAAAAACATAAAACCTGGACAGGTAAAGTAAAAATGTAGAACTTTAGAATGTGTTCAGGACTTCTGGCAAGATGGAGGAATAGGTAGACGCACTGTACCTCCTCGTACAACCAAGATTAGAAAACCAATAATTTACAATAATAATTTACTATCAGAATAACACCCAGATCCAGCAGAGGATTTATCTGAATGGAAGTCGGGCAGCCAAGAAGTTGAAGTAGATGCGTTCATCCGGACTGGTAGGAGAAGACGAGCCCGGCGGTCATGGGGCTGGCACAGGTCGGTGGCGCACGGAGGTCGGGGAAAGCTTGGCGCAAAATCTGCACAACAGCCATCCGGGGGCGCAAGAACGCAGCAGTGATCCCTGAGTACGCAAGCTGCAGCTGGCGGACCCAGAGGGACGGTGATTGTGGACCAGGGCAGAGCTCGCGGCCCAGAAGCCCAGACAAGGGTCTGAGTCCAGGAGAACGGAATTATCACCATTGTTTTCTCCTGTCCCACTCCCGTTCCCGCCCCACCCCCACATATAACGCCACAATCTAGCGACTGGGGTGCCCAGCCCCGGTGAGCACCTAAGGCTCCGCCCCCCACCGTAACAAGAGCAACCAGACGGGGGCGGGGGGGAGGAGAGACAGGGGAAAAAAAATATGTTTTCAACAGAGCAGATCAGTCCCCCAGGACTCATCCTTTTGAGCGACCAAGAATTAGCCAATCTATCAGATGCGCAGTTCAAAACACTGGTGATCAGAAAGCTCACGGAACTGGTTGATTTTGCATGCAATTTAGATGAAAGGATGCAGATTACCATAAAAGAGATGCAGGAAGATAGGCGGAGGAGAGCCAATAGTGAAAGGAAGGAATATGAGTCTCAAAACAATACAGTGGACCAGAAGGAAGATAGAATCAATCAAGCAGGAAAGCATGATGAAATAAGAATTCAAAAAATCGAGGAAAACCTTAAGAACATCCAAGACACCTTTAAACGTTCCAATATCCGAATTATAGGGGTACCAGAATCGGAAGGGGAAAAGCAACAGATTGAGCACGTATTTGACCAAAAAATAAAGGAGAACTTCCCCAATCTGGCAAAGGGAACAGTCTTCCAAGAAATCCAAGAAGCTCAGAGAGCCCCAAAGAAGTTGGACCCAAGAAGAAACACACCAAGGCACATCATAATTACATTAGCCAAGGTAAAAACGAAAGACAGAATCCTAGAAGCAGCAAGAGATAAGGGGACAGTAACCTACAAAGGAGTTCCCATCAGAATGTCAGCTGATTTCTCCAAAGAGACCTTACAGGCAAGAAGGGGCTGGAAAGAAATATTCCAAGTCATGAAAGACAAGGACCTACATCCCAGATTGCTCTATCCAGCAAAGCTCTCATTTAGAATGGAAGGGCAGATAAAGTGCTTCTCAGATAAGGTCAAGTTAAAGGCGTTCATCATCACCAAGCCCTTATTT